>NW_015094509.1:16598895-16617415 GCF_001431845.1 Calidris pugnax
TTTCCCCCCTCTTTTTTTTTTTTTTTTCCCTTTTTTTTTCTTTCACACCAAAAAAAAAAAAAAAAAAATACCAAAAACCCAAGGCGCAAAACAAAACCCAGCTTATTACACATAAATAGGCTACAAAGACTGTCTGCTGTGCTTTATATAAAAAACCCCTTAAGTGTTCAAAGTGTCGGCTTCTATCAAGCACATCAAGTCCTAAGCAATCTGGAGCCTTCTCCGCACTCTCCATCTACCAGCCGAGCAGCTGTAAGGCACACGAGCTCCCAAGCCAGAAAGCTCCTGTCTTAAAGAGTGAATTTCTGGGAAACTGTCTCGGCGCCGGGCGCCGTCCCCAGGGAGCCACCCGGCACCCAGCCCTCCGCCACAGCCCGTCCCGCCGGGCTGGCCCAAACCTGTGCCGAGCACAACCAGAAAGTTAACAAGCTAATCAGGACAGCCCACAGTTCAAAGACCTGTTATGTTTTCTAATTTAAGCGTTTTCAAAAAAAAAATAATAATCCTAATCTGTGAATACACTGGAAACTCCAGGCGAAATTGCTGCGTTCACTGAAAATTAGACTCCATTAGATGCAATCTACCCCCAGACTCAGACACCCTGCTACAGCACTGGCTAAAGCTCCCACCTTTCCACCTTCCCTTGTGGACACTTGAACAGTGCAGTGACAGAAAAGAGACATGAAGAGCTTTACATCCCCACTGGCTCCAGCCAGGACACAGAGCTAAAGGCAGTCACGCGCGATGCTTCTCTCCCAGCTTTGCTTGTCGTCCTCGGAGCAAGCCTGCCTAAAAACAACCAAGACATGGTCCTCACTTTTCTTGCTGAGAAGGGAATGGAAGAACAACCCTTTTTGTGGAAGGAACTCAAGAATCAGGCCCTAAACTGTGGGAGGGCAGAATAAGCTTAATGAGAAGCCATTCCCTCTTCAACAAGAACACCTACTCCCCGTTCAGCACCAGTGTCTTCAGATACACCATACAAGACAGGGGACATCACAGCCCTAAGCAAGTGACAAATTAATTCCAAAGGACTTTTTAAGGTATACAACTGTTTCTACGAGCCCTAAAACTGCATGGCTACTCTTTCCTGCCTAAGATTGGTTGGAGTAGAACGTGCCTCCTCATATCAGTAAAATTTGGCAGGATCAGACATTGTATTTGGTGAAAAAGTATCTGCTTGATATTCTACATTCAGCTTGCTCCACTGACATTATGATAGCTTCATCAATCTAGAAAATGCAAGGAGAAAATTATGCCTTATATGTCATAGCAGTAGAACAGTATTATAGCAAAACACAGTTGGTTTTCACCTCCTCTCTTCCTCTTCTGCATTTTCAGACTCTTCAGTGTGGTCCCCAGTCACCAATTTGCCAAGAGCTTTTTGCAATTTTTTTTCCCCACAAGGTTTACAATGAAGAGACAAGTGAAAAAAAAGCTGTGGGCTGTTCAAGCTTGCTCCTTCCCATTTACATTTACTTTCCCAGCATTGATCGTCCTCAAATCTCAGAAGGTGCACTTTTGGACATCTTAAATCCTGTTCAGCTACAAAGTGTCATCACCTTCAAACAACTCATAAAATAAGTCTCTTATTAATTCACATCAAATTAATTCAAAACCATCTTTTCTATTACCATATGCTTCAGAGCACAGCACATATTAATAGTCATCTAGCCACTGGAATAAATCTAACCTTTTCTATGGGTATAAAACAGACACTTGGTCATTCCAGAGAGTTCAGGAGTGGCATTTCAAAATAGATTGTTTGAGCCTACTTCCAGGCACTCATTTCATTTTAAGCTCGCAACTGGGGTAACCATGCAGACACTTTCAGGAGAAACTGCAGTCAAAAGGTGATTTGTCTAAAGAAGCGACACAGGATAGAATATTATCGTACCTTCCAGCCAAAACTGAAGAATTCTAAAACTGCTTTTATTTAATGGTGCCTGAGTATGGCAGTTTGTTGCTCTGCATTTCTTACTAGCCTTCTGCAGAGAGCTTGTTCCCACCAGACGAGGATGGGGGGGCCCAAGACAGCAAAGATCCACTTTGCCCTGGCTTCCAATCAAGCATCTAAAAATACTTTGTAAACACGACAACCTGTTAAACCTCAAAAAAGCTTGTGAAACAGGAAAATTAATATCACTGCCATTTTACAGATAGATAAAATTATCTACGGAGAGATGCAAAAATCAAGGTGTTCAAGCAGGCAGGGCTCTTAGCTAGGAACTGAACCTGGTCCCTCTCGACGTCCAGGCCCATATCCCTCTCCTGTACGTATTTCAGGAGAGAGCGCATCACCCCAGCACTTGGCAAAAGGCCAAGATCCTGTAATTTAATAAGGTACAGAAAGAGCACCTCGTGCAAAAGTCTAAATGCTCCCATTTATCATGACAGTTATGGGATAAGCTGACATTTTATTTGTATGTAAATTAATCTCCAAAACAGCATTAAAAGGCCACACTTTCAGAGAATATTGTGCCTTTGCTTCTCTGTTCTGCATTTATCTAAACTCAGCTTTGTGTATTAAAAGTAGTTTAATTTTTATGTATTGATGCTGCTTTGCATGCTCCCCAATCTGTTGTTATTGCACCACAGAGAGAATCCAGCCTGATTTGCTTACTGCAATAAAATAACTGACTTCTGCCAGGACTGACACCTCCTATGAGAGCCCTGCCATCCTCACTGAATCTTCTGGTTATTCTATTAATTTGCTGTCGTTACACTTTATAGGATTGTAGAGCATTCCCTATTAGATGAGACCAGAGGTCCATTTAGTCTGGTGTTCTGCCTTGGAGAGCAGCCAATACCAGATCCTTCAAAGAAGGTTCAACTGCCTTTGGACAGATACAGAATCACCGACCTCTGTGAAAAATAAATCGCTCCTAATCCTCAACAGTTAGACAGTGGCTTACTTTTTGAAGAGTTAGAGGGTTTATAGTCCTTAATTATCTCTCACATTCTACAAATTGTTGTTAAATAAGTCTGTATATCCCCACTTCCAATAAAAGTGTCCAATATCTATCTGAACATTATGATGATCCTGGCATCAAGTGATATCTTATAGCTCTCACTTTACAATCTAATTACAAATGAAAAAAGAGCAAGTATTTTAAGCATTTTGAATTTGCTTCTTGTTGATGGAGTAGAGTTTCCCCTCAGTTTTGTATTAGCGAGAATCAAAGATCCTCTAGGCTGCGGGCGCATCTATCACATCCCCCCTGTTCATCCTGTCTTTAGGGCAAACAACCTCTGTCTTTCCAAACTCTTCTAGTAGGTGTGGCAATATCTCATATGTTTCAATTTCTTTTCAGCCTGAGTAAACTCAGTGTTCTTTGTAATCCAAATGTCCTTTGAAGACAATGGGAGTTTAGGGTTTGCAAATGACTCAGAACTGAATCTGAGTTGAGTGTATTGGCAGAGGCAAGCGCAGTGCTACCGTGAGTTGAAGAGTGAGGAATGAAGGTGACCTCCTGGCTCCTAGGCAAGAGCAATCAGGTATGGATACAAGAAGTGACTCATTTGTTCTTTTGCATTAAGAATACAATGGACTGATCCTATTTCCCTTGAAGCTAATGGCAAAAGCCCCACTGACTTTGGGAGAAGCAAGGCCGAGATGTTCTGTTCCTTTCCACCAGGGAAGGCCTGCAATATGAGAGAAAGGCATCAAAGTTCCCTTGCCCAAATCTTCAGTCAAATGGAATCAAAAATTATTTGGGAGAAGGGAAGCAGATGGAAGGGAAAACAGGATGTTTTTGGCTAGCATTGCAGAAAAGTTCAAATATTTTTGTTTCCCCATGAAGGCAAAAAAAAAAAAAAAAAAAAAACAAAAAAAAGGGGAAACGGTGGGGGGGAGGAGGAGGCACCAAACCAAGAACCAAAACTCTCTGTATTCAAACATGACAATTGAGTACCTTGGAGAAGTTTCTGTACTTCTCTGAAAGTAGTGAACAAGTATCAAGATGAGCTACTGTTTACATACTAAAAGTATGACAGAGGAGGGAAAGGAAGTACAGTTCCAACAGTTCTGTGAAATCTAATCAATCTGTAGTAATTCCCCTGGCTTTAGCAGACCGCTGAATAAAAGAGAGAGTCTTGGCTGAGAGTTCAGCTTTTCATTGCCAAGTATTAAAGATTCCCCTAGGGAAACTCATCCCTGAACACTGGAAAACATTCTCCAGACCAGAACACTTACAGAAAATGTAAGCTTAAACGTTGCTGTAGAACTGTTATTTTTTTATTGATGGTAAGTAAGCGTTTGTCAGACTTTTTCCACAGTTAGCCATAGTCCCTGTTCTTAGTGTGAAGAACTTGATTCACAGAGTGAGTTACATTTCAGGAACAGTCAACTTACCAGAACAAAAATCTCATTTCATTCAAGACAGACACAGGCTTTTTTTCCCCAAAGAAGGAAAAAAAAAAAAAAAAAAAAATTGAAAAAGTGGGAAGGCGTCAGAAGTCTACAGCCTGGACCTGAAAAAGCAATATTAAACCATCACCAGAGAGGGAATTATTGTAGTACTTTTCCAGCCAGACTAGAATCAAAATGAACATGAGTTTGCAAAAATGTCCTTTTTTTTTTAGTAAAAAATTGGCAAGGGTTTCCAGACACAAGTTACATAGGTAAGAAAGGGCAACCAAGGGCAAAAGGAGTTGAGCCCACGTACATCAAAGCAGACTTTGGCTTTGGGTACCTATCCAAACTGAGCCTTCAAAGGTTCTGATGTTGCCCTATTGTTTAGCTTGAATCTTGTCTAAGCTTGCTCAGGAGAACCCACATTCAGAAGTATGGGAGAAGGGAAAAAGAACACACATTTTCCAAACTGTGATTTCAAAACAAAGCAAAAAAATGTAAATCTACATGCTGCAGGGTAATACTGGTAAGCGTGGCTAGCTATTGTTGCTCCATGCTTTTCAATTTCCATATATTAGCATTCATTGCTGACATTATTAAATCCAAAGTTATTTGGATGCTTTGATCAGCAAATTGAATCTTGAGTCTATATATGATGTACCTATATTCACGTAAAGTTTACAAAACTATTATATTTCCCTATTCTAACTCTTCCCCCCACATGCTGTGAGTTTCCATATATCCCACAGCCATACATTCCAAACACAGACTATTTTATTTAGTAATATATTCAAGAATTTAGATAAAAAGAAAAGCAATGGAAAATGTTTGGCAATCTCTATATAAACAGTTTCTATACATTTGGGTTGAATCATCCAGTAAACTCTCCTCTCGATATGCCTGTGACAGATAAAACTTTCATCACCAATACACCCTCTTGACTCAGAGGTCAGGATACAGGGGGATCTCTGTTACAAAATCTCTTATACCCTTTATGGCTATCACAAAAATTAAGATCACAATAAGTATAAGCAAGTCAGAATTTTGGCATCGATTTTCCACTCGGCACAAATAACCCCACTCTCCATTGTGAATGGGGGAGAAACAACAGCAGTGGCAACCACAACAAAAGAGTGGATTGTGTGTTCCCTACACAAAACAGAAAGCTGTGCCTATTCAAGAAATCTTGGCCATTTGTCAGAAATTAGAGAACTGATGTTGGAGCCCAATATTAGCTCCAGCCAAAGCAGTGGTGAATTACCTTGCTTTCGGAATCATCCCTATTAACTAGGAAAGACTCTCTGTTGCAGCACGTATCATGTGGTCTTCATACAGACTCAGAAACACTGCGCCACTTTCTCAAAACAAAACAAAGTAAAATAAAAATAAAAGACCAAAGTGAATGCAAATGTATTCACTGTGAGTGGTCTGTCTATATTTGCCCTTTTTATCTCTTATTTATGTTTCTTTTTAAGCTGAGGAATGAAGCAAAATGCCAATGAAAAAGCTACTCTTACAATGCCTCCACCGTAATGATTTGTTGTGAAACTGCTTTAAAACAAAGAAGCCTTTTTCAGATCGCTGTAAGAGTCCAATGCACATATTCACTGAGGAATACGATTTCTGTTTTACCCATTTCAATTTTACTCAGAAATGGGGAAGGAGGGCACAGGATAAGGAGACTCCTCGAGACTCTGCTGATGTGGCTTTGCAGCAGCTTCATGTAGCAAGCGCTGGCATTCCTTTAAAACTGGCAAGGGGTACCAGCGTCAGCCTGTTGACTGCTGGATGAATATATATAGTGCAAATAAGGCTGCTCTTGAATCAGTTTTTGCCCAACTCCCACATAAACTTTCCATGGGAAAAATCTCATAATGCCTGCATAAGTGATTTTATGAATCTAGCTTTCAGCTTTGGATAGAAGATTTCTTACTCTACTGTCTTTGATTCTTTATTGCATGACGGGGTACTGCCAAAAGCCCTCACATTAGCCTCGACCATACAGACATCGGAAATTTAATTTAAACCTTGGCAAACTGCCAGAATCATAAAACACACACACAAAAAGATTAAAAATTGGTATTTTTTTCTGAGACCTAAATTTGTAATTTCCACAAACTTAAGGACAACACAGGTTGCAGAAACTGCATGCTACAACGTATAGACAGGCACTAAAACTACCGACAGGAGTTGAGTAGAAATCTGCAGTCTGCAGAGAACAAACAGCAGCGGACAGTTGTTTGTCCCACTGAAGATACATTTTTAAATGAGTTGGACACTACTGTATCTCTTCAATAATATATCTACATGCTCTTTTAAAAATAAAAAAAAATCTAGAAGAACTTCTCTAAAAAAAAAGTTACATAGAGGTACAACCACAGATTACGCTAATACTTCCATTCTCAAAAATCCCCTATACGCAAGTGAGCCTTACCGCATTGCTCCTGTCTTCCTCCTCAGAGCTGCCTTCTTGCCACCTCAATTCCCAATCCAGTACCTCATCAGTTTTAAGAAATATCCGGCAATGATGTAGGGCTGATTTGTTGCACTGGGATATATCCCACAAAAATGGAAAGCTTTTGCCGTGTTTTCACTTACAAAGAAAGCAACTTATTAAAACAACTTCTGGGTTCACTGGCATCTTCGAGTCTAAAAAAAGTCCCAAAATTATTTGCAGAGGCTACAACAGCACCTTCTTTGAAGTAATGTTGCAACTTGTGTGAAGGAATTTGGGATGTACCTGAGATCTGAAGGTGCGGGCTACAAATTAACACAGCCAATTAGGTGGAGAAGCTGAGAGTCCAACACAGATGGGGCAAGATAACCACAACTGAATAAAAGGCCTGCCAAATGTAAGCCAGTTGGCTGAGTATGGATGGTGTCATCCTGCTCAGCGAGCTGCTGCCCAATCAATAATCTGTTGCTGTTTGCTCTCCGCATGCCAATCAATCCAAGCTAGGGCTGCTTCTAATTTTCCAATCTAGGAATAGCTTCAGAACATCCACAATTGTTATTTCAAACAACCCAAGAGATAAATGTTTCATCCACACATCAGTGTGCAGATTCTTCCCAAAATGGGACTAGTCAAGAGTAAATAATTACTCCTGTAACAGTTTCATCTGATAAACCACAAGACATAAGTCTGCAAAAGTGATCTTAGTACCATTAGCAGTCAGGAGAGAATCCAGCTTCTAAAATTACTTGATTAACTGATACAGGACCCAAAAACTGTGATAATTCTGTAGAGAATGTTTCACAATAGATATGGCCATTTTTTAGGGATTAGCATTAGCTATAAATTTCTTCTCCTCTGAAATCTGGTACAACTGGATTTATGCTGCGAAGATGCCTTGCTTTACAGGAAGACAGAGATGAAATCAGAGCCAATTAAATTTAAGCATGTCTTAAACAATCCTTTTGTTAAGCAGAATGTATTGAAAGAATACATGAGAGGAATTAGAAATGATCTTCATAACTTGTCCGTGGCTTCTCTTCTTGTGAGTAATGAGAACAGCCCAAGATCACACAGATAAAAATCTTAATGTCATAAGGCATTCGTATAACCATTTGTATGTAGATAACAAGATGAGCATATATATATGCATACATGACACAAGGAACAGAGAGTGCAATAAACAGAAGTGATGTATTTGTGAAGTAGCTGACACTTTGGGTCTCAAGCATGATAGAATCTACTGTTCAAACCAGACAGACTCAAGTCTTCCCTTTTTTAAAAAAATAACCTTTTATATCATTGAATCCCACGGCATCTTGATAGGCCTTGGCCCATTAATAGAAAAATAATTACTCTTTATGACTCCCAGATTTGATTTCCCACCAAGTTGTTGCAGCTTTGGATCTCCTTTCAATCTGACACAAAAATGCCCAACACCTATGCTCTCAACACTCGCTCCTCACCCGTACGCCGCAGAACCTACACGTTGTTCCCATTTTGCCTGCTCACAAGATGGCATGCTTGTCTCACTTCAACCCCACAAATAAGTCTGTATTACGCTCGCAGCATCAGGGATAATTAAAGGTTGGGCACGGAGGTGGTAGCGCCGCTGTTAGCGAGCAGAGCAACGCGCTCCCACAGCAGGGATGGCTCCGGCGATGCTGCAGGTATTCCCGCAACGCCGCGGCCCGCTTCCCCAGCTCAAATGTGGGAAGCAGTGGGGGCTTGGAAACTGCACACCCCAGGCTTCCTTTAGCCCTTTGTCTACCTAGAAGGCTACTGGCATCTGAGCTAAAGGGCGGTTGTGTAATTCTGCAGGACGCTGTAATCTGGGCAACATACACACACTCGATTAGTCTCTAAAATTACTGAAAATTACCATCTCCCTTGCGTCTTTCTAACAGCTTGACATATCGACGCCTAATGTCTCATTATGTTTCGATTTGAAGCATGACTGTAAATCGCTAGAAATACAGAAGAAGAATGAGACATAAGATTTAGGGAAAAAAATAAAAGGAGGATGCATTATAGAGAGACTGGTCTTCAGAAACATCCTGAAAATATTAAAATCAGCAACAAAAACACCATATAAAACTTTGAGCAACAGCAAGTCTACAGCAGGCAACGGAACAAAGATTACATGCTGCAGACCCAGTGGTTCACTCATCACATGTAGAGAGAGTTAAGACTTGTTTGGATTTAAAGAAACATCATTTTTTCTTTAAAGAGAGGTGTGGGGAATAGAAACAATAGCAACATTGTTGTACCTGTTGATTTTGCTCACATTCACTATAAAAGGTTTGAGAAAACAGAAAAAGATACCAACTTGTGCTGTAGCTATAGCAAGAATGCACAAAGTCTAGGATTTTTGTTCACGTGGCAAGTATACGCATTTAATTGTACATGTAGGCCCTTCTAATTAACCTGTCTTTTTATACTGGTAACCAGCTGCTAATCACTTTCTGCAAATCCCTACATTTTTGCCCTGAATTCACAGCACCACAAGTGAATTTAGTCCTTGAAAGGGGCAAAAAGGAAATATGTCTTTAGATTGTGCTGGAGCTGCTGTGTGAACACTGTAACTGAGACTCAAGAAGTGAGGAGATGTCAATGGTTTAGGCATCCAGATGAGCAAAAGGAAGACCATTTTCCAAGCTCACACCGCCACAGCGGTGCTGTGCAAGCTGGAAAGAGTGAACCCACAAGAAAGCACTAGGCAGGGATTTCTTTTCACTGTCAGCTGAACTGCTTCCTGTAATTATAAATATACAAGGGTTAAAGTGAGAAAATGATTAAAATGCACTGAGTGAAAAAGAATTCCCAAAGAATACTCAAAAGATTAATCAACAACAGTCTATCAGCATAAGATACTGTGGCAACACAGCACTTCTGAAGCAGACAGCCTGGCATTCACTTGCTTTGCTACATGAGAAAAATCCAACATCAGATCGTGGCTATATCTAAACTGCGGGAGCCACTTCTGCAGCTCCCAGCTCCAAATGCACATGCTGGCAACATCCTGACTACACGTCAGAAAATCTGGTTTGGCACCATTCTCCTACGCACTTTGGACTCCATCAGTAGAAACCCAAGCGAACAGACGAAGTGCAACATGCGCCATCCAGCAGATCAAGATTGCGGTGCCTGACCGGCAAGAGAGATACAGCAACTGCTTGTTGCTGGCTTATGCTTCCTATAAGCACTCCACAGTTCAGCATTATTAGAGATGCTTTCTGCTCTGGTTTACAAAGCCATTTTTTCAGTATTATTTCACCTTTCTTCTTTTTTTTCTTAACATCAAAAGAGAGGATGGGAAGTCCTATTGTTAGATGAGTAGCCAAGGACTGGGAAATGTCTCTTAATCTCCTTTGTGTCCTCAGAAAAGCAGCATCATAAGCTAACCAGCTCCCAAACTAAAACAGCCATGTCATGGCTACTTTTATACTGGTTTTGTAACACTCAAAGAAGCAAGCCTGGTCTTGAGGCCAAATGACAAGGCAGAGAGTGAAACTCTACTACTTTATCTCAAGTCACTTCATCCCATTTGAACTAGTCCATCAGGGTCTAAAGTCGCATTTCAAACAGCTGCATCATGGATGATCTAACAAGACAAATACTCAAGTGAGTTTATAGAGAAAGTACTAAGGAAGCTGGATGATGATAAAGTTTTGTGGCACCGTCGATCTAAAGAAATACTGAGATATGCTACAGAAAACTGTTGAAAGCTGTATTATGAGTTGGAATTAAAATTGCTAAGAAAGACAGTGTGCTCTGAAATAACAATTCCTGGCACCTTATTAACCCTAAATGATATAAGGGGGGGAGGGGGGAAGAAAATAGTAGCTGACCACAGTTAAAACGCAATGTAAATCACACTTCAAAGGGCCTTATGATGTCCCAGACAAGAATTTTAGCAGAAACAGGCAAGTTATAATGTCTCTGTATATGTCACAGGTGACACAGAATTAAGAAAACCATTAATAATGTTCAAGAAAGATTATTTTTAACTGTAATGATAATGGGACTCTATATGAACAAATGAAGTGCAGCTCATTTAGACTAGTAAGACAATTGCTAGCAGCAGGTAAACATGAGGCAAGGAAAAGCTTAGGATCATGTTGGCATAAGAACAAATAGACTAGCTGTGATTAACTTTGGGCTGAAAATGAGAAGGAGAGTTTTAACTGACACAGCAGTGAGGCTATGAAACATCCTTCAACCAGACGCAGTCAAGGCAAAAAAAAACCCCAAAACTACCTAATTTTAGGATGAAGGTGGGTCACTTTATAGAACGGATTACATACAGTGGTTGAAGTTCAAAGAGCTACCCACTGCTCACAGTTCCCACAGAACTTCAGTACACAAATCCACTTTTTCAGGGTATGCACAGCCTTATCACTAATCCTTAAAATGTACATGTCAAAGGCACTGTTTCCGCAAAAATGCAGATGGGGAAAAGGCTATTCTTTGTCTCTATAACTTTTTTAAAAATACATTTATTTTCATAGGGACTTTCTGCATTTCCCTTAAAGCCAATGGTCTTTAAAAGATAGTATCTTCTACTGCACAAGATATGTAAACTTTCTTACTTGGGCAGAAGGAATTAACTGTAACATTACCAGTATCAAATATTTTGTTAAAAAGAAGCTGCTTCCATCCTTACTATCTGTCTTATTAGTTATTTATATGTGTGCCTGTGCCATACCCCAAACAGGCATTGTTCAGTTCTTTTCGTATTTTTAAAGGCAGTTCAGTCATTAAAAAAGCAATGAGAAGGCAGCTCTTGAATCTTCTACCCAGGTTCACAAAAGAGAGGGTTGCCCACGCTGCTTTGCCAGGACATACTAACCAGAGCTACATTTAACAGTGAGGGGGAAAAAAAAAAAAAAGGTAGAGTCATTTTCAGTTAATTGTACACAAAGTCTGAGCAGGACAGAGGTTTCCAGATAGGATGCATCTAGAGAGAGTTCAGGCAGTTTGAGACTACAACTTGATGGTCATGAAAAAACAATTGCTTTTTTTTTTAAAGGCAAAACACTTGTTAAAATTCTGAATGTTAAAGTTTTCAACTAAATGTAATCTATTTGGATGAAACCAAATAGATAAAAGGTGATGTCTGCCACTCTCTTTACTGAAGAAAACTGAAACTTTTGCTCTGATTTAATGGGGACAGAATGCTACCCATCTCCCTGCTTGTTCTTGGAGCCACCCCATATCCCTAGCTTGTTGCAACACTCCTGTTTTCACATAATTCACAGTGCAAAAACAAAGATGGCAACAGATGGCAAAGCAGAGAAGCCTGATGTGGTCAAACTGACCAAGGGAAACCTTACAATTCCTAAAAAGTTTTTTATGGGGTTCATTTGAGCCTGACCAACTTTCACACATTATTTTGGTTTAGCTGTGTAAACACCAAACCATTTGCTCTACATTTCTTCTTTTTCCACGATCGCATGATCTACCACTCCTGCTCTTATTCCTTCCTGCTACACTGAAATGCATTTAAACGTGTATTTATTTATGGTACATACTGTTCGCTATAACCAGCACTCTGATAATCCATGATTTGGCAGGCCTTTCTGGCATCTCATTTCTGCCTGACGTACCACATAAAACTTTTTTTTTGTTTTCCCCTGGTAATGTATTGGAGTTTTTGCTTCTGCTTCTGAAAAGTGTGGAGATTCAAGGTGTCACCCACAAGTATGTACAGCACAGAGGAGGGGGTAACCCTGACAGAGATCAAAGTAAAGCTCCGTGACATTTCTCATCAGGAGCAAAGCTGTCACTAAGTCAAGCAGAGGATGCCATGGGCAGATCCAGTAGCTGAGATCTGAGGGTGCAATTTCATGATGGGCTTAAGCCATTTTGGTCCTGAAGGAGCCCTGCCCTTCCCTTCCTTCACCCGCCACCTGCCTGCCCAGGCCAACAACGCCCTGCTCCTGCCTCGGGGCTGGCAGGAGGCCGGCCGGGCTCTCCCTTTCGGTGGCAGCTCAGGATGGGATTAAAAAAGCTCATTTCTCCTCTGGAGAGCGGTCCACAGCACATTTGCAGCCCAGCTCCCATCTCCATATCATCCTTTGGCAAACTCAACCACGGCTGGTACTGTACTGATGCTAGTCCCACGCAAACCAGGAAAGGGTCACACACCTCAGAAACCTCCAGCAGAGTCCAAACCCAGCCATTACCCACTCCTCACCCCAGAAGGGCTGCTAGGCAGTTGGCCATGCTGAAGGTCCTCGGCCAGAAGCCATACGTCTCGCCCAGCCCACCGCGAGAAGGCTGCGTGCGGTCCAAGCGCTGCCGCCCACCCATGCAACCAGGCTCCTGCACGTCTGCAGGCCTCCTTGCCAATGGATGGGGAAAGCAAAACCAGCAGAAATGGTGTGGGTGAATGAAAATAAGCCATACCATAAAGGAGGGAGTGGTTAAAAAGAATTTTTTTTTTTTAAAAAAAAAGGGCAGGGAGAGAAAAAAAAAATACTTCAGGAGAAAACAATCTCTATCTGCCAGGAAACCTAAGTGCTGTCTTCAGAAAAGTAAAATCATTATTGCAAGCAAACTGATTCATTAAGTAATATGCAGGGGAGGATTATAATGCCTTCCTTGTCATTAAAATGCTTTGAAACTATACTTCTCTAAGATATGCTAATGATATTCAGCTTTTTTATTACACAGCAGAAGCTACGCTCTGGGTGGAATTTGGTGTGCTGTGTTACATGGGAGTTCAGGCTAGAAAAGCAGTTATTATTTCACATCGACTGTAAACATGTTTAAAATGCACACAAAAACTGGCCATACCATACAGAAACCAGACGAAAAGGTGATGAACTGCTCCAGACCAAGCAATACAGTTCCCTTTCCACCCAGGAACCTCCTTCTACGAGTAAGAATCCCATCTTGGCATACTCTTCTCTAAAATTAAAAGCCTGTTTGCATGTTCAAAGTCTAATGAATTTTTTTTCTTTTTTTTTTTCCATGTCCACATCTGAATGCTACTAATAAAGAATAACACTATTAGAAATTAACTATCAGCTTATGTTTACCTTTTTACCCAGTAGTTCAAGGAGTTTTGTTTCAGTGAAATTAAGTTCTGGCATATTTTGAGCAATTCATGTAAGTTCTTAAAAAATAGGAAAATGCAGGCTCTAAAACCCAGTGGAATTGGCACAATCAAGTTTCTATGTGATTTATCGGCTTCACTGCCAGAGTAACGAACTCAGTGCATTTTTTTGCTTGGTTCTCCCTGTAAGTTGTCAGGAGAAGTCACTCTATCTAATAGAAATGTAACACTATTTTTATTGCTTATCTCTTTTGCCCTGGGTTACATCAGTAAGTCATCTCCCTCTGTCAACTTGACAAGAGCCTTTTTGGTGTTGACCTTAAAAGGACACAGCTGTGACAAGTTCAGGGTTTTTTTCTCTTAATAGTTCTCAGCTGAATACTTGTTTTTGGTAGTCTGAGGTCTTCATCTGGCACAGTTTTACCATAGTATCTTTTAGTCTTTATTGCAAGAAGCACTGGAGAAGTCAGAGGTAGATTTTACTCCCGCAAAAGCATGATTAATTACAAAAGGTCTTCTAGATTTGGTCTGATTTTCTTAATGCTCTATAATTAATGAATATGAACATACATCCTTATTTCCACAGCCTTTGCTCAAGATATTAAGAACTCCAATCCCTGGACTCAATCCCCCCTGGCATTTTCACTCGTGTTACATAAATAATTGTGCCTGACTCTCTCCAGGTCCCAAAATTTGAAGATCAGGATCAAAAAACTGCTCAGGATTTCAGAATGAGGAAGAAAGAATATACTATCAACTGTATATGCTATCAACTTGTCTTAGTAAAATACCCCAACTAGGGGATATCTGGAAAATACAAAAACATTTAGGTAATCTGAAAACAGTATTTAGTATTTCTGCCTCACACCATCAAATAAATGAAACACATTACTGATTTAATGAAATAATATGATTTTGTGCCAAATCCCTCAAAAAGTAAAGAGGAACAGGTACACGGCATATTTCAGATTCACAGCACTATTTGCACTAATGGTTATTTACACAGATATAGACTGTAATCACAGTAATTTATACATCACCAGTTTTAATCATGATTTAAATTGGCAGGCCAAAAACTTCAACATACACACACAATGAGGTTAAAAGAAATTATTTATGTTTTCACTGTATTTCTGAAAAATGACAACTCAGGAAATGATTATTAAAAGATGTCAGCTGTAACTAAATGTAGTTGTTTTGTAAAAGAAAAGAGTCTTCCTTTGGTTAGTGGCTTGTATATATGGTATCTATATGCATTTAATTAAGAAGTTACACAGCTCAACATCATCTTTTGTGTTTACACATGTTTTTATGTTGATACACATTACAGATCTCATTCCATGCTTTCTATTTACTAGATTGTAAGGGGTTTTTTATGCCTTATGAAAGCTGGAATTAAATTAAAAATCATTAAAAACCTCTTTAAAGTATTGCTCGTCAGTTCAATGATGCCCGAGGTATGCAAGAAAGCAAAAAAAGAGACGTTTACAAAACCTGTTTTGCATTTAAAACTAATTTAAACAAAGAATTACACATGTGATTTGTTCACTGCACAATTGTTCATCCAATTGTTTTGGTTTATCACATTCTAGAAGTAACAAATTTCATCATCTCATGCTCTATTTTCATCCATAGAATGAAAAAGGAGAATAAGTTTTCTGTTGCCTTCCCCTCTCCCCAGTTTCTGGTAATCTTAGTTTTGAAAACGAGAGTCCGAGAGCAGAATGTAAAATGGAGAAAATAGTGTCACTGCACCAGCAGAGGAAGCCTCTGGCAAAAGCCAGTTTAATCACTTCCACAAACTGGTTCCAGGTGTTTAGCTAGCCATTTCCACCAGGGTTGTGGTGTGACTTTACTTAAAACTTTGGCAGCAAATAGGTAAATAAACACAATCAAACAGTATATCAAGCTGTGTAGACTTAGACCTTAACACTGATCAAAATCCAAAAAACTTATTTTAAAAAGGTAAATATTTAAGTCTTTTTTAAATATAGGTTTTTCTGTTTAGAAAAAATGATTTTCTGAAGTATTAATAATTATGTACCTTTGTTATTCATATTAGATTAGTTAGGAGTCCAGTGTCTGTTTTAATATATACTGCAGTAATTTCATATAAAATCTTTCAGGATAGAAAATATGCTTTAATATGCTATACATTAAAAATCAAACCACATACATGATGCTACCAGTTTCGCTACGCTCCTGCAAGTATCTGCAACATCAGACTATTATGCAGGATGATCACAGAAGAGAAAAAGCTAACTGGCAGAAGTCTCAATGGGCTTAAACCAGAACAAAAAAAGTGTACTTAATTTATGAGCTGAAAGTCTGTCTGCAGTTTGGCACATACAGCACATCACACCATGTAATTTTATAAAAATAAAATAACTTTGCAAATCACTTCAAATATTTCCTTTCTCATTGGTTTTAATCCTGGTTGAAAGGAGAGAAAAAAATTACAGGATGAAATGAAAGCAAAATGTAATGATCTAGGACCATAACTCTCCTGAATGAACGTTCCTAAATTTTTGCATCATGGACCACTGTCAAACTTCAATCATAACAGGGAACCAATATGCAGCCTTCACATCAAACTTTTAATTAAAACCCTGAAATGGATGATATGATACTGCAGATCAGTATCATACCATGAATATATGTGTCTGCAGACCACAATTTGGAAACAAATATATTAAAGGATTAGTTTTCCAAAGGGAATGCTAGTCTCTGGGCTTCTTGGAATATTCCACATATTAAGATAGTACACAGGACCTTAGCATGCAAATATCTTAAGATTTCCATTCTATGAATTTGTAATAGTACAAGTGAAAAATACCAGTCTGAGACAGGATTTTTTCACGAAATGTCATGAGACAATTCCAAGATGATTGTATGAAAAAAATATTAGTTTATCCCGATATGTCCCTCTTCACTAGGATTGTTAGGCTTGGGGTTTTTTCCAAGCAGACTGACCAGACTCACATCCTCGTCATAATAAAGTACCCATCAAGTGAGGTCAACAAAGTGATTTCCAAAAGTGTCCTAGAAAGGACCAGCCTATGAACGGGAAAAGTTCTACTCGCTTCACATCAGGCTTATCACCGCAGAATGTGGAACCGAATTTGGGGTTTTACGTATACACACATACATAGATTATTTTTTAATATATGTATTTACAATATAAAACGAAATTATGTTTCATATATATGTGCATATATATAGATGAAGGCGTTCAGAAGGAAAGGCAAAGAAAAAATAATAATTAAAGAAAGACTGTATTCATTCTAAGGGCTTTATCTAAGTTTATTTAGGAAAAAAAAAAGGGGGAGAGAGAGAGGATTGTGCTGAAGCTGGAGCGGGACAGCCGCGCCTGCTGGTTGTGCCCAGCGCTTGAGTGACAGAGCAGGGGGAAGAGTCGTTAATCACGGCGGCTGGGAACCGGGCAGGGAGAGAGGGAGCAACTGCTTTCCGCAACACTTCCTGCGATAAGGCAGCCAGCGCTGGCAGACGGACACGGACACGCAGACACACACACACACACGGACACGCAGACACACACACACACGGACACGCAGACACACACACACACACGGACACGCAGACACACACACACACGGACACACAGACACACACACACACACACCGGAGGCAGCTACGCGGCGCAGCGCTCCATGCGCCTGCAAACGTGACCACACACACACACACACACACACACACACTCTCAGCTCTCGCCAAAGGTGCTGTCGGGGGGTGCGGAGGTGCGGGCGGGAAGGGGAACCCCCTCTCCCCCCCACCCCCGCTTTCTCTCCCTCCCTCCGCAGCCGGGCGGCGGGCAGAGCCGGCGGGAGCGCGCCCGGGGCCGCGCCGTGCCCTGCAGCCGGCGCCCGTGGGTGATGCTCGCTCGGGACACGGACCTAAAACTTCAGCGCTAAACACAGCGAGCCGAGCCGACAGAGCAGCACAGCTGCCTTTGTGTTTCTGTCTTTTCTTTTTTCTTTTTTTTTTTTTTTTAAACAGGCGTGAGCCCAGCAAAACTTCCTTCGTTCAAAACCGACGTGGTAGAAAAGCACTATTAAGTCTTTAAAGACGTGCAAAGAAGCGTAAATAAGGTAGGGGAGACAGGAGTACAGGCACTAACGCCAACACGTCCCCATATCAGCCGATAACTTCCCCTTACATGCCCAGTACAATCCGAGTTTGCTGATCACAGCTTTTCCACTGTACCAGAGCCAAGTGCAGGCAATTACTTACACTTATGTAGACTTTTATAAGAGATAACAGTTATCTCTATTGAAAAGGCACAGGCTGGGGAGGGAGGAGGGGGTGTCCTCTTATTTATTTATTTTTTTTAAATTTGCCTTTCATTGCTACACTGGTTCAAACAACAAAAAAGGGGGTTCAGTGGGGGGGGAGCGATTCACCCAGCCCTCTGCAGAGCCCCCCAGGGAGCCCCCTCCCACCGCCGAGGAGCGCTTCACCCAGGCCTGGAAACGCAGTGGCGTAAAGCAGCCCGCCTAGCTTTTAAAAACACATTAACGATCAGAGGTGGGTACCGTAACCCAGTCCCACTTGGAAGGCCCGGAGGTGAGCGGGAGCGGGCCCGGGAGCGGCCGTGCTTGGCAGCCGTGCCCGCCGCTGCGGCCGGGCCGAG
>NW_015094509.1:16617425-16636382 GCF_001431845.1 Calidris pugnax
GTTCAAAACCGACGTGGTAGAAAAGCACTATTAAGTCTTTAAAGACGTGCAAAGAAGCGTAAATAAGGTAGGGGAGACAGGAGTACAGGCACTAACGCCAACACGTCCCCATATCAGCCGATAACTTCCCCTTACATGCCCAGTACAATCCGAGTTTGCTGATCACAGCTTTTCCACTGTACCAGAGCCAAGTGCAGGCAATTACTTACACTTATGTAGACTTTTATAAGAGATAACAGTTATCTCTATTGAAAAGGCACAGGCTGGGGAGGGAGGAGGGGGTGTCCTCTTATTTATTTATTTTTTTTAAATTTGCCTTTCATTGCTACACTGGTTCAAACAACAAAAAAGGGGGTTCAGTGGGGGGGGAGCGATTCACCCAGCCCTCTGCAGAGCCCCCCAGGGAGCCCCCTCCCACCGCCGAGGAGCGCTTCACCCAGGCCTGGAAACGCAGTGGCGTAAAGCAGCCCGCCTAGCTTTTAAAAACACATTAACGATCAGAGGTGGGTACCGTAACCCAGTCCCACTTGGAAGGCCCGGAGGTGAGCGGGAGCGGGCCCGGGAGCGGCCGTGCTTGGCAGCCGTGCCCGCCGCTGCGGCCGGGCCGAGCCGGGCGAGGAAGGCACCGCGCAGCTGCGCCCGGGCCGCGCAACAGCCCCCTGGGCGACCGGCGTGTCCCGTCATGAGGAGCTCCAGCCAGATCCAAACCACTTGGATCCAGGTTAAAACAAGCCATCTCGGGCCCTGCTGCCTTCGCTAGCCACGTCCCCCTAGCCAAGATAAAGGCAGGAGCAATCTACGCGTTTTTTAATGCAAATGAGATGCAGCCCTCAGGCGCTTAGCAAATTGCCAGCGCGTTGGGGATGCCCCTGCTCTTCTAGCTTTGTTTCCACATGTGCTGAAAGTTGATGAGTGCTGGTTGTGTTTTGCTTCCCACCACTAAAGGACACGGCACAGACATAGGAAGTAGGAAAAGTGATGTTTGGGTAGCGCTTATGGACCAGATGGCCACTGCCAGCATCTTCGGTTATTACAGCCAGCGCATCCACCAGTGCCATTTCACTGGTATTTCTTCTAAAACTGATGTTGGGTAATTGTAACTCAGAGACAGCACCTCTGAGCAGAACCACATACTGTATTTATGGAGTCACCGTCTTTGCATTCACTTTTTAACCAAAACTGTCTGACTCTCATAAATTTGAGGGAAAGGATTTCTGCACAGAAGGGTCTACCTGTATTTATAAAGCAGGGGCATCTGACATGCTGCAGAAGCGTAACATGACAGCAATGAAAGACGGCTTCCATTGCCTTAGTATGAACTCACACGTGTGTTTAAAGCAGATATTAAAAACATGATTCACCGTAATAAAGACATCCCAAACAACTATTTAAAGTAATTCAAAATACAACATTTGGAGGTGGGGAGGTGACGATACAGTGCACCTACCCCTCCCCACCCCCCCAAAAAACAAAATCTCCAGTAGTTATTATTAGTAGTAATAACAATGACACATATTTATACTTTATCCAGAAATACAGCAGGGTTCTTAACAAGATTAGGTCTCGCTTTCAGTTTCACTCACCACTGAACTAGTCAGCTTTGAGGGCTGCGTTAAAGAGGTGTGGACTGTCACTTACGAGTTATAGAAAGTATATCAGCTCGTTAAAGAAAGACAGAAAAAAACAGTATCATCATCTATTTAGGGAAATGATAGCTAAAACAGAAGATACAAGTCTAATACAGTGCTCATCAGATCTTTTCCTCCCCAAATGTACAACGTAGATAGTAACAGGAGCTCTGAATACTTACTAAATTTATGCAGAGGAATAAATGGGTATCATCTGTTGTGTGACTTACAAAGCCAGAGGAAAAACAAAAGTAGCAAATTTTTCACGGAAGCCTCGGATCATACAGGCTGTGTTTGCCTCATTCACATCTTCCTCCTTTCACTGCACTTCAGTGTGAAGAAGACAGCCTTAGCAATATTCATCTTAGAAATCCAAAACATCGAAGAGACCACACTGCAGCAACAGATGAATCTGCTTCACATGCATTGACGTACCTCCTCAACGTCTGAAAGACATTCCAGCTCCAGTCAACCCACAAGAGACATGTTGCCTGACTGTACCTTGATGGTATTGTTTATGAAGAAGATGATTTACACACTCGTAATGATTTAAGCAGCTACTTTGCATACATTACAGAGAGAACCTGAAACATGTGACCTGCTTCACAGGGCAGGATTATACCTCTGTTCTTGTTGTGTCATGTGCAACCACATTATTTAGTAGTTAAAGCCCAAGCGAGCACGCTGGTATTCCATTGCCCTCGCCGTGCATGCAGCGCGAGAGTTTCGGCATGCCTCTGAAACCAAAGCTTAGCCTCCCAACTTCTAAAGATAGACAGTTAAATAAATGATATAATTGTCAAAGGGGCTCAGTCAAACCTACCACATGGCTCTGCCCGCTCAGGATTATGACGTTTGCTGGCAGACTTTTTAGAACAGGAAATCTTTCATGGTGTTAATAAATTTGTAACAATGATCATATTCTTAGGGGCCACTCCAATACAAACTTTCATTAGCGCTTACACCGCCTCTTGCAAAGCACTGAGAATGTATGCGTGATCACCATCAGTTAGGAATAAACAGTAGAGAACTTTAAATCCTTTTTTTCTGACCTTGTTTTAAAAAAAAAAAGTCAAAATCTTTTCAGAAAAATAGAAATTAACACCCAAAGAATGGCTGGGCTCATAGCCTGTCAATGCTTCTTCATAATTTTGAGTTGTTTTTATTGATCTACACACTTCTTGTGCACAACTTCATTACTGCTTTGATAATTACAAGATAATTAAATACAAGACAGAGCATGTATCATGCTGGGGAATCATTTAGTGAGCAAACTGTTGTGCTGAAAAGTGGAATTCTTTTTGTCACCCATGGCGCGGTGAAACGTCAGTAACCAACACACCAGGAGCTATTCTGGGGATGATCCAATGGCCTAGAGGAGCCACAGAGGGCGGCAGCAAAACATGAGGCTCAGGATGAAGTGGAAGGCCCGCCACACGGGCCTTCACACTTCGCAGACACACAAAACATGAGCAGGTTCACACGCAGGTCTGCCTCAACGTGAGAGCAAGTACAGCACTTGCCATGTAATATGTAAGAAAAAAGTCAACGTCTGAAAAATTTTGATTTGAGAAAAGCTGGCAGGTGGAGAGGGAGGTATCTTAGCAGCACCAGGCGTGAAGGCAGCAAAGCTCTGTTCACAGCTTTGCCACTGGCTCACTGTAACACTGCAGAGTTATTTAGATTCCCCATGCCCTGGCTCACCCGTCAGTACAATGGGTATAATACTTCATCCTGTCCTTAAGAGGCAATTACTGCTTGTAAAATACTCTGGGAACCTTGATTAAAATGCACTGCAGCTTTGTGATAAGTATTCCCTCTGAAAGAGCGTGCGAGCTGGGTTTTGACAGTGGGAAGTACTACCTGACAGCTGGAAAAGAAAAATAATCATTCCGAATGAGAAGTATGTGCTTGACCTATGCACACCTGTAGGTGGATCCCTCCTGGAATATACTCTTTTTTCTTTTTTCAGTTACTATGTGTATATTGCGAAGAAAGGAGCAGTGAGAATGGATAATTAAAAGGCTTTTGAAAAGCCCTGGTATTTTCACCAGAGGATCACAGTGGGCCGTCTTCAAGAACTCTGATGCAGAAATATATGTAATTAAAAAAAAATAATTATTTGTAATGCTCTTCAAACCCTGTTTTCATTAAGGACGGCAGAAAAAAAAAAGACAAATCACTTTAAATATGAATGCTTCATGAATAAAGAATTTTTTTTAATTGATGAGCATTCATTTTCCCATACAGTCGCATAAAGTCTGAGTAGTTCACGTAAAACATAATTATCAACGTTTTAAACCACATTTTCCCCTTGAAAATAAATAAATAAATAAGCACGCCAAAATCTTTTTTGTTCATTAAGAGCCAGATCCAGCAGAAAACATCTGCAGACTTCTAGACCAAGCAAGCCCTGGAAGGCCATGGGTACTGGCTGCACCTCGTGCCAACCCCAAAAAATTTGGCTGGTTCAGAAAGATTTAAACAAAACAAAAAAAGCCCTGCAGCTTTACATGTCTGGGAATTGTGGAACTGCATTAGGTTTATGAATAAAGAATAGGGGTGAGAAAAAAAAAAAAAAAAAACAACCTTCTTTTAAAAAGGAGATCCCTGTCTCTCCTGTCCTCCGCCATTCCAGGCGCTAGACAGGGGCTCCCCTCCCTTTACAGGGCCACCGCGGAGCTGGCATCAGTGGCTGCAGCCCAAAACTTGGGGTCCACCTGCACCTCTTGATGCAGAGGGGGTGGAGGGCCCCAAATCCAGTGCTCGTCCCCGCTGTTCACATCCAATGGGTGCCTGAGCATCCAGCTCCCAGCCGTGCTCCTGCTGGCTGCCACCAGCAAACCCAAAGGAGTGTCCCTGGGACGGGAGCCAGCCCCAGTTGTCCAAAGGACACTGCAAGGCCACTGCGGAGGGGCAGGCGCTGCTCAGGGCCAAGAGCCACCACTGTGAAGGTGGCCTGGGGACGCGCTGGTCTCCCCTGAGCCAACAGCCTCTCCATCCCCATGGAAGGATCGGGCCCTAAAAGCGGCCCAGGATTCCCACCACGGGTTTGAACAGGCTCCAAGGAGCAGCGTAGGCAAAGAGCCTCAGCTACCGCCGGCACCCAGCAGCACACATTTAGATTTTGGGCTGCCCTGGCTGGGGGAATGCAAACCCACGCCGGGAACTGCCAGCGACGGCGTGGCTGCCCGCTGGAATAAAGGAAAAGTTTAGGAAGTACGTTTAGGACGAGGGCCCTGCTACTGCGGTGGATGAAAATTAAAGAACCTGCTGCCACGTTTTGAGACTTTTGATAGAAATAATGGCTTTTTCAGACAAGTCTTTCGCTACGTCCTCCTCTGGGAAAGCCAAGAAACCTCCCGCTGATTTAAGTCACACCTTGTCTTCTACCCCATTCAGAGGGCCAGCCTCCATTTCACATTGACACCCAGCTCATCTTGTGCGGCTAGCCCTACGCAGGGAAAAGGACCGGGTGGGTATTAAAAGATCGAGCAACAGTACACCCATGTGTTCTGCATAAAGGCCATCCCAAAATTTTGGTTTTGCAGCGTTCATTTTATAGACACCTCCGCGCGAGAACAGCAGCTGCAGTATGCTGCCTTGGTTAGCAAGATGTGATACACGCAGAGATATGTACTTAGGAGAGCACAGAGGGACTCTGTGCGATGACCATATAACTGCAGACACTTTGCAGGTGTGTATTTACAATACTATTTATATAGTGCTGAAAGTGGACTACATTAATATACAGTGCGCATGATTCACTGTCATTAGTCCTGCCTTCAATAACGTGGACCCTAAGATAAATAATATTGCTCGAGCCTCTCCCATACAATACACAGACTTGTTAGTTTAGTTATATATACAAAATTTCCAACTGCAATTAGAGATTTTGTTTAAATTATAAAAAGTTCTTGCAGTGAAACCTTTGTTTATGAGTTGAAATGAGCCAGCTGACAAAAAATAGCAAACTGAGAAGCCAAGAGACTTGTATTTAAAACGCAGAATAAGTTGGATATTTTAAATAAATTACATTAATCTGAACATGCAATAAAATAAATCATGTATTTTAACAATGTTAGCTACAAATAATAATCGCATTTATCATTACGGCTTTATATACCTGTTGGATTACTGCCTTCAAAGCCTTAAGAAATGCACTGGTGTCTTTGAATTAAAATGCACTTTCTTTATGCTAAATCCGTGAAGGTGCTCTTGTGGGAAACACTGCATTCTACATTAATTTTTTATTAAAAAAAAAAAGAAAAAGAAAAAAGCTTACACAGCCTCAGAAAAAACAACCAAGTGGCAAAAATCCCAACTTTGTCCATTCATCCTTTGATTCTGTCTTTGCCATAATAAAATTCTATGAACATATTGCCAGAAATAAAGTTAATCTTCGCAGGGACTTTTTCATCTTTCTTTAAAACCAGAGAGTAACTAGCCTGCAGTTCTATCAACCCTGATGCACAGCACGCTATAAAGATGAGATCCTTGTCTTTTTTTGCCCATGTCTAACATTCAAGGAAGAAAAAAAAATTAAAAGAAAAATAAATTTCCTTGAAACTCTGAGTTCTGGCTAAGAAACATCTCAGTAAGACACCAAGATAATGTTTCACAAATCAAAACAGCAGCAGCAGTAGTATCTGTAAACTCAGAATTAAGGAGCCAGTGTTTTCTACACAATTTTAAAAAGTGTTTTCAAATGCCTCTGACCATTCTAGAGCTTGGTCACTGAAAGCCACAAATAACCAGATCAGTAAGTAAATTTACCATCTACTAGAAGAATGATTCCTGAGATAACTCAAGAAAGTAAAAGCTGACAAGCTTGCTGCTAGTAGTTAATGGGATAACCCGACTATAAAGTCAGAAAAATATCTCCCTTTGATTAAAAGAAGGAGGGGGGGAAGCTTTAAAAGGTACACAATTAGTTAGCTTTGCAGTGATTAATTCAACAACTGCAAAGCCAAAAACAACTTTAGGCACTTAACCATGAAACTGTCAGTTCTCTTTGCTTGACGATAAAGCATCCAAAAAGTAAACATTAACTTCTGTGTTTTTTCTACGTGCGTATTCCATCATGAGAAGATGATAACCAAAGATTTGCCAGGCAAGCTCGGGAGAGCCTTTATATACCTTATTCCCCCTAATAGAGAATTGAGATGTGCCCGGATTTCATTCCTTCTTCTTATTGCCAGCTCTAATAAGACAGTTCATGCCATTCCCTAAAAGTCAAGAGAAGGGATCAAAAATCAGATTGAAAACCAGACTGAAAATCTCTTTCCCAGGAAGCAAAGAGCTCATCACAGTAAGGGAGCTTTGAGAATGAAGGGACCCTTATGCTAACCACATCCTCTCCGTCTCAAGGCAAAAACAGGCAGCAGCCCTTGTTCAGACCAACTCTCCCAAGGAAACAAATGGAAGCTCTGCCCAAGCAAGGAATGCAAAAGCGTATAATTTATCATCTTTTTTAAATAAACTCCAAAACTGAATAACTATCAAACAAATTGAAAAAGGGCAGAAAGGTGGAGAACAAATTAAAAGAACAAATCAATGTATTTCTCTGACCTGCAAGTATTTAATTCAAGCACATTCCTCTTTCAAACAAGATGCCCGTGAGGATTTTGATGGCTGCTCATAATCAGATGTGTCACTCACAAAATTATAGCGTTTGGGGAGGGGACTGGGCAACCGAAAATGGCTTTTGCTGAAAGTATGTCACAAGCACTTTAGTCACCTCAGAATTGCACACAACTTTGCTTCATTCCTTCGCACTGGCTGCGTGCGGGTTGCTTCACAAAAACACAACTGCAGTAATCTGCTTGACAGTAAACAGTAATCAGTAAATACTATTTACTGAGCAGATACGTGCCCCTGCTATTCCCTCAGCTTACCTGTCCCCCATCTCTGCCTGCCGGTCTCAATCCCCTCGCTCTGGGAAATTTTAGGGGAGGGAAATAAATAAATACAGGTAGTGAAATAGTGAAAACCCATAGCTGGCAAGGTTTTTCGCTCTGAATGGACAAATTCTGAACTCCACACAGCTCCAGACACTGAAGGATTAGATCCTAACCAGGGAAAACACAGGAAAATGGTAATAAATATCGCATGGTAATCCACGGGAACTTTGGTCCCAATGTGATTTTTCTATAGTATCCTACAATAAATGGCATTACAACATCCATAATCTCAGCTCATATATCAGAGCGCTCTCCCCGCTCTCCTTCCTGCCCTTCCTTCTTTCATGTAGAGCATTTTTATGAAAACGTAGTTTTTCTGCAAAAGTGAAGTCAGTGCAGTCCCATTCCTGCCTGAAAGCAGCACAGTAGCTCGGTGAAAACTACCCTGGCCCGTATCGCGCTGCCCGCGGCTACAGCCGAGGAGTGCGGGGTTTATGGCAGCACTACTCTGGTAAGGTTACATCTGAAATTCCTTCTGACAAGACAAAGAAAGTCACAGTTTGCTGGAGAGAAAAAAAAAATAAATAAACTGTATTCATATGCAGTAAGAGCACTTCACGTCATAGCGGATTTTACAATATCCTAGCTCTCTTTCTATTCAGTCATGTGTCTTTTGGGCAATAAATTCTGAGAACCCAAGAAGGTAAAGCTTGTTTAACTGTGAGTCTCCTTTCACCCAGTAAAATAAATTCCACAGCCGCTTTTTCTTTCTCCTGTGCCTATTTTTTAAGCTCCTTCCCATCGACAACTAGCCGCTGTCACACTCCACTACTGAAATGAAAATCTTTAAAAATGCCAGCTTTTCAGATTTTTAATTTTGTCCCATTCAGGTAAAATGTTTTGCACCAGAAAGTTCAGCAGAACTCCCAGGTCATCTTTGTTAGGAAAGGTTTTCATGTGTGCAAGTCAAAATTGAGGAACGACTCGGGGGGAAAAAAAAAAAAAGCTAGACAAACCCATTTTACATGTTCCTTAGATAATGCAGTACCACAGCAAATCTCTAAGGAGAGTTAAGCTGAGACTGCCATGAACACCAAATAAATCTGCACCACTGGGATATTTAAGGTCCAATAAATCTTACTTTCCAATGGTTTTAAAACTCCAGAAAACAGGTTTTCAGCTCTAGACTCCATATTTTGCAACAAAACTGTCTACCTAAAAGCTGTCAACTCAGACCTGCCACCTGTGAGAAATATTTTCAGAACATACTCATGTTTGCTGAACTACCAAATTATGAAAACCTTCATTAAGAAAAAAACAAACCACAAACACACATATACATACATAAAAACCAACCCAACAACTTACTCTCTTTTTCTGTTTGCATGATAATGCTCAAGAAAGTTGGTTAAAAATGCCCCTATTTCCAATTTAAATTCTTATTAATTTATTTGAACTATCTCATGTTGCAGTCAACAACATGAAACCAACAACTAATTGCAAAAAAATAAAATGCAAAGCAATAAAATCCATCACAGTTCAGACATGATATGTTGAGCAACAGCGTAAGAGCCAAGGATTAACTTCAACCTAAGCAATCACACCATCGTGCCATTTATCTGATATTGTTAACAATACTAACAATTGCTGAAAAAGCCCCACAGGTGGTATAGACAAACATTTATTTACTGCGCTGCAACTTTTTGCCATTTAGTTGTATCTAAAGTACGTTCCATGGACAGGGCAGGTCACTGCTTCCCTTGGCCTGTCAAAAACATCCTGATGCCCACAGCATGGCATACAGCGTTCTGAGGGCATTATAGCCTGCTGACATGGATATACGTGTAATACCAGAGCTTCAGTTGCTCCACTGCTCTTCCTACGAGCCTGGAAGAGACCCGTTGGCGAGGAACAAGAAGAAAGCCTGGTCATGAAGGCAGTGAGCAGCAGCAGCAGAGTTCAGAAGCAGGTGCACTACCCAAACCCACTTTTTATTTTCAGGCCCCTTTGGGAACTGAACTGATTTAAAACCAAAAGAATCGCTTTTGAAGGTGACAGACCAAGCCATGCTCCGAGTGAAGGGCGGTGAAACACCGCTTGACCAGCCTGAGCGGGGCAGCAAAAATGCAAGATGGAGCCTCATAAAATACTGAGCCCAAGGAAACTGCTTTAAAGTAACAAACTGTAAGAAAGTGTAACATAGATCCCCAAAACCCACAGTTTCTTCTCGGTAAGCTTCAATGTAAGTAGGAATTCTTCCAATGAGGATCAGATCTTACTCTAGATAAAGTTAAGAGAAGTTTTGTCCCTTGTAAACTCAAGGGGAGACCAGGGCCACGATCAGAGGAGTTTAATCAATATTTGGTCATATCTAAGTTTCCCCCAGGCTGCCAGGCAAAGCTGGTTAGATTCACTTTCATAAAAATCATTGGCCTGAAAATCAAACCAGCACAAACATTAAAAAAAAAAAAAAAAAAAGTTATGCTCAACTTTGTTTTTTCGCTAGCAAACTTCATGTCGTAAACAACTGAAGGGCAGTGATGCAAAATGGATTCTTGCCTAGATTTGTAAACTTTTCCAAGAGTTGTAATATCCTGCATTTGATGACATCATGAAACTAACCACAAGTAAAAGTTGGTTTTCAATTTGTTCTACTTTTCCCTCATTAGTCTCTGTGTCAGAAATAGAATAAGAACCCTCATTAAGTCACATTAAATTCTTTATACTCATTAAGGGCTCAGAGAAAGAACAATACAAACACTGGTGTTTTTGTAAAAAAAAATTATGCAACACAGATGGACTTCCATTTCCATGTATTTTTAGAATGTATGTATGTGCATAGAGCAGCCAAAGAGAGACCGATATGTGCGAGAGAGAAACGGAGAGGCAGAGTAACAGAGACAACAAGGCAGAGCATACCTTACATATGACAGAATGATACCTAGATAAAAGTGGATTATGCATGACCTGATATAGACGAAGCGCTTAATGCTTTGTATCCTGAGCTGTGGCAGAGCTGGAGTCAGAGCCATAGCCCACATTTCTTTTCAATTAACGATTCCTCGGGACTTTTTCCAGGGAGAAGACAACCTTGAGGGCCACGCAGCCAGCAGCAATCGTGTGGCAATCGAACTTTTTGTCCACAGACTATTTTGATTGCTGCTGCTGTAGCCCAGCATCTGCCTGTAGTTGAAGATATACCTACTATTCATACTTCTGGACTTAGACGTAAGATACAGGTGTGTGCATAATTTCAACAGTCTTGGAGAGTATCTCTGGGCGTGCAAAGGGTGGGTATTTGTTAGAAGATTTATTGTAGCTCAATGACTCAGATATATGTTGTTGATAACTTCTGATCTTACCCCCCCCCCCCCCAAGACTGGAAATATGAGCTCAATGCCACAAAATTATTTACATTCCTACAGTATGCTCAAACAACTATTACAGGATTAATTTAATCCATTATATTTTTTTTTCCATGATAGATGTAACATGCAAACAGGAGTTTAGTTCTAAAGAAAACTCCAGACCTGAAGAATGTGGAAGAAGACTAATTAGATGGCATAAATTTCAGCTGTCTGTAGCAGGCCACCGAAAGAAAGCAGCATATGCAGTAGATGGGAGACCTGAGTTACCGTTTCTTTCCTTCCTACCACTGGGACAACTGAAATGAGATGTGGGATTTTCACTGAGAGCCCCGAGCATCCAGCGCTGGGCGCCAGGGGGGCACGGGCAGGCAGCCTCCGCTCGGGACCTCTCCTCTCCCATTTCTCGAGCAGAGTCAGATACTGTTTACCTGCAAGGCACATGGTAAGACTAATCTATTTTCACAAGCTTTTGCCTCAGGTATTTGGGGCAAGGTTTACTTTATTAATTGTGTGTGTGCGTGCGTGTCCATCTCTATGCGTGCAGGAGGAGAAAGCTCAGCACCGATCGGCGTGTAATGCATTTTTGATTTATACCCTGTAACTGCAGCTGGAGAACGTCTGATGAGTATATTTAATACACCTAAAAATGAGAATGCTAAATAGAAGAGCAAACTATGTTCAGATTAGGAAGCTGAAATTGGAGGGATCTTTACTTCATTAACTGAATCCATGAAGCAACATTTCATCTGCATAGTAAGTTTTGGATGATGTTCCACATAACTCGCAGCATTTGCTTGAAGAGCAGTGTGTGAGAAAGTTAAAAAGAATCATACTTTGGAAACACTGAAAACCATCTACCCTCAAAGAAAATTGCTTTATCCTAACTCATTTAACTTCCATTAAACATTAAACCACATCTGCACGTAGGAATTTTAGGCGATACCAAACTTCAGTATCTACTTCAAACTTTTTTTAGATCAGTTGAGAATTTGTTTTCTAAAATAATCCCAGTAAAGTCACTGGGATACCCAAAAGCAGTCTGCAAAGTATGTTTTTTCTCTTTTCTTTTGTAAGATTAACTACTAGCAAAAATTCCCCCCCACCCCCCCGCTTTTTTTCTGAACCACCAAGCTGTATGTTTAATTTTTTAAGTTTCAGTATGTATTTTAGACTTGCAGACTTTGCAAAGTAGGTCAGGAATACCCAAAGGATACACATTTGAAGGCTACAGATAGCAGAACACACCATTTACGGCTTTGTATATACACATACATACACATTCTATATAATATAGATAGATAGATTCAATGATTTAAACACATTACATCTATACTGTATGTTTCAAGAACATTCAGATATTTACACTGTTAGATCACCACTCATTTTAGACCTACACTAGTGCCAGCTGCCAAAAAAAAGTACACAAATCAAAATATGTTACCTTTGTTCAAACAATACTGCTGTTCATTATATAATAGAAACTGTCATGCTTAATCTTCCAGGAACCAAGAACTGGTACATTCTTGGATCAGAGGTGGCTTGAAATGGTTTGAGGCAAAACTGAAGCATATTGTTTAAGTAAATCTTGCTGAGAAACATAAGCGCATTGATGATTTTTAACATCATCTTTTAAGGATTTTTTTTTTTTTTCAGATATATCAGTAAACTAGAAATGCTGGCATGGTTTCAAAATGCAGAGAGATGAACACATCAGTGCTTTTTCTATAAAATGTTTACAATATCAAATTGTGTATTTCCTCCTGCATTGTCAGCCTCGCTAAATGTAATGGGGGATCCAAAAAGGATGCTTGAGAACAGACGCCACGATGAAGTAAAACGTGCCTATAAAAATTACATGTTGACTTTGATAATGCCCCAAAACCAAATTTTGCCTTGGGAGTTCTCGGTATTATCCAAGTACCCCAAGGGTTGTTGCAGGCATTAAGCTACGGGCTGCAATGTTCATTTTCCATTAGAGATGAAAAAAAATGCCAACAGCAGCATTCAAAAATACATCTAAAGCATGATATGGAGAAATACAAAGAAATGGCAGAAATGCCTTAAATTCTTCAGAATTGGAACTTTTAAAATGCATTTGTTAATCTGAGAAAATGATAAATAAAAATAAGCACACTTCATTTATTGAGGAAAATCTGTTTTACGGCATTACGACTCCAGGACTACTTCAGATTTTTAAGCCTACAAAGGAAGTATGTTACAATTTCATCTTTAACTACATGGATTATACAATATTCAGCAAACAGACACACAATCTTACTTACAGACAGACACAGGCACACACAACTCTGCAGAGGCCAATCCTGCAGCCTTTGCTGCATTCAAAAGCCCCCCCTGACGTCAATGATTATTTTTCAAGAATGAGAATCGCAGGATCAGGCCCAAAAAGTGCTTAAGAAGATGAGATGTTACTTCAACAGATTGAATGTTAGATTAAATATAAAGATTGAGGCAAGACAAGTCTGGGGTTTAAACCCTAGGGAGGATTGACATTTAAAGTGTTGCCACTGAATTATAGCTCTCCACATTGGGTGGGGTAACCTCCTACTGGGTGGAGTGTCTCCCCTAAAGGAAGGGAAAACTGGCACAAGCCAACTTGGTCTTTGAACGATTTCCCTACTTGCCAACTTATGAAGTCGTCCTGACGTCAACTTCGTCAAGAAAGTCTATTGCCCAACTCCGTCTTTTACGGTAGAAAGTTTGCTTGTGTTCAAAAAAACCCCAGCAGACGCAGAAGAAAAAATAAGGAGATAAGACAAAACTCTAAACAAAATAAAGAAATTGGGAAAGAAAAAGACAATGGGCTGGATTTACTTAAGTTTAGTTAATTTTAAAAAAAATCCTTTTGTTGGGTTTTCTTGTCTCTAATATCAGCTTAATAAAAATAGATATAGATCGCTAGAGACTATTACTAAACATATTTTAAAATCTGGTTTAGCTTTAAAATCTGGGGTGGAGAGCGCACAGAGTGGCCGCTCTGCAAGATCGAATCTCCGTCTTCTGCAATGGGCAGCGAGTGTCTTCCCAATCAGCGTCACTAGCAGGTGTAAAACACTCTCATACTAGGAAAATAACATTCACTGAATTGCCACCAAAGGTATATTTAACATATCATTTGTCTCTGAATCAAAATAAATTGTTTCTCCAAAAAGAAGCTTTTGGGTGCTGGACAAGAGAGAATAGGTGTAGGGGGGATCAAACCAAAAAAAGAAAAAGGATAAAGCATCTTAAAATGCCCATGGGAAAAAAAAAATAAATAAAAATCAGAAAACAGTTTAAGTTACCGTAACCTGAAATGCACCAGCCATCACAAAGAGCAATTGGAGAAATCCAGCAGAGCTCAGCAGGAAAGATTTTTAATAACAGATTGAAAAACAAGAATAAAAATAACTGCATCAACAGGGCCTTTCTTCCTCAGGCCACAAGCCCGTTTTTACTTGAATTTTAAAAAAATGGCAGTTTGGCCACTAAAACCAATCCAGAACATTATTAAAAGTTAAAAGCTACCAATTACTTCTGTCTGTTCTTTTAAAGCAAAGTTTGGCATTACGTCAGTTGGTTTAAAGAAAACAAGAAAGAGAGAGAGAAAGAAGGAGAGAAAGTTTCCTGCTTGTATAAATTAAACCACCAGGGAAGGTGTCTAGCCACTTGTAAAGCATTTATTACAGGTTTTTAAAGGGCTAGTAACATTTTTAAAATTAAATATTTTAAAATAAATTTAAGGGAAAGAAAAAAAGGGGATCTGAGTCAGGAAAGAAAGCAGACTTACGAGAAATTAGACATGCGTGAACTGCAGCTAAGAAAGTAAAAATGACTATTAAGACTAAATCTTGTGATTCAAAATAATTCTATTTTCAAGGTAGAAATAACCCTACTGTAGCTGCTGTACTTGCACGTATCCCCTACGAGTATGGAAAAGTTCCACCGAACTTTACGGGATGGAACCAACTGGGTTCTGTAGGAACATCCTATGGAAGTGCCACTCATGGCAGCTACGCAGTTTAAAGAGGAATATTCCCTCTATAGCTTTTCTAAACCCACGTACAGAGATCCACAGCAGGAGTAAGATTCTGTAGTTAATGCGGCAGGACCGTAATAAAAATCACTGATAGAAAGATTAGCAATTTCTATTAAATTTTAGCTGTACTTTCCACTGGCGCCGTTATTATTAAATTTTAAAGAACTACTTTAAAGGTACCAAAAAATAAGAAACCGATAGCACATAACATGAATAAAAAACATAGACAGCTATTAAACAAAGTTTCTTACACGCAGCTACTCCAGTTCACCTAAATCACAGTCTTCTAAACCCCGTGACGCCAAATCAGAGACTCCTCTGACTCCGGACGACACATCAAGTGGAATGGTGTTCGGTTGTGCAACGCTTTTGGGGTGTGACAAAACGTCCACTGGGGACTTAAATCGAGACCATGGTAGTAGTTATTCTCCCGTCGCTGCCTGTTTCATTTGAGCCTTGGTCTGCTCAAGAAGAGTCAGAATAATATGCCACCGCTTCTCTCCCCCCGCGCTCCTCTGCCTCAGCAGCGTTTCTTATGTTCTGGGCACGTATACAACTAGCTACGGAGCTGCCTTCTCGAAGGCCCTTTATTGATTAGGTGCAAAGCAACATCAAGAAGTGAATAATAAGCATAATCTGAAAAATGTAGTTACATGTCTTGCCCTTGTAAACATTCGCTATTTAATGGTGTAATTGTGCTTTAATCCTTCACATCGTCTGATATAACTCATTATGTGTTTTCCTTTTAATTAGCAAACACACAATCCAAAAAAAGCAAAGCCCAGAAAGTTTGTACGTACCATAAAAACCAAAGTGAAAATAGGCTTAAAGTAATCAAATTTGGATGCAGGCTTATCTTTTTAAAGTCAAAAGAGAACTTCATTGGCACAGGATAGAAAAAAGAACTACATAATTCATGACAGAACCAAGAAAAAAAAAGTTCTTCTTCTTCTCCAGGAGGACTGGAAAGGGCACTTTTATTTATCTTCTGGACAGACAAAAATAGTAGAACCTAGACCAGATATGCTGTAATTAATGTATCCAAAGGTCAACAGGCAATGGTATTTATACAATAGATGGGTGCAGACTACGCTGGTTACAGTATTAATCACAAGTATTTGAAAATAGCATTGTTTTCATACTAGGTAAGAACTTTAGAAAGTTTCAGAAACAAAAAAGAATCTTTTTTTTTTTTCTTTTTTTCCCCTCATACCTGCCTGCTATTCTTTTTAACTCCTGAGGTGTAATATTTGGGACAAAAATGCCGAAGTTTATAGTCGCCCGGGACTGCCAAAACCAGACCCAGACTACCTCACTAGTTGTGTAGAGGGAACTAAATTAAGCAAGGGCAAACACCAACTGGAAAGTTGTCAGTTTACTGAATGAATGGCTTCATTTTACACACCAGTTAGAATATCTTAATCAGAATATATTTCTGTTCAAGGCCAATACTTTTACTACCAGGTGGCAGTTTGTTTTAACTGAAACTGTATTAAAAACGTAATTTATTTCCACTTTACTTTCACCTAACAAAAAGGGTTGTGAGATTCCCAGCCTGTCATGTTCAAAAATATTTAACCATAAACTTTCTCACAATGTTATATTTGGTGTTACCCACAAACCTTTATTAAAGCGATACTGCCAGTGTGGCTGCAGTTAAGATCTGAGAATGTTTCTATTAAGATTATTACATTAAAATATTGTCAAGAGTTTGTAAGAGACATAAATATTCATACACATACGCCCCCCCAAACTTAGAAGGAAAGTTCCACATAAAAAGAAAAATTTAAATACATACCCAAAGTTGCCTGTTTGTAATTAAAATTTTGGGTTTTTCCTAAACATCTTTGCTAATTTTTTAACTCTTTCACACTGTAATGTAAAATAGTTTTGTTTCAAAGCAACTGCCTGATAAAGTGCTAAAAGAGGTAATTCGCATGAACAGAAAGTAATTAGTCATTGTTTGCACAATGCTTTGAAAATATAAAACCCTATGTGTCAAGTAGCATTAAAATATAATATAATTGAAATACAGAGATTTAACAAGCAACCATTGCATCTCACAGACACTCGAGTCCACACACAGGAATTAGTACTATGCTGTTATTAATGCACAATCATGATACGTGAATAATAATATTCTTCACATGCAGCCAGAGAATGCATGATAATAGTGTGTACCATGAAAGTTTACTACGAACGATAGACAAAACATGACAGAAAAATCATCCTGCTAGGGATTCATAAAATAATACTGAATTTACTTGATCACCGATAAAAACATAAGGCAACCCACAAAGCTACTGTATAAATTACGCTAAAAATGCATTAAAAATATAAAAGGATAACCTGGCTGGATCATAAGTGTTTGATGCCCAAAGAAGTCTCAGATGTCTGAAGCTGTCATTTACATTGTTTTTCCCTTTATTAACATTACTATGAAATAAAGAAAAAATAAAGCCATACTCTCACACGCAAAGATTGCCCAGCGTTATTTAGAGTCTGTTTTAGAGGATCACAGACAAAACATGTAAACTTAAAAGCTGATGCAACTTTGTCCTTTAGTTACTTTGTTGCAACTACATATATGCAAAGTTTCAAACAGAAAAGTTATTATATGTAACAACAACAACAAAAAAGCGATAATCAAACACAACAGGGGGGATTGTAAACTGACTACTCATATCTAATCTCTCCTGGTCTTAAAAAGGTGAAGTATACTTCTGTGGTCACAAACAGTTTGAGGATTAACTTGTATACAGGCACTGATACACTACTGAATTCCAACGTTATTGACTTTATGTGGCAAACCTTAAGCGGGTATACATTTTTCAAGAGGAAAAAAAAAAAAAAAGTCTTTTTTTTTTCCCCACCCTCTACAGAGAAAGGTTCCACTTGTTTGGTTTGACCACGTTATTAACAAACTTTCATTCAGTGGTTAAAAAAGAAAAAAAAAAAATCTTTCAAAGTGTTGATATCATTTCCAGACAGTCTTGTCAGCATCACAATTTACAGGAAATAGTTGATGTTCTCAAACAAACCCTGTATTTACTCATAGACCCAGAGTACTTGAAAAAAAAAAAAAATCCTCACTCTTTTGGAGGGCTTTTTTTAAATGTCACTCTGGTGGAATATCTGAGCAAGCTGTCTACCTAACACACAGATTGTGAACATGAGGCAAACACAAACTGCAGTTCAGAAGACTACTGTAACTTTTATTCTCATTTTGTCCACGTCAGGAACTGGCTCTTACCACTACTTTCCTTTGCTGCCCCTTGCATTTTTAACTCTGGCAGTCTTTTCTAAATGTTCAACTTTTTCCTAAAACCAACAGGAAAGTAACATGATGCCACCAACATCCATAGGATTCAGTGGCGTGGTTGAAGAAGCCTGCCTGAATGGCAAAGAACTTTGATGGTTCTTCGAGAAACTTACTGAACCCGGTTAAATAAAAACCTGAAGCGTATTAAATTAATGTTTGTTGCAATCAACATTCAAAACGCGCTGCTTGCCGTAAAAGCAGCCAAAGCAGCACGGTCCGGGTAAGAGCTTACACTCTCTTTTAGTTGAAAATGTTTCCCCCCTCGGAGTGGCTTTGTCGCCTGGGTTCCCCAAGTGTGCTGCTGTCCCCTGGCTCAGCCCTGCCAGGCAAGGTACTCGCACCGGCGGAAGAAGGAGTGATGGAGGGGAAACGTCTCTCCAACTCATCACTTCTCCCCATAGTGCACTTGAGAACTTTGCCATTTTGCAAATAGAAAATACACCCGATTATGGAAAAAAAAAAAAAAAAAAAAAAAAAAAATAAAAAATAAAACAGGATTAAGGGCCACACTAAAAGATAAAATATAAAAGAGGCTTAGCGGGCCCCACTAGAAACCGCGTAGGAGTGTCGGGATGCCTGAGCGCCCTGATTTGCAGCAAGGAGGCAGATAAACAAAGCCCCCTCCCCACTAAAATGTCAAGCCCCCCCCCCTGGGGAGCCGGTGCTGGTCCCGGGGCGGCGGGGCGGGGGGCAGCACCCC
>NW_015094509.1:16636602-16636831 GCF_001431845.1 Calidris pugnax
AAAAAAAAAAAAAAAATCACCACCACCATGTCGCCTTTTCCCCCCGGTGTGACCGGGAGGGACCCCGAGCCCCCCTCCCGGCGCAGCACAGCTCCGCACCCGGCCTCCCCCGGTGCGTCCCCGGGCAAGGAGGAGGAAAAGAAAAAGAAAAAAAAAAACCTCCACCCAAGCCTTTGTGTTTTTCTTATAAAATTCGTTCTTCTTGAAGTGTATAGATTTTTGTTTCCTT
>NW_015094509.1:16637995-16840115 GCF_001431845.1 Calidris pugnax
GGCCGCGGGAGTTGCGCGGACCGAGCCCCGGCCAGCCGAGGCCGCGCAGGGAGGTGGGGGTGAGGGATGAGGGGGGGCGCGTCGCCCCCGCGGCCGCGGGGACTCGGGGGAAGTTAGTGGCAGGGTGGGCCCGCAGGCCACGGCCGCGGCCCGGGGTTGCTCTGCTGTCAGCGGGACCGGCCGCCGTCCTGCGGGGGTTACGCAGAAAATGGGATGGATGGGGCCGGGGGGGGGATACAAGGTGCGACCCAGGCGCGGCAATAGCTGCCTCCCTCGGGAGAGCCGGGCGCTGCGCGGGGAGATGCGGGTTTAGCGGCGTGTCTGGTCCCTCCAGCCCCTGCCCCGTCTCTCTGCGGGTGTGGAGCCGGACGGACAGACCCTTCCCAGGTTTTTGGGGGTGAACGTGCCCCGGTGCCGCCTGCTCCTCGGTGCCGGCCGCAGGTCAGTCCCCAGCTGCTCCCAGAAAACCCCTCACAACTTTTCGTGCTTGAGCAGAACCTTTTCACTTCGAAACACTCCCATTCCCCCCGTGCTACAAATTGCCAGACGTCTGTACCTTAATGTAAAAACACTCTCCAAGGAGAAGCAGTACATAAAAGGTTCCTGTGGAAGGGTTTTAAAATCCCAAATATAGTAGGCGTTAAAAACTATGTAAACATTTGTTGGGCATTTGGACACAATTTTTCTGCAGTTAGGTGACTTTATATGGCTTGTTTTTCCTCCCATGCAAGTCGTTTTAAACCGTTTTCACATAAAAATAGATGCATTCTGGTTGCTTGCAACTACTAACGCGTTATTCGAAGGAGAAGCTGGAAAAGAGTTAAATCATTGCAGTGCGGGAGACGAAGCTGCTTCCCCCCAAATGTTTGAAATGACATAACTTTTTCCTTACAATTTAATTCTCAAATACATGGTGAAATGTAAAGCGTAAAATCTTCAGAGATACACGCTGACGCAAATGAAACCCTACTGTAAAACGTATGGCGTTTGCAGCCCTCTCGCCAAACTTAAACATTCTTCATATATGTTTAGTATAATCCACTGGCAGATTTGTAAAGTAATTGCTCATGTAAATCACACAGTAACACATTTCCCCCTTAAGTTCTTTTGTAGGTTCATCTGATAAAGCGCTCTATGAATAAAAAAGCAATAATTCACATACAAGAGGTGAACTTGTCATGTTGAAAATGGAAGGTAAAATGTAGTGGCACGATGAAGCACACAGAAGGATCCCCGAGACAGGGAAAGGAGAACTGACAGATTATGTGTGGGACTCCCTCTGTACCCATCAGCAGAAAATCAGTTTGGAGCAGCAGAGATGTTTAAATATGGAATGCGAAGGAAAGCAATATCAAAATCTAAAGTTTGTTACAAAGTCTGCCTCGATATTTTGGTACCCGGGCCATGCTCAGTAGCACCTCGCTAATATACACGCAGAGAACCTTTCTTGACTTTGTAAAATTTTACTTTTTCTCAAGCTGCAAATGCCATGGCTGAATCACAGTCAACGAGACAAACCGCTTTCACAAATTTGGGTGAATGCAGAATTCTGAAAAGCAAATGTTTTTGTCCCATTCGCACCAATTCAAACATGTTTTTCTCTGAGATTTAGATTTTGTTATTGTTACTGAGTTTGTCAGCCCGGAGTGACTGTTCTCTTGGCAGATGTCTTGCCTATGAAGGGTTAAAATCTGCAGGTATTTTGTCTGATGACTTGGCTAAGCATCTTACAAGCAGGGCTTGAGTGGAAAATATTTAAACAAGGGTTATTCCCCTTTGCTTCTCTGCTCTAGTGAGACTTACTTATTAATGTCTTTTTATTTTCAACCAGGAAATGATGCCCCCCACACCTTAAATCCCAGCCAGTTCGTATGTGTGGCTGCAGCTTTCCCAGATTTTATTCACATTATGACAGACAAACCGTGAAGAAGATCGATGACAATGAAAACGCAGGTTTCAACACTTGTAAACCTTTGATAACAAACACACCTTTTTTCACCTGTAGAACAATATAAGGGAGATGTATTTTTAAAAGACATAAGCCTCTCTGTGCATGTGCTTTTAAAAATGAAACCGCAAAAGCCATTCATGAGCAAAGATGAGGACAAAATATGTCTTCGTAGTTTCAAGTAGACAACTCCTATGAAATACTGTATCTCTCAGAAAAAGTTTGTTACCGTATCTCTATAAAAAATGCTTGCATGATACATTCTGCATTTCGAGTTAAAATAAAGCAGATCAAGAAGACGTCAATATCAATCTGTTTATATTCACCACAAAAGAACTGTAGAGAACTTAATAAAGGCAAAAATATTTTCATAAACTTTTTTCAGGCAAATTATTTATTTATGAAATAATTTACAAAGAAAATTTTTACCTCATGGCTTAGATACATTGCATATGCTTATGATTGACACAATATGTTCAGGCTCAAAGGCCCGTGTAGCCTTTTTTTTCCTTCTTTTTCTTTTCTTTTTTTTTTTTTTTTATCCTAGCAGGAATATTTCAAAACAATCAACTAATTCATGAAGTCATACAGTAATTGTTTGACAGTTGTTTCTAATATAGAAAAATAAGTTATGTATATTGTTTTCATTCAAATATTTGTTGATTTGTTGTTAGAATCCTTTGACGTTGACATGCCACAAATTGCATTAGGAGAAATATTGGAGATTTATTTTCATTTATTATCTTCTGCTGTCAAACATTTGCAAAACCACTTAAAGCAAGTTTTATTTCACTTTATTCGAACCTCACATTCTGCTTGATAGTAGGTGGTTGTTGAAATAATAACTCTAGCTTTCTGTAGAAGATAAGAGCTGAGGAAATGAAGGAAAAGCAGCAATGCAAGAAGATGCAGAGAAAGTGCTGCTTTCACCAAGGGGCATGAACAAAGTAACTTCTAAATAATCCTCCATTTTTTTTTTACACTCAGGCACATTCTCCATTGAGGGAGAATACAGAGGCCAGTCACAGTTGCTTCTTGAAGGAAAACAGTATAACAGTCATTGTTTATCAAGATGACATAACATGCCATTTATGCCCTTATTGTTTAATGCAGTTTCTCTTTTCTTGTAGTTTACTCAGCGTAGATACAAAGAGGGATTAACAGTTAAGCATAAGCATACTTGTTTTACAGACTTTTAGTGCATAACTTACTTACTTAAAGTACTAGAGCCTATAATCACAATGATTTTACCTGATGGAACATGCATTTCAGAAATATAATCCAACTGTTTACCCTAACACGTCATAAATTGCAATTCTTTACAAAAACCTCAGAGATTGACATCCATTGCTCTTAAATGCCTGCTGCTTTAGCACACATCATCAAGAAAGTATTTCTGTATTATTCTCCCTCCAGTTGGTAGTATATCACATGAATTCTAAAGACCGTTTTCTTATACTGTCTTCAGTAATGAGCGTTTTGAGGAGCATTTAGTTATGTGTCTGAGGCACTCCCGTGTGAGTTTCTTGGGAATATAAACACGGCAACTTGCAGGATTTCTGCAGACCCACTTCTTTTCCTTGCACAACTTTTGTCACATGAAATCATCGGGAAACTTTTGTTCCCTTTCTTACACCCTGCACAGAGTCAAGTTTCTAAACTTCAAGTTGTGTGCCAAAGGCAAAAAACTACCACCGATTTTCAAAGAAATGGGACTGGGGACCCTAATGATGTGGTTGAAATGTCTCTGAAAAGAGATTATGCGTCGTGATAGACAGGGCAGCGCTGAGAACAGCCAATGAAACAGCATGCAACAGAAGAGCTAATACCATGGCATCATCCCAGATTCAACAGATGTTTTCTAGGGGGATTGGATATCTGGTAATGGGAAATGGAACCTTTCTCTTCTATGTCACTGGTTTTAACACAGGCCAGTAGTGATGGAAAGTCAATAACATCCGATGCTTGTTTGGTAGCTTTCTCCAGTGTGTGGTAGAAAAATGTCCTCCTGCTCGTAGCGCAGCACGGCCGGCCAGGACTCCCCAGCACCCCGCTGGCACTGCCGGCAAGAGGGCCTTGCACGAAAAATGCCTGGAAACCCTTTTCCCTCTGAGCAGTCTCCCCAGGAGGGATGAGGAACACCGACTGGGCACAGACTGCTCCTGCTAATGGCGTGTCTGCAGATAGTTAAATAACTCTGGCAGCCGCAAAAGATAATTTATCACTTTACACTATCGTAAAATCTACTAGAAAATTAAAAATGCTAAAACACCAGACTCCCTGAAATCATTTACATGCAGGAATCCACATAATTGTATAGATTTTGATCTTAAAAATGCTATGTAAAAGGCATTCATCCAAAGCTCTGAAAAACCTCACATGCACATACACATACATATGGAGAAATATATAATGACTGTCTCCCAACAAATATCAATAAAAGAGGTGGCAGCCTTTCTTCCCACATCTCAGCCGCAAGCTCAGCAAATCAAAACACCCTGAGCCCCCTGTTCTGTCATCACCCTCTGCCAGATAGAGCCCCTACCCCTGCCTGCCTCAGTTCCATATTCATCTTCCTTCCAGCAGTTCTGGGAAGGTTAATCTGGATCAGTTCAAAGTGCATTGAAGTCAATGGAAAAAAAGCAATAAACAAGTTTAGTAATCTTTACATTAGGTCTTATACGCTGGTATTTTTCAGTTTTATTCCTAAAGTATGTTGCTATGAAATTGCAGTGTTCTGGGCGCAACAATATTAAAACTTCCAACAGTATCTTCTAATATAAAGGAACAATAGTGTACAATTGAAGTGTTTGGCTCAAAAGGAGTTTTCTTTCATTTGATTTCTTGTAAATGCTTTTTTCTTTTCCATTTATGACTTCTCACTGCGTTCAAATCTTTATTTTAATATGACAGACTACAAGCAACATGTTTTTTATTGCAGAAAAGATTTATTTACATAGATACTGATGTGAGGTCTCAGATTAAGTTTAGGAAAAGGAAACGTCTTTCATATATACATATATCACTTTGCAAAAAAGTGCATTTCCATTCCACTATGAACATCAAAAGCGTGCCCACAATGTATGGCCCAGGAGGTGCAATAAAAGCACCTGGGAATCTCAGGAACACGATGCATTGGTAAAATTACCAAGATGCTGTCACTATTTCTAATTACAAGTGGAGGAAAAGTCACATAATGAAAGTAAGACATATGGTCTTCAGTGGTCTCTACCAGTCTCCTATGAAGCTCTTTCAAGCGTACACACAAGGACACGTAAATAACTTCGTCAACCAAACTAATATATCTAACTTCCAAAGCACACATGCTTTGTGTAAGGAAAGGCTTGACCTTAATCCGGCCTTACCCGCTGTATCATGAACAAGTCCATCTTGCAAAGACATGATCTGATGAACCACTGCATGCCAGGAGTGATTACTGATAGGCAGAAATTTGCCTTGCATCAGCTCCTGAACTTAGACTAGGGGAATTTTAGATAAAAAGGAAGAAAGGTCAGCGTGTTCACAGAATCAGAGAATCACAGAATGGCTGAGGCTGGAAAGGACCTCTGGAGGTCATCTTGTCCAACCCTGCTGCTCAAGCAGGGCCACCAACAGCCAGTTGCTCAGGACACAGTTCCTCCATTTGGAGACTTTGTAGTTCTCCAGTAGTCTACAAAAGTGCTATAACTTGATCCTGAACTGAGACAACTTGAAGGAGTTTCTAGTCTGAGTGAGAAGAGCACCTTGACCTGCTTTCTGCCTGACCTCTGCGTAAGAATAAATACACATCCACAAGTCTGAAATTTAAATACGATACCTCTTGTAATGGTTAGTCTCTGGAAATGTAACCTGACAAGAACGCTACCTTGGTTAACACTGAGGCTTGTTGACACCAAAAGTAATATAAAACACATCCTTTAGTTGTGAAATGGCAGTGTCACTGTCTTTGTTGAAAAACATGAAACAACTGTAGACATCCTTTAAACTTATTCAAGAGCTTGCTTAATTCTCTTCAGTGCTTATCAGTCTCGAAAGATGATTTCTTTGGAAATGGTTATTCCTTTCGGGAAGAGCACATCAACCTACACAAGTGGCACTTAAACCTCATTTCTGTTCATACTTCTTACTCTTTAGGAGCTGGATCACATGCCCATAACACACGGTTTTACTGAGCACAGCATGAATCAGACAAAAATAATGCTGATGGATCAGCGTTTGGTTACACTTGGGATCTTGATGTGGTGAAGTGCAGATCATGACCCAGAAAACATGTGCGTCCTTGTCTACTTCAATGCCTGGACAAACTGATCCCACAGAGGGCAAAAAATACTCTTTACTACTACTTTTTTGCCCCCCTCCTTCCTGCCTCCACTGCTTTTAGCTCCTTTCATTGCGCACATAAAACAGACAGTTACCTTATGACATACTAAAATATTTATGTGTTAGACTTCCTATTTAACAACGGCCAGAAATACCCTCAATAGGCTGGTGAAAAAGCTGGATACTTTGGCAATTTTACTGTATATGTTATATTTGTTTTTTTCTTTCCACTTGGTGTATGCATCAATGGAACAAAAAACCCAAACCAAAACAAAAACACAACTCAAACCAAATAATTCATCCCTGACCAATCCCTTCCCCCTTAGTTCTTCAGCATTGCAAAATATGCTGATATTGTTGACATTAATATACACATTGAACTGAGGATCATTAGCTATTTTTAAATAAAGGAAATAAAGCTATGCACTACATTATGACTAATATATGAAAGAGTCACTCATACAGTGACTTGTAAATAGAACATTTGTGATTAATAGCCCTATATTTGTGGAAAGAGGCATCTTTTTGAATTACTGTTGTGTAGAGTATGGGCAGAAAATAATTTGGACTATTTAGAAATCAAAGGAGTAAACAAATATGGAGAATTTGAAAGATATGTCTAAGAAAGGGCTATGTGACCTTCATGAGCCCTTAGTCAGAGAAGCCAGAATGGTTTGCCCATAGGAAGCACCCCTGGAGGTAATTGTACTGGTGCCCTATTTCTCCTTGTCAGAGACAGCCCAACCAGCAAGCCAGAGCTGCAGTGAGCAAGCTACGCTCTGTGATGCAAATTCAGATGAGTAAATTCAGTAAAATGAACTCCAATTTTTTGATGAAAGCAGGTGATGTGACACAGAGTGAGTCCTGACCATCAATGGGGTGTATGTTTTTAGGAGCAGGCACAGAGAAAAGAGAGTAACGCCTTGGAAAGTCTAGAAGAGGTCCACTTTTCGGAATTCTGCATGTCACTTTTTGATTTGACTTTCACAGGCCTAGCTGAGGGTGTGAATCAAAAGAGGGGACCCAAGTATGAAAATGGAAGCGCCTGCCTGAAATAAGCTACAAAGGGTAGCTTTTAGGGAGATGTGTACGCCTAGGCTGCTAATTATGACGAGCAGCCCAATGACGCTGGCAAGCAGAGAGAAGTAACCAAAAAGATGCATCAGAGAAAGTAGCATCTCTCCTATAGCTAACTTCAAGTATCATTCAGACTCTTGAAGAGACACATTTTAACACAATCTCTGTAAGGAGAAAGTCCTTTTTTTCCCTTCCTCTTTAATGCCATTATTGTAGATATGCAAGCTTTAGAAGAAAAAAAGGCTACTTGGGAAGGGCTCATGCATAGCAAATTTGTTTTCCCCCTTCCCCATCAACTCTGTAATTACAACCATTCAGACAAAGCTGGTTTTCCCAGTAGGACTGGCTGAAAATGCACTTCATTTACATGACCTAATTGGGCTTTTTTAGCCAAGGTTGTTCTACACACTGACACTAGGACTAGGTACTTAACATTGAAAAGTACATTATTGTGGTATTGAAGTTAAGGATTTCATTACTTTGAAGTTAGAAAATTCAGAATGAAGGTGTGTCCTTTAACATTAGTGCTTCAGTAGTGTGTATATGCATAAGAATAATATTGGTAATTATATTGGCCCCAAACAGTTAAGAGACTGCAAATTAAACAAGCAGTCATTTTATATTCTTCTTTCTCTAGGAAAGAAATACAAAAGAATGTAGATATTTACGTAGATGTAGATGTTACTACAGGAAATGCTGGATATATAGTCCTGTGGCCTCCAGAAATCAGTACAGTGAGCAGACTAACTGATTTGTGGAGATCTACTACAGAAGTGATTTAGGAAAAAATCGACTTCTTCTATATTCTACAATTTGCATTATGTAAGAGTTGTTTATTTTTATCTTTCATTATTTTGTTTTTAGCTATCTTGTTTTGCTGAAGGAAGACACAGAGTTAATGAATATGCATCTTATACAAGTGCACAGGTTCAGTTTCAGGGCTGTACTTACTGTACGTGTCCTCTGCAATCACAGAGGTTTTGCACAGTCACCAGTGCAAACTCAAGCCATGTCTAGAAAGAAAATTTACATAAATATTTCACCAGGCCTTAGCGTAGACAAGGTTCCTGCAGCTGAACCTGTTTTTCAGCATGTTTAATTGCCACAGTAATTAGAACATGAGTGCTCAAATCCACAAAGATATTTGGGTGCCTAATTCTCATTAATTTCAATTGAGAGATGGCACTTACATCTCTTTATGGATGTATAAGACACAGAAACCTCAAGACTCTTATCTGTTCTAAAACTCCCAGACAAATATTGCTATCACCTTCTTTAGAGCGGGAGGATTTTTATTTTAATTCCTGATGAAGATACATCTTAGGTGCAGGAAATGATATGATAACAATGAAGGCCACATTTGTCTCTCACCTCCTTTCCACCTAGCTACCCCTTTCAAACTGCAGGAAGCTCCCAGATCACAGGGTGCTTTAGGAAACTCAAAAGTAAAACAAGATATTCTCTGGTCACCACCGAAAAATGAAGCTGGCAGGTTATGCTCTTCTATGGTCTGATAAAAAACCTGAAATGGGGGGAAGAGCGTGGCTCTGTACCCCTACCTAATCCAGAGACGTAAAAAGAGATCATGATCACGCTTCCAGATGGGAGCCAAATTTCTGGACCTGCATGTGACCATCCAAGTCTGGGCTGATGCCCAGGGACTGGACCTACCATGTCCAGTGGCTGTCCTTCTCCTGCCCTACCCCCTTGCTCGTGCTGTGCCAAAACTCATGCAACTGCACTGTAAGCCATAAAAGTGAACTGGTCCAGTTGAGAATGATCTTTTTTATCTCTTTTATTGCCATTTCAAAAGTATACAGTATCTGGGACAGGGAAAAGGGTGAGACTTCACTTTTTGACAGGGGCTTTGTCATGAAACAACAGCCAACCTTTGGAGGCATGTCTCCAGAGCCACCTGTGTGGGCGATGGATAGAGTGATGACTACCATCAACTGTCCTTTGAAGGAGTTTCTCTCTTCATCCCTAACTACTGGAGAAGCCCAGCCTCTTAATTTAAGCAACTGGGGATGTTATTTATGTGATATGAACACACACCCAGAGTTACATGATTACACAAAATCTCTCCACCTTTCTGCTTTAAAACTTCAGTCTGAGCTTTGCCTTGGTATGCTGTGTAACTGTAATGATGCGTTCTAAATAAATGTTAAAAATAGAGAAAATGTACCTCACAAAGAAGGAATCATTATAAGCTCTGGTTTGCCTTCCTGCACAATTCTGGCCACAGAACGCTCAATACTGGCTGTGCCAAGGCTATAACTGCACTGTGAAGATAGTATATCTTTCTAAAGATGTCTGCCTTGATTTAAAGACTTCCAATTATGAAGGATTCACTGCACTCCTAGGTGAGTTGTTCCACTGTTTAATTACCATCACTCTTAAAAATGTCCCTAACCTGATTCAGTACAACTTCCACTTCCAGTTTTATTTTATTATTTTATTTTATTTTATTTTATTTTATTTTATTTTATTTTATTTTATTTTATTTTATTTTATTTTATTTTATTTTATTTTATTTTATTTTATTTTATTTTATTTTATTTTATTTTATTTTATTTTATTTTATTTTATTTTATTTTATTTTATTTTATTTTATTTTATTTTATTTTATTTTATTTTATTTTATTTTATTTTATTTTATTTTATTTTATTTTATTTTATTTTATTTTATTTTATTTTATTTTATTTTATTTTATTTTATTTTATTTTATTTTATTTTATTTTATTTTATTTTATTTTATTTTATTATCTATTTGAACCAGATGAGATCCTCTTCTCCATGTATGGACTTATAGACCATAAGAGCTTCACCAATTATCCTTCTTTCCCATAAAGTGAGCAAAGTTTCCTTCAGCTCTCCTCCTGGATAATTTCAGTTACTTTTTCTGTGTCTTTCATAATTCATTTAAATATTTTTTGAAGTAGAGGCACTACAACTGGTCAAAAGTTAGAGTTATTCTGTTAGCTTTCAAACTTTAGTGCTTATCTATACTTCGTAAGTATTTGAGGTTTACATATCATTAATATAAATATAAAATATCTATCCAAACAAGTGCCCAGGAATTTTATTTTTTTTTAATTTTAGACATATTTGCTGATCAACAATTAAGGTTTCAAAATCACTTCTCACTCTTTGTAGAAAACTGATTTGTGCTTTGGGTTTTTGTGGGGTTTTTTGGGGCTTTGGGGTTTTTTTTTTGTTTTTTTTTCTTTTTGTTAAAGCAAGAAGAAGCAAAAAGCTTGATTTATTTTCTTTGATTTATGTGTCAAAATTGGAAGCAAGTCTTCCAAGACTTTGAAAATTACTGAAATAAGCACAGCATACTTCATCCTCAGACTTCCCATGGCAAAAGTCACTCTAGTCTAATTTACTAGAGGTCCTAAAAATAAAGAATTTCCTTTCTAATGGTGAGAAACAATCAATCATTAGTTGTAATTTCTGTTGTAAGCTTGGGCAGAAATGTCACTAAATAGTACAGAGTCACTTTTTTATGCTGGCTATTATTACTTGGGCTTTAATGAGAAGATCCTAGGAAGGCTTCTGCCTGCTGAGACACCAAGTTATAATCTTTCAAATGGAGCCAAGCTAATAACTATTCCACGGCAAGACAAATCTGCAGGCACTAACTAGGTTAGTGGGTATTACACTCTGTGTTTAATCTTGAATATGATAGATAGGCAGGTGGGAGTGATGCTGAGGGGAATATTTGAACAGCAAAAGAAACCATTCCTTTAAGACGATAAACTTACGACAGCATCTTGAACATCTTTGTTCACATTCAAGCTAAAGTGAATTGAAGTAATTTACCCCTCTGAAGGAGCCAAAGGTAAGGTTTGCACAGCTTTTCTCACCGTGAGAGCTTCTAAGCCAGGACACCTGCATCAAGCAGGCTCACAGTGGGAAATCTAAGTGAGGAATAAACGAGAAGTCAGCCTGTGCATCCCTTTGCTGCAGTGAGAGCAGGTCTGCAGCTGCCTGGGGCACTCACAGGGCACCACGTATGGCATTGTGGGGCAGTGCCTGTTTGATGGAGACATCAGGCAGAATGAACATGAACGTGAGGTGCTTCACCTCACGTGAAGACTGAGTACCTATTTGGGCACCAGTGCCAGCAGGTTTCCACCCCTTCCTCTGCTGGTTGTCAGTGTTTGTGGTGCACCCACTCTGCTGGAGCTCCAACACAGGTGACCAAGGTGCCAGAAGGATAGCTTCCCAGCCATCCCTGTGGCTCACAGACCAGTTCCTCCTAGGCTTCCAGCATCTGACTGCCAACAGAAATGTGCCACAGCATGAAACTTCAGCTGTGGGTGGCACAAAAACCACAAGCACGTCACTGTGCCGCCAGGTTTCATTCCAGACCTCTGCCATCTCTACAGCAGTTGTTAACCAGTCAGTCTCAGACCTATGCTCAACAAAAGGGGCTTGGGTGGTGCTGAATGAATGCATGTTTCTAGTTCCTTGTGGTTTTCCAGAGAGTATAGTAGTTACTTTTGCTCCAGTTTGAAGGCACTGGAGGTTGAAGGTATTTGGCACCTAAGTCTTTATTGAGGATGAGGTTCCTGGGATGGCTGAGCATTCAGGAGCCATGGGTGTCTGCCATGGAGCACACTAACCCAAAAGGCATTTGTGTACACAGAGGATGGAGGGGGGCTCACAAACACAAAGGGCAAAATGGACAACACTTCCAGTGAACAGATACAGGCATCTGATCAGTAACGAGAGTGCCATGCTGGCACAGTGACACATGCAGTGGCACATTCATTTCAATGCTTTTCTTCTTTTGTTTGTTTGTCTGGGCAAATATCTTAAGAAACTTTAAAAAAATTGGATTGTTTAAATGTCAAATATAAAATGTGACTTACTTTAAACAATGTGTGTGTTTCAACTAGCTCTTTGACATTAAAAAGGCAAAAAGCATATTTTGTCTCACAACCTGCTTAAAGCAAAACAAAAAGCTAAGTTACAACTCCTCACAAACAATGAAGGCAATAAATACAGTAAATTACTGTTTTATGTGAGACAATATACTAATGTTAACTGAAGTAATGGAATTAGAAAACAAACTCCCTCTGGGAACAATTCTCACACCCCTGTTTTAGAAGGAAGCAGAGTTTACTCGTAAATAATTTAATGAATTTACTCCTGCTAGACTGGACTGACAGGTCTTCCATTTACTGAAGCTTTGCTTCTCTGATAATTGTAAACTTTTTCAACTGAGAAAGTTGTCAGCTAAAAAGGTCTACACAGTCACTCCAGGGCTATATAGGAACACATAGATATGCTATACATATATATATATATATATAGTATTACTGAATTTTGCTGACATGCAGGTCACCATTTAATAATAATAATAATAATAATAATAATAATAATAATATTCCTTCAGACCTACTTCTACTTATGAGTATGTAAATAATCTCCCATTCAAAGTCATATAGCAATCCCTTAGCAACTGTAACAGCTGCTTACATGGACAAGCAATGCTAAGGAAAAGACACATTATTATCTGTGTTTTTTTAATGCAGTTTAGCAACGAGAAGAAAAAAGGAGTCAAAGCATCTGAGTCTGTAAGCACAGCATGATAACCTCTGCTGCTCAGAAGTACAAAAGAATCAGAACAGAAACAAGAACTGCATAAATTGTGTTCCCTCTTACCCACCTCACAAAGTACTGGACTTCACTCTGACATTTGTTTACGCTTCCTGTTTGTGTCTAATTTTCATGCCATGTTTTTACCTGGTCTAGCTGCAGTGTTGATATATCTTCTCTCAACTCACAGAAATAGATAAGGTTATGGTTTGTCAAACCTTCTGGTTTTGGCAATTAGGCTACAGAGTTATCATAACCAATTGATTCTTCTAGCCCCCTTCTTTTTGAGTTAGCCTGTCTCTATTAACCACTGAAATGCATCTTCATATGCATCCTATGTAGGCCTACCTTTAACCTTCATTGTGACTTTCTATCTCACAGATGACTCCTAGGCATCAGGGCTACTCACAGACATCCTAAGACCCGAGTAGAAGAGAACTTGGAAACTGGCTGCTTGACACAGAGATGAACAGTATGAATTTTGGCACTGATTTTTCCCAGAGATTATTATTCACAGTCACTTATTCCCTGAACGGTCAGGGCCAATCTTGGAGACCATAGGCACAGATCTGTCAGCATTTCAGAGCCTCCTCTAATCTAATTTGTAGCTGTGCAAGACTGCTATTTAGCCTGGTCACTAAGTAGCTGCAAGCCTCCCTCCAACCTCAGGAGACAAGACCATTAGGAGAGTTGTGAAATAGCTGAGTAACCGTAGCACGAGAGGAGGCCAGCATTCCCGACACAGCTCCAACACTTATCCTTCCTGCAGAGCTCCCCAAACCACTCCCACCGGTGCAGGAGTTACCACTCTCCCTTTGCTACTCGCTGCAAACGGGAGAGCTGGAGGAAGATCTGATGCTGGTGCTGCCGTTGCCGCTGCAACCCTCCCACGAATTCCAGCAGGGAAAGACAGTGAAAATTATCTGGGAATGAGCTGAATCAGCTTCTTTTGTGTCGGCGCCTTGGCCGCACCCGCTGTGTGGCCAGTTCCACCCAGCACTCATCAGCTTCTGCGTAGGGATTGGGGAAGGCTTGTGTATTTGTGGGCTTCCCTCCATGCTGGGAGAGAGATAACCTGGGCCTGGAAATGAAAGGGCTAAATTTAAGTCTCTGCCTTGGGTTCCTCATGGGCAAAAATTCTATCTCACCACGTCCATGGGGTACGGAATGAGTTTGTAAAGGCCTTCACAAGCGATACAGTTGTGAGGTGCTGCTTCTGCTCTGTTCAGGATTTACAGGAAACTGGCCAGTGGCTGTTAGCACAGGACAGCCCGGACTTGCAAATTCCTTGGTCAGTGGTCATGCACCACATTCTTCTGAAGACTGGGAGAAAAGCATAAACCCCAACACAGTCATTTCAGGATCTGCCTCTGCAAAGAAAAACAGCAGCCCAGAAGCTGATGGCCCCCGGCTTTTATACCTATAAATTATCAATGCTTGAATGCACTTCAGAACTGTTTTACAACCACAACCCTAAAAGATCTGGGGCACACACACCTGAGTCTAATCATAGCATCTCAAAACGTTTTTAAGTATGAAAAGCAAAGGGTTGATAAATTGCTTTTGGACACTCATCTCAGGTGTGTGACGCCAGCTCAGCAGCTATCACCATTTTCAAGTTGCAATATCTTTATCTCTGGTGCTCCACCCCAACAGGATTTGCACTCAGTCTTTCAGAGGGGAGGAACAGATATCTGCACTCAGGAGTGCTCAGGATAGTAAGGGCCATGCAGCATCCAATTTCATAGAAAATAGCAACAGCATGTTGAATAACTGTTTTGTTGTGTATACTCCACATAGGTTAATTCAAATGGATCATCACCCTCCTATTGTATTCTTGTTTCCTTGAAATGTCCTGGAACAGGCACATTTATGGTGTCCTGCTGATATGAACATTCCTACATTTGTCAAAGACAGTATATTCCTGCCACTAGTGTTTTAGCTTGTGTCTTATTTAACTGAATAGTCAAACTTGAAGTGGATAGAGAATTGGTTAGACTTAGTCTATTTAAAAAAAAAACCAACCAAAACCCAACCTTTTAGGGTTTTTTTGGTATGATCTAGAAGATACAAGGGCTTACTACAGAGACAAGAAAGAGGCACTGAGAGATTTTTTTATCTCACAAAAAGAAATAGCTGATCAGGACTTCACAGAGGAGCACCATGATGTGCCTGTCCAATATACGTGACCTCGTGTTAAAGAGAGTTTTGAAAGGGCTCCTGCTGCTATTTGCTGCGTATCAAATTATATATATGTGCTTATTAAGAGAATAACATGTGAGTTTGACTATAATCAGCATAACTAATATTATACCTCAAAGAGTAAATGTAAACATTTCTCAATACATTTTCAATGTGTTTGCCTTGTTTATGTGAAGGTATTTCCTGTATAATTATGGGCATTTTCATCCCAGGAGTACATATGGGCTTAAATTTACAGATAAGCTTAGTCTCACCAGTCTTCCTGAACTACTGGAAGTTCAGCCAGTACATTTTTTCATATCTGAGAAAGAAAAAACATTTTAAATATGAAAAAGTGATCATGCAACTGTAAGAGAGCATGTAGCAATCAGAGCTCAAAACTCAGAAATTCTAGAGGCACACACACAAAAAACTAAAAAAAGACTTGATTTGATCTCAAACTTATAGCTCTACCCACCTCCTAAGGACTGGGAAAGTCCTTCTGATATATGCTTGAATCATATCTATATTAGGGTGTTTTAATTATTGCATCTCAGAGCTGTCACAAGAATACAAATATTCTCTATTCCAAAGTCAGAGACAGAAAAGCAGAAATCACTTATAAATGTTAAACCTGCAAATATTCAAATTTGTACATCTAGGGTAAAATATTCCTAGAATTTAAGAACAGCTTTAAATAAGTGATTATCTAATATACAATGGCAACATTGTCTTAAGTATTTTTTCTGATTTAATTCTTGCTTCATCTCCAACAGCTGTGGTTTAGTAAAGCATCCAACCCCGATAAAAGTAATTCCTGTGATAGAAGCTACACCACAAGACTTGGCACTTTGTTCTAATGTTAAAAACGTGTTCCATATTTCTCGTGGAATTTGTTTAGCCTCTCCTTCCAGTCGTTAGATCGTGTTATGTCTGCTAGACTGAGAAACCCTTTATTATCAAATTTTGTTCTCATCTGTATATATATATTTCTATCAAATCAGGCCCTTTATGTTTTCCCATATATCTTAATACTCTAGGAACTCCGTGCACTTTTCTCCACTAAGTCATGAATAGCAGACCTGGACACAGTAATTCCAGTGCAGTGGTAATTTAACCTTGGCAAATGGAGATTTCCAAAATGGCTTTTTGACTATAGCATTGCTGTCCCAACTCATATTAAGCTGACTATCCAACTCAACCATCTAAGACTTTTTCAGCCCATGACCTCAATTCTTTATGGATTACTTTTCTTGTTCTTGTGTTCACAACATTGCATTTTCCCGTCCTGAAACATTTTGGTTCACCACAACTAGCTTACTAGGTCATTCTGTACCAATGGCCTGTCTTCTGTGTTATTTATCTTCCTTCAAAACTTCACACCATCTAAAATGTATAACTTTTATATCCCACCCAAGAAATTGTTAAAAGGGTCATAAGCAGGAGGTCAGAATAACTTCTGGTTGGAAAGATTAGGTAAAATCAGAGTTCCCTGATTTGTTATTACAGTATTAGTTTTATTTCAGTCTTTTCTTTTTCCCAGTATTCCTGAGCCAACTCTTTAAAAGATTTTATATACATGTTATTTGGACTTGCTGATTTTAAAATGTCTAATTCTAGTAGCTCTGTTTACCATCATTCTTCTTCACTTTTAAAGTAGAAAGTATTCATTAATATATAATACTATCACATATTTTTCCTTCAAGCGTAAACCATACACATTTATTTAGCATTTTTGCTCTTTCTTCTTTGCTCAAATTTTGTTAGTAATCAAGCAACATTGTCATTTTGATTCTGTTTGCCCTCAATACTCCTAACACATTCTTTTTGTTACCTTTTAACTGCGTTGACCCATTGTCTTCCTGAATTCTTTTGCTCTCCATCCCAAATTTGTATATTTCCTAACTCATTTATTATCTCTACTATCACCTTTCTATTTCTTTGTATAAACAGGTAGACAGCTTTAGATACATACATCATGGAAAAAAAAATTGAAGAGCATTTCACATTATTATAATCTTTACAGGAGATTAAATTTCCCTTTAAGCCAGACTGGTTTTCTAATCCTCTAGACTTCCTTTTCAACTTGGAGAGTCGTGGAACCACTAGTAGATTCAACCAGTAAAACAGCTTCTGGAATAGTAGATCAACTTCTACTGCTTCATCTGAATTATTATTTGTATTCTTCTGTTTACTTCCACCCCCACCCCACCTTCAGACACAGAGGATTGTTTTCCATGTAGAAACACACATGGCAGCAGTGAGAAACCTAGGGAAGTACTAATGAAACAGAGGTATGATACAGAACATATAATTAAATGTGAACTTGTAGTGTAGTATGGCAGCAAAAGAGTGTAACTGACAGAAGTATCAACTATGCAAGGGGATATATAGTGTAAGAATATTTCCCTATAGCTCTGGTCTGACCATGGACAAATTATTATATTCAGTCTTGGGCACCTCCTTAGTAATTTAGAAGGAATTCAGAGAAGACTGACAAAAGTGATTACATGCTGATCAAATAAGACTGAGGCTACAGACACGTGAAAAGAGCTTAAGGCTTGAGCCTGGAGCAAGTTGTACCATTGCATCTCCATACAAAGAAGCTAAGCGTGATTATATGTATACAACACAATCCAAATGAATAACTCTGGACTATGTATCTACAGAGAGTTACATTTAAAAATTTATGTTAAAAGAATGTTCAGGTTGCAAAATCAAGCATTCAAGTGGTAGGAAATGCCTGTGCAATTTTAATTCAGTCCCTTTGAGAATATTCATGATGATACAGCCTGTAGCTGTATGATCCATCAGCAATGTATTTTTCCATACTCACATCCTGGCTCATGTTTACCTTCTCTTGCCTAGTCCTTGTTTTGGTCTTCTGCTTGCCACAGCTCCTGTGGAGCTATCTCTTATCCCTTCCCCCATCATCTGCCTGAGACTTCTTCTGTTTGCCCATAATCCTTGCTCTCTTTTTGCTCGTACCTCTTCCTTCTTTTGGTCTTCTCTTAGCACTTCCCATCTTCCTCACCTCTCCACCTTAGTGAATCATTCTTCTTTACCTCCTACAAACATCTTAGCAAAGGGAGTGCTGAGAACACAGAAAAGCCCATTTTCCTGCTCTCATGCATGATGTTCAGGCCCACAAAGGCATGAACAGCTGGGATGAAAATGCTAAAGGTGTTTTCTACCCTTTCAGACCTCTTAAAGTAAGCTCAGTCATGCAAAGGGAGGCCCAGTTGTGTCAGAGCTCTACTGTTGTTGAGCTTGCTCAATTAAGGTAGAAATTTTGAAGAATGTCATCAGCATAACAAGGTTCTGTTAAATCTGTGTAAGTAGTAGATTTTTTTTTCCCCTGGAATTGCATAGGTTGACAGGGATGTCATGAGATGGCAAAAAGCATAGGCCTGGTGATAGGGGTCATCCTCCCTAGAAACCAAAAGTCAAGTGTGTGCCGCATGGCATGTGTCTGTTACAGCTTCTCAAGAGAAAGGAATGTATTTTTTTCTCTCTTGAGGTAGATTTTCTTCCCTTAATCCCAGTCTCAGAGAAGGCTGTCTTGTGCTGTTCAATACTCTCCAAAGAAATAAGCTGAAGACATTCAAGTAGAGAGTAAAAATTCTGTCCAAATGACCAAAGTTTAACTTAGCAGCATGAAGCAAGACTATAACTAGAAGTGATGGGCAGCCATAACTGTAGATGTGTCTAACAGCCCTACCTATACCATTGAGAGAAAAACTGGCGACACAGTGGCCTAGGGGAAAACATAACACCCTACAAATATCTGGAAGGTAAAGTGGAAAGGATAGACAGAAATTATTTAGGATTCCCTGAGTGGAAGTTATTGCATGAAACAGTGCTATGAAATAAGTTCATATGGGAACTAACACAAACCCTTTAAATTTTTTTCTGAGCAAAAAATATGAAGTGTAGCACAGGGAATCATCTTGCACTGAGAAGGAGTTGGGCTGGGTGATCTTTTAGAACTTTTCCATCTCTTTCTTCTGTAATTAATGGTAAAAGATTTACCAGCAACCAAAAGAAAAAAGAGACAGAAATTCCCTCACCCTGTCCATCCAGTCCCTCCCTGTCTCATTAGGTGGAGACTGTGCTCTCCTTATGTATCAGAAGAGAGAATGTGTCAAGAAGATGAAGAAACATCTTCAGCCGCTAAAAGAATTGCAGACCCTAATGGTGTAGCTGGCAGCAAAAGGTAGCCAAGCTTCTTCCTGTAACTAAGGAAGGAAAATTTAATGGAAATTCACATACAATAAGATTAAAAAAAAATCAGGACAATGCCTTTACTACTGTGTAATTTATGCAGTCACTTGAGAGGGAAAAAAAAGGAGTCCCACTGTGTTTTAATGGCTGCATTACAAATGGACAGGTTTATATTTTACAGCTTTTATACTGCTTCTACACCTTCTACAGAAATATATTATATAATTTTCAGTTATAATTTAAGGATTTAACTTCTAATCTAATCTTCTAGGTGAAAGAGCTTTTAGTTCTCCACACCTACATTCTTTTGGATGGGTGAGGACAGCATGAAAAGTATCTCCTAAAAATTAATAACATGCAGTCTTCTCAATTTTTCCATTTTGCTCTTTCCTCCCTTTCCAGTTCTCTAAGAGACCCTTATTTTATAAAGTTAAATACCCCTAGCATGAAACAACTTACACATTCTTAAAGGAAATTATCTTCTGATAGCAGGTTCTTCAATACCAGCTGCTTCAGGTGGAGATAGATTCCTTTTGGGGATTAAATACATTTCTAAATAATACTTGACGTAACTCTTACAAAATACTATACTCAATCACATGTGGCCAGCCCTCTTGATCTGATGAGATACAGGATAAAACTTCTTATGACCCAGAGCCACAAGACATTTAAAGCCTCTGTCAGAGACCTGGTGGATGGGGAGATTCCTAGAGTAGTTTATGGGTAAGACTTGGCAACTGTTTCCCAAGTGGCTCAGGACTGGAGTCCCCAACGTGGGGTCCAAAGGTGATTTGCTGGTGTTGGTCACAGCTTACTCCCTCCCAGAAAGGGGACTCAGGCTACTTAGGAGGCCCCATGGTAGTAAAGACACTATGAATAAAGCCAGAAACTCCCTGCACAGGGTCATACTCAAAAGTGTGAAAACTGTAGTGGGAAGTGCTGATCTCCTGTCTCTGGTGCCCAGCAATAGGACACGAACAAATGGAATGAAGTCAGAGGAAGTTCAGAGTGGACATTAGAAAAAGATATTTCACTGAGAGTGGTCCATCACTGGAACAGGCTCCAGATGGAAGTGGTCACACCACCAAGCCCATCAGAGTTCAAGGAGCAGTTGGACTATGCTCTTAGTCATATTGTTTACATTTTGGTATCCCAGCAAGGAGCAGAGAGTTGAACTCCATGCTTATGCATCCCTTCCAACTTGAGATATTCTAGGATTCTATGTATGTACGTTGGGCATTACAGGTTGGGTAGCCATCTACAAGACAGTAATAGTAATCTACTGTTACAGAAGAATTGGAATTATATTTACAAATCTTATTATTTGAGATGTTTAAAACTACCATAGATAGAAAAATAGTAATTATGAAATAATAAATGATCTTGTTCTGTCTTAGTGATGGGCAGAATAACTCTAGAGGTTCACAGACTTTTTTGTCCCACTTCCCAGCTCTTTCAGCCTCAGTAGTGGCCATAGTGGTGGGACCTAGTGGAAAAATTTCTCAGTTTTGTGTCATGCACCATAACACATTGAATTGGTCCATGTATCACCAGTGGCAAATGTGGCATAGGATTTTTCCTGTCTGAGTTCAGATCACATCCAGATTTACTGCCGAAAAAATGAACCTTTCAGAATTTTGGCTTGAAAGGCTTTACTGTCTCAAATTCCATGTTATTCTGTTTTTCCTAATTTATGAGCTTTCCTTTCTGTATTATTTAAATATGCACCATACATGATAATTTTTTTCAAAACATATTTTACTTGAAACTGCTTCCCTGTTTCCCAAAAGTAGTTCTTAAATCCACCTTCTTCCACAAAGTCTCTCATCTCTGATCTATATAAAAAAGTGCACATCATGTTAATTCAGATTTATTAAAAAAACAAACCTGCTCAGCTCTGAGATTAACACATATGCAGATCACCATATGCGTAGTCTGTATTTAAGGTCTGTCTATCACAGAAGTTGCGTATTCAGAAACTGTATGTTCCTGTTATCTTCTACATTAAGCTAAATAAATGTGATCCTAAAATAATTATAGTTGCAAAAGCTTGAATCCTGAAGCTCACACAGTATCCTCATTGAGGCAAAAGCGAATGATATAAAAGCAGTTTGAAAGAATAAATATTGACTAGAAAACGATGCTTTTATATTTGCTTCCTCTGGGAGTCAAGGAGACACAAGTGACTTCCAGGGAAAGAATTATTTATCTTTATGGAAGGAGAATGCTTGTCTCATGTACGAGGAGAAGAAAGCTTGTAGCACCCTATTCTGCTGACCCTTTATTCTGTGAGTGGCTGGTATTCCTCATCCCCACTCTGCAGGGTCTGGAGTAGCTGATGTTAGCCAGCAACTGTTGGATGCTTTTACTGTCCATATATGTGGATAAAATCCCATAGCTGTGCAGACACGAGACCAAGGTGTTTTTTTGCAGGGGGAAATTCTTTGAAAACTGTGATAGATAAAGGGGATGGGAATGGATGTGTTTCTGGTTCCAGTCACTGCTGGAATTCCCACTGCTGTAGGAGTAAGACTGAAACTCCTAGCAGTCCCTCTACTTCTTAAGAGTCACCCCAGCTGAAACTGAGTCTTTGCAAGTTGTTATGGTTGGCACCAGGATCTGAAGAGGTGGATGGGAAACTGGTCAGGGTTCTGCTCTGGGCTGTTTGGGGCAGGATTTCTCCGTATGTGGCCAGATAATAGTAGCTGTATTAGTACAAGAGGGAAAAAAGTAGACCTGCTACATAGTGCGATCTTTTTACATCAACAAGTAAATCATAATACAAAGACAGCAAGCCCCAAAGGTCTTTTATTCAGGTGTTGTAAGTTTTTTTGTTTTTTTTTTTTTTTTTTTTTTGTAAATTAATTTATCTCAGGTAGACTGTTTAAAGAAAATGTTCTTGGAAGACAACTCAGCAAGCATATTTAACATTAATGGGATTGGGAAGAATAATTTATGTACATGAGAAAAAAGGAAGCCCAAAAAATCATAAGAACTGAACACAAGCCAATTCAAAATTATTTAGGATGTTGTACAAGTTACAACAGTACATTCCGTGACTTGTAGCCTAATATCAAATATCATGAGGAGTCTTTACAAAATTAAAGACCAGACACTGCTCAGCATGTTAGACCTATGATGAATATGAATCAGTTCCACTCTCTCTTCAGCCCTGACCACCGTTCCCATGCCAATTCACTGAAGCTGTACTATACAAATTAAATGCAAAATGAGAATGCAGTCAATAGTACATATTTAAACACATGTAACTTCAGAAATGAACATGAGATCGCTTCTCTTCCTTGTCTCAGTCACCCACTTAAATCTACTCTGCCAGGTATCATGTCATATTATATCTTTTCTCAGGCCACAAGAGAGAAGACTAATATTTTATTTTTCTGTCAGAGACAGGCACATCCATAGTCTAAAATTCACAGTAAGGCTCAATTTGAATTCCAGTCCTATTGCAGAATGCCATCTTCCTCAACAAATAGTGTATTTGGCAATAAGGCAGCTGCTTCTTATTTTTTTTTCCCCTTGGAGAAAATCGCTGCTTCAAGGTACATTAGAGTATTAGACCCTGGTCTTAGAATAATAAATAAAAAAATGCTGAAACTGGCAAAGTTCAAACTGACACATTTATAACAGTGAGAGTAATCATACTGTAAATCAGATTTCCAAGGGATGTGGTAAATTTTCCATAATTAGGGATCTTTAAGTCAAGACTGGATATCTTATTAAGAGGAATATTCCAATTTTATTGTAAATCCTTGAGCCTAATGCAGAAATAAGCTGGCTAGAGCTGAATGGTCTAACATGCAGGAAAGCAGATATAGTGATTTTGTGTGAACTTAACATCTATGAAAAATAATCGTAATGGTAAAAATAATAGCGTTACAGCTTTTTAAGTAGTTAAAGTTAGACAGCAGAGTCCAGAGTCAGGCTATTACTTAAGCACTCGTTTTGCAAGGACACTAAGAGTCCAATAGCTTTTGAAGGACTCTGTGGACAATATCCAGTAGCAAACAGAAATCAAAAAGGGAGTTGTTCTACGTCAGTCTCTGGAAAGAAGAAAACAAAACAAAACAAAAAACCCCAACAAAACAAAAACTCAAAACCCAAAGAGAAAATAAATCAAACAAAACCAATGAATTCAAGGGAATTCCAAACACCAAATGCTGAGGAAGCATTTGTGAGCAAAGGAAAGAAAAATCAACTTCAATTTCAGGAAAGTAGTGGGGATCCTTCCTTTATTACAATTTAGTTTTTCTTGGGAATTCACTAGAAAATCCACTTAGCACTTTTTTCATCACTGCCATTTATAAAATGATGTTTCTTAATTAAGATAATCTACTATGAGATGAAGGCAGCAAAAATTTTGGAACAAACTATTTTACTGAAGATAAAGTAGGAAGTAGCAGTCCATCGATATCTAGACAGGGAGCTTTGGGATAGAAATTTCAAAAGCAGGAGTTGTTGGCCTGATGTTTTCTTTGAAACCAGTGGAAAAACGGAGTGCTTTTTTAAAAATAATGTTCTTTAAAGAAGGAAAGCTAGGACAGGGAGAAGTGTTTACGGTAATTAAACCTTGTGCGCCAACTACCTGAAAACTTTTCAAGCTTAATGGTGTGGTAGTAGACAACTATCATCATTCCCAAGGCTTTTCTTTGTGATAATTATTATAAATCCCTACCCTTCCTTTCAATGAGGAGGAATTTTCTTCCTCCTTAGCTCATATATTCACTCTGAATCAGGGAAAACAATCCTAGCCAGATAGTCAACAGAAACACGGGGCGTTAGATCTCCTACTCATTTAGTAGGAGAGAAAATATTTTAAACTAAAAACCCCGAAGTGAGTAGTTTAACATACAATTTGACATCTCCTATTGCTCTTTTCACAATCCTTTAAAATTTCAGAAAAAGGTATTATTATTTGAACCCTTTCAGCAATCAAGTTCCATTGTGATACATGCTGTTTAATCACTTAACCAATGTCAACCTGCCATAACGCTGTGCCTCACAGCTACAGCCAAGTGAAACATCCCTCAGACATGGCTACCTTGGCTGGGCAAAGCACCAGGGCTCACATGCTATGCGCTGCTTCAGGTATCTGAGCTCGCCAGAGGATCCCTGCACAGCACCACTTTGTACATCTTCCGTCTTCTTACAATAGCAGTACATTAAGAAAGCATGCACCAGGAGGAAAGTACTGTTCTTATTCCCTTTTTACAAGCAGAGAGAGACGATAATAATTTGCAGAAGTGCTCATAACTATTATTATTTATTATTTTCACTGTGATAGCATCTATGAACAGAGTCTGTGGCAGAGCTGGAAACAGAATCTAGCTCTTGTGAGCACCAGTCAAGTGCCAAAACCACAAGTCCTTCCTTCCTCCCACACTGCATGTATTTGTAAAGAATTATGCTTTTTTTCAATTTTGTAACTGCTGCAGCACTGTTAACCCTCACCCCCCACAATATTCTGGTCTGTATTTGGTTTAGGAAATTACAGTTTTTAAGGATATTTTCATTATATACTTTTTTTTTTCTCTAGATCAGTTTAATGCTTTCTCCTTTGAAAAGGCCATGAATGAAGGAAAAGGAATTACCACATTGCACTTGCATGTTCTTAGCAATTACTCATATGCACTTATTCACACATTCATATGCACACAGTCACAAAACTCAACTTGTAGAAAACACTGATTTCCAGGGTACTCTCAGTCTGTGACTGATCAAACACAGAAACCATTTAACCTCTCTCAGACACTACAAATACAAGTAGGAGGAAGTGAGAAAAAAAAAGGAACTAGCAAAGTTTCAAACAATGGAGTCAAAGAAAAAAGTGAGCATACAGCTTTTCACCACCAGAACAACAAAATGTGTGCCTTTTAATTTTCATTTCTGTAGAAAGCACAGTTTGCTGTGGATCCTGCTTGCAAAATTCACAGCGGGGAAAAAGGGCAGGAAAAGGGTTAAGTGAGCCAGGATAGGAGGAGCCCTTCAGAGCCTGTTAAAAGATGTAAATAACTTTTGTGCTGAATGTGTCTCTGATTAAACAAAGCCATTATTATTAGCTTTTTAAAACTGTAAGTCTGAAATATACGCAGCAACTTGCCAAGTAACAATGCCATGTCACTTGTTTCCTATTTTTCTCACTTTCATCCTAGTTTCACCCTTTTCACTGTCTATGTTATTCTCATTCTTAACTTTGGGCCCCATACCGATTAACCCAGTGGAGCCCAGTTCCATGGCTTGGCTTCTAGAGGCTACTGCAACATGAAAAGCATGTAACTAATAATAATAATAGTCTCTAGGCACTTACCACTGGCACGGTGCTTATTACCATGAGTAGTCTCATTGAAGTCAATGACACTGCTTTCTTCCAGGAGTAGTTACAGTGCAGTTAATGGCACTCTTCGTAGTGTAAACACCACACCCTATGAAAGTGTTTAAAATATCAGGACTTTATAAGCTATTCTGTCCAGGTAATCTGTCTTTATTTGTCCTGCTGAGCATCCCACGTGATTATGACATGATGTATTACAAATTAGAAATGTAATACCTTCAGCTGTAGGTTTTTTTCATTTTTATAGTTGTTTCACTCTTTATGGAAACATGGCAGTTATGTTAAAGCTGGGACTCTCAATGCCTTTTTCTCTAATTTGTTTATGTACCTCAGATCTTACACCCATTTTCCTATCAGACTGAAATTCAGACAACCGTAATAGCACTACTTCCTAAAGATTTAGCTATTTTTGGCCTCAAGGGAAGAAAAAAAAAAGATTTTCTCATTCATTAAAAAAAGATAAACTCTCAGCAGGCTTTTTTCATGCATGTAGATGTGAAGATCATACTGGACCTATGGTTATGCCCCAAGTGACCTCAGACACTCAGTGTTTTTCTCAATAAGTATGTGGTTCCCAATTTTTTTTCGAGGAAGAAAGAGTTGAGTTTCAGTGAAGTTGAGTTTTTGTCAAAACAGGATGTTTGTTTGGGAAGGACTATCTTGCACATATATGAGTGGTTTCCATTCAGGTGGGGTGGCCGAAAAGATTCATGAAGAAGTCAGCAACTCTGTCCTTCCTTCAGCCAATTTCAGTGAAAATTGAACTACCCTGTAAGCTGGGAGAGAATTGCTTAGAGGTAGGAAAGCAGGATGTGGCATAGCATTAACAAGACAGGAGAGCCAGTAACACTCCTGCTAAAGGGGCTGAAATCCCAGAGGGATGGAGAACATTGTGTATTTCTCTGTGTGTGTGAAGCTGGAAGTGCTTCAACCTCTGTGTACATAACAGAGTGTGATACTCATTTAATAATATCTTTTTGGGTGCTTATATATTCCAAAATGCTGGAATGAGAGGAAAAGCAAAACTGATAGAGAGAAAGGTAAAATGGTGAGGAGAGGTAAAATTGTGTGGGGTGGGCCAGAGTGCCCAGAGGACAAGACAACTACACTAAATTATTTGAGTGACCAAAACTACCTCCATGTAATAAAGCTCAAAAGAAAAATTGCACAAAATGATAATGTATTCCTGATGGAATGATTTCTTTTTCATTAAAGATAAAAAAAACCAAAAGTAACCCAGCCCAAGTAGATCCAGTGACAAAAACAAAGCAAAACAAAAAAAAAAAAACTTTTGTTAAAACTGATTTAGGTTTGCTTGGAGGTATTTTGTGTAGCAAATCCTAAGCTTCTAAACAGCAGGGAATGCATACCCAGATCTCAGTTTAAATTTCTGAAATCTGGGGAATTCAAGTTTTAACTTACCTCCATCTGCCCTACACTCAAACACGTAGATCCATACAAAGAGCATCACATCAATGAGTTTTTTAAAAAATTATTTACAGTGCCTTCATCCTTCTGCAGATGACTCAGTTTAACACCTTTCTTTCACTTACCAGTCTGTAAACCCACAGACCACACACACCTTCCATGTAGCTGCTGACGAACTCAGTACACTGCCACTAAGGTAACGTACACATGACAGTGCAGAAAAGAGGTATATAGGCTCTTCCCAGGTGCCTCAGTATCTTTTCCCTTTGATGGTGAAAGCAGGAGTCACTTAAAAGGGTTCACATACACACCTAGAGAGACACGACCCCTCTCCAGCCATCTCTTACTACAGTCACCATCATGCTGCCCTGCTCCATGGATCCTTCCATCTCTGCTCATACAGCTCATATACTGGATGCAGCAGAAAAGCCCCTGGGAAATCCCCAGCAACTCAACTTCCAGAGGGCACAATTAGACTGCAGGGCCATGTCGTTTAACTCTTTCCTTCCTGGTTTGCAAAAAAAGTCTTGAGTTTTGCCGTGTCCTTGTTGTGGAGTGACACAACATTTTCTTAATTCATAAAGCACTCTTTGTCTCTTGGTAAGCATATTAAATATTGTAGGGAATAACTTTATAGTGGGTATATTCATTAGCACATTTCAAGTCATCAATGCAGAGCATGTGCAGAAAGCAGAACTTCACATTCATAACTGCGAGTATTTACCCCATGAGACTGATTTTAAGTGCTGTGATAATTTGATTACTGTGTATTTTCAATGAAAATAGTTCCAGTAACTTGGTGCTTCTCATACTTCTAGTGTGTATACAAATGAAGCAGCTATTCAGAATTTAAAAGTGTTAAATACATTTAAGGGAAAGCAACTACCTGTTTTCAGGTGTAGTCTGCAAATAGAACAGTAGGCAAAATTAACCAAAGTAAACAGGAATTAAATATTTGTTGTGAAGGCTGGGGCTCATATTGTGTCACAGAAAAATGCATAGATCTGTCATGTGACATAATCAGTACTTTTAATGATCCTTCATGGAGCTGTAATGGCATATCTTGCATGAGGTATTTGAAGATCAACTAATAGTTGGGATGAAAGGGCCAAAAATCCACGCCGTCTTACTGCCCTGAGGCTTTGACTTCAGCAAAGAAATACAAACCTCGCCAGTAAACTTATCATCCAGGGCTTTGCAGCTGGCAGTCTGTGGAAAGCTTGATTTAAAAGCTAAGTCTCAAGGTGTGCTCTCAAGCTCCCAGTGTGTTCGAAATAGGACCAGGTTCAGGTTTAGACATGCTGTCAGCAGGCAAAGGACTGGGCCTGCTCCTGAGGATGCCCAGGAGCTTCTCCTGGCACATTTAAGTGTTAAGGAACATAAAAGTTAGGAGGCATGTCTAGCCTTTGAGCCAGCTGGAACACGCACTTGTCTCAGCAGCACATTACCTCCACAACCCACATATGCGCTGTTTCCAAATCAGTAAAACAATAAATTCCTTTCAATCTCTTGTGGCGATGCTTCCTGAGCCGTTTTACCGAGCAAAGGAGACTGGATGGTGCATTTAATACTTGTTTAGTGACAAACCACTGTCACTTTTTAGGCTGGCAGATAAGTGTATGTACAAGGCACCTCTTATGTCAGAAAGTAGGTCCTGAATTAAAATGATCCTACCGACATTCACTGTTGGGAGCAGTGGGCAGTGGAAGGGCTGCTGTGCAGCAAAGCAGCATCTTCCTGGCAGCCTCACAGCTGATTCCTACTGGAGGTGATGCACTGCTCAGCTATGGAAAGCCACAAGCACTCAAAACAAACGTGCTCCCAAATTCTGAGTTCTTAGCTATTTTTTTTTTTCCATAAGCCCCTTTTTTTTTGTGTTTTGTTTTATTATTCCTTTTTTCTTTGCAATATCAATGTGGCTGGGAGGAACAGGCGATTTGAAAACAATTGCTGTTAATGCTGTTAGATGCTGCCTTGAAATTATAGCTATTCAAATTCCCAAATGCATGTTTACATGCAGTGAAGAGACAGCAAATACATACATACAACCTGAACTACACTTAACGTAGTATACACACTTAAATTTTGAGAGAAAAGGCAATAATAAATCCCATAGTAGTTATTTTTCTAAGCTCATGACTCTCCCTATAATTGTTATGCCCACATGAAACATTTGAACTAGAGCTCTAAATGTGGAAAAGGCAGACTAATCTGATGGAAAAGGACAGCTGACAGTAGGGAGATTGCATTTGCATACTAGAGAATTATTCTCTTTTCCAGGCTGTTTTGTCCTTCTGGACAGAGTGCCAGAAATGATAGGTATAAATGGTAGTTTAAACAAAGCTCAGTTTAAATTCAGATGCTAATTGTGCGAGTAGACTGTGCATTGGTACACATGCGTGGGGGCACAGGCAGAGGGTTGTTTCCAGTCACTGCGTTTCAACCTGGTGGAAAAATCCATCCTTGCTTAAAGGTTACCTTAAGGAGACACTAATCTCTGTGGCTACGTAATTATGACTTTTTGTGTATCTCTAATAAAATCATATGTGTCTTTATTTCCAGTTTTAAAAGGGAAGTATTAAAGGGTCCTGACCACAGAAACTTTTTTTATGAATATGACCCTTTGTCCCAGGTAAGGATTGCATCAGGGAGTACAGTGGCATACCTGTTGCTCAATTTTAGAAGGAAAAAAGGTTTTAAATTTCACAGCAAGAAAAAAATATTAATATCTTTATAGGGAATAGTTTCTGAAAATAACTGCTAGTGGAAAAAACAGAAGCACTCAGGCATCCTATCTGACATCTCAGGTGGATCTTAATTTTTCATACCAACATACTTGTTCCCATAAAAAAGAGGTATCTGTTTTCTTTAAAAATGTGTGTCATTATTGGTTTTACAGTTTTTCTAGCTTAAAAACAATAAGGAAACTACTTACCTGGCATTTTATTAATTTATGCAAGAGGTATGTACAGTAAAATGTAATGATTGGAATACATCTCTTTCCTAAAGTCAGATAAATACTCTAAAACATAGATATCATAAAAGGTAACACTGAGCAAGTATAACACATATATGGTGGAAGACAATAGAATGTAAGTATTAATAGAAACCAGTTCCCAGTTGCAACCATTTTCCGAAGGAATACAGTTAGAAGTAAAGCATTTGATATTCTATGCTTATGCCAAACTTGCCTCACAGCAGATATTTTCCCACACAGAAACTCTAGCAGTGCCACCTTGGCATCTCTGAGGATCATATTCCCCTCATGAAAACATTTTGGGGTTTTGTAAAAAAAAAAAATAATGAAAAAAAATAAAGGAAAAGAAAGAAAAAAAAAAAGACTGTCTCACTGGATTGAACCTCAAAGGCTTCTTTGACGCAAGTGTTATTTTGACCACGTGAACGTGGTTTCCATTTTTAAAAAAACTAGATTAAAACATGCATGAACAAACTGTCCATTGAACTTTAATGTTTCTTTGTTGCTTTGATGGTTAGCAGATTTCTGCTTCATAGATTGCCTCCTCCCTATACATTCTAAAAGTGAAATGATACATTGTAATTTGAATGATAATTTTGTTTTGATGATTTAATTGATAACAGACAGAGGAATAAAATCCCTGTTTTTCTCTGCAGTGCAGATGATATAGCTAGATTTCTTAGTAAACATCTGTATACAATTAAGGGATGTTACACTAAAACTGTTCCTTCCTTACCTTTACCCTGGAGTTTTCTTGAGGCTCTGTAGGATAATCCTGGTTCAGGAAAGGGGATGTTGCCTCTTGTCATTCAAGGATTCTTTATCTTTACTTTTAGTGATTTTGGTGCCAACTAAAAGTTATCTTCCCACATTGTTTTTAATGACGTCAAGACCAATCATAGCACACCCCCCTTTTTGTTATCTTTACGAGAATCTTTGTAATCTCATCAGTTTATCTTAAAAAAGACACCTTAATAGCTGTATTTCAATGAACACAGGGTTTGACCTAATATGTGTACATATTTTTGCAACTGCAATGTTATGTGGAAGATAGCAAAAATATTCAGTAGGATCACTTCTAATCCAATTGTTTTATTGTGCAGCAATATCATATTTTCTGAGTTGCACATCTTTGTATAGACATGTAAATCAAAAGCAGACACAGGACTGTTCAAACCTGCTCTGCCTATTTTGCACACAGGGAGTTATTCATTCAGTTTATCAGCCATAAAAATAATTGCACTACACTCAAAACTGACTGACATATTTTATAATTTTTAACACTAAAGTGTCCTGGTAGAACACTACAATAACAACACCTGATTAGTAGAGAATTGCTACTGTAAATTATAGTGTTTGCAGAATAAAACAGATATGAAAGAATTATGACTCCATATTAAAAGATATAATTATGATTTTTTTCTCCCTTTCTCCTCTAAAATGTGTTAGCAATATCCTAAGTAGCATGTCTATTCCCAGTCCTGCAAAAATGGCCATATGACTGCTATTGTCCAAATTTCCAAAAATTGTCTCTTTTTTATTATTTTAAAATATAAAATAAAATGACAAATTTTCATCAATAGTTGGATTTCTATTTCACATACAGCTCTAATGACTGCTAATTTTTAGGGAAGAGACAAACAAATGTTTAGAAGTATGTACAAAGATGAATAGTGTGTGTGTTTATGCTTCTGCATACACATTTCCCCTAATTTGGATCTCCTTTCTTCATCAGCAAAAGGGCAGTTACAAGTGAAATGCAAGCTACTGTCAGTAGACTTGCAAAAATAACTTTGAAAAAATTTTGGATGTCACAGTAAAATAAATAGACTATTTGATTTGATTTGATTTGTGAGAATGTCATTTGAAAATATTGACCTTTGACATCAGTGATGAAGCTTCAGAAGTTTTTAAAGCATTTTCCCAGTATCTGAAAGCTGGGTAAATATTGTGAAACTTCCTGAGTTGTTCTTCTTTGCCATATTATACACAGTAGATCTTGATACTTGCATTGACTCACATGAAAATCTCAAGATTCTTGATCATCTGCTAGTTTGTTAGCAGGAATACTTCCAAGGTTCTTCAATAGTGATGGACTCCCAGAGACTATCTGTATTGCTGTTTGATGGCCATTCCAGAAGTCAAAACCATCATCAAGACTAGACAGTGATCTTGTAAGCATGGGCACAGACATGCTGGAGGGTACCCTTAAGAGTGAATGAGACCATGCATGTCTAAGCATGCCAGGTAGATTAATTCCCTACCAAGTATGCCCAGATAAATAGCCTACAGGTTGATTGAGAAGCCGTCTGTCTGAGAGGGAGCCAAAGGGAGAGGATCTAAATAGCAGCACAGCGCTCTTCTGCTTAGGGTGCTCCAGAGACTGCTCTCTCTGCCCGAGTGATTTTACCATGCCATCAGTTTTATATGAATTACTATGTCACAGATATCAGATTTCACCCTATTTTTTATTTCATATGGAAAATACATTAGAAGAGAGGAGGTTTGGGAGAGAACAGTCTACTCATCAATCCTTATCGTAGATTTGCCTGTCTGGATTCCACATACTTGACCATGGGTTGATAGCATTGACCATCTCAGCTCAGGAAAGGTCACAAATGTGAAGCAGCAAGGAGTTACACTAATAACAACCACTTAACAGTCTTGTTCCCTCAGGCCAACTTCTTGATTACTGTCAGACGTATTTGCACTGTGCCTGTCAGCGTCTGTACCTGGCCTATGAATGAACAGAAAACTTCAGTTCCTAGCCCTGAGAGTCCCTCATTCCTTGAGAAATTCATTTATTTATCACCTGGTTAAACCAAAGAAAATGAACAAAATATAAACGAGTCAAGGTCTTAGGATATCACAAGGGTAGTCTTCTATTACAATATAAAGGAAATGGTGCAGAAAGAGATAAGCTTTGAATGGTGCAATAAGCAAAATTCTTCTTTAGTCTGATTTACCTTATTTCTGGTGCTACTATTATCAATCTAAATTTAGAGAAATAAGACAAGATAAAAAAGGAAACTGTAAACAACGACTTCAACTTAAAAAAGACACTCGCTTGTTTAGTGAGTGCACATTTAGTTCAGTATTTCTCTTGGCAAAGTTTAGGTATGTCTCTAGTTACCAAATGTATTCCGCTGTCAGCCCTTTTCAAGAATCATATTTGATGCTGGGTGCCAAATAACTTCTTTAATTATTAATAAATAACTCACAGGTATCTTAGATAGTGTGCACTTGAGGAATTATGCTAATACTTTCTATGCTGGAGACAAGGGAAATTTCCCCCACCCAAATTTCCACTTTTGCTGACATGTTGTCTGAATTCTGCTTTCAGAACGGGCTCAATGTCACTAAGACAGCCATCTAATCTCATGGAAAATCTGATCACCAAATATCTGCCTCTTGCTGATGCTGCTGAGAAAATTCCTGTTGACTCCAGAATGGGAGAGAATATGGATCAATCAATTTTGGAGTCTGGTCTGGCTGCTTATATTTCATTAGCTTCATGGTAATGAGTCTTTGCAATTTGAAAAGAACTGAATAGTCACTACCATGTGAACTAAATTACACTGTATATTACATGCTACCTAACTAACAATAAAGTATTTTACAGGTGATAAACAACATTAAGTGATACCATGATTTTTCATGTGGCTTGCAGAGAAGAAAGGATCTCTAAGGAAATACTTAGATTATACCCCAAATCTCAAGGTGTGACAGTTACTTGGAACATTATTTTTAATGGAATTAATTTTTTATCGTGTTTATTTGAATTTATTTCAAGCTAGTCCCTTGTAAGAGCTGTTTTGTTAATGCCACAGAGACTGAAATGGCTGTTATCTCAATCATTTCTCCTCCTAACGCTGAAGTAATTTATCACTATCAAGTGACAGTAGTTAGCCCCTTTTCACATGCTATTTACCTCCTACATTTAGCTAATCCAACAGAAAAATTGTGGGGTAAATTTAATCCAAAGTGAAATTTTGCAAAGAGAATCTTTTAAAAGCAGACACACACACACACACACACACACCACCCCAAGAAGGCAGCAGTTTTTAAGGTGTTTTGATTTCAGGAAAAAAAATATTCTGTTTGCTTTTTAACCACCAAATTCACTGTGCAGTAAAATTAATATCTCAGAGGGGAGGGGAGAGGAAGATGCAAGGACAGTTGATATAAGAATGAAAACCCTGAAAATTCAGATGACCTTTTTGTCACGGCTTTTGATTTGAAGATCTGATGACTAGAAACCTTCTTATTGGAAGCATCAATTTATATTTTCCTTATGGTTAAAATATTTCTTTTTCCTTTTGGATTTTCTCCCAAGAGACTTTAGACAGCAGCGTTTCAGCTTGCAGTTTTGGTTCTCTGGGCCCATGGGATTTCAGCCCTCAGCTCCAGAGAGTGCTTTAACCAGGAAGGGGTAAAGTTCTAGATGAATGTGCCTTTCTCTTTCTTGTGTAACAGCTTGACAGCCTTGCTCCTGAGAATTGTCTACCGGAGTCTATTTCATCAGTCTTCTGTAAAGGATGGTCAAATGAGCAGACTATTATGCACTCCACCTTCTTCTCTGCTTTATAGACTGTCATACAATGTTAGACAATTCCACCTTGCTACCTTTACATTTATTCAAAGCTTTTCCCTCTGCAGTTTGTGTTCCACCGATGATGCTTATTTCTATCATGTTTCTATAGCTCCCAATAACATCTAATTTCACATCCTTCCTGAAGAGATAACACAGTTTTTTACCTCAAAGCTTTGTTTTATTGTACAATGGTTGTGTTTTCACTGCCATGTCCAATTCCATAGATGCATTAGGCACAGCTCTCACCTGGTGCTGCTCTCATTGCTTCCTTTTTCCTTTTGTCTTCTCTTCCACCATTATTACTTGCCATATACTTGCCTCTTCTTAAAGTCAGGTCTTCTGAGTTTTGGTATTGCTAATGCTGATAAAATATTGATCACCTTTGCCACCCTGAGTCACAGAAATATATATGATATCTATCCATGGGAAAAATAATCCAGTCATCACCTTTCCCACAGATGCGTCTCAGTAGTCCAACATTAAAAGAGTTTAGTGTTAGTCTCAGCTTTTGGGGACTGCTTTGATACTAGTCATGATTTGTTTTCATCAGAATGTATTACATGATAATATTAAGCCTGAAAATTATGATCTTCTTGAATCATTGCTACCACATCCTTCTTTCATAGCTGGCAACAATCTTTTAGCCAGTCACAAACATGCAAGGTCATTTCTTCTAACAGGTTGTCTGCTTGCTGAGTGTCTGATAGTTAGGTTCAGTTGGAGTTGTTGAGTAAGGTTTGCTTGGAGTCCTAGGTTAGGAAGACGTTACAGAAGAATTACTGATGTATTTTCACTTTCTGCTGGAGAAACTACGATGAATCTTCCCTGTATCAGCCTGATTGGACGTTCATACTTACAGTTATTCAACAAACAATCAAAAAAATTAAATGAGTAGCTTTCCAAGTGTTTTATCTACACTGGTCGCTAATAAGAGAGAAGAGTCCAAGGGAGGTTGTCCAAGGGAAAAGCGCCTCCTCAGTGTGCTGGGCATAGCAAAGACCAGCTCTGTGAAGGACACTAGCAACTGCTGAGTTTTTTCTCCCTTCCCTTCCTATTTAGACAAGGTCTACATCTACCCATATTTGAATTATGTATGTTCTTTAGAAAGGTACTTATCTAGTTCACTATTGGGAGCACAGGGAAAACTGCTTTTTGTATTTCACAATGAGGAGATGTAAAGCTAGTTTTGATTCTAACTAGTTCTGCGATCCACATTGATTCATTAAGTCTCAGGGCACAAATATACTGAGAATCAAGTTCAGTTTTGTCTATGAGAAATGATCTAAGCTCTTTCGAGGTATTTCCAGAGGCATCTAGCAGTATTAACATAGATATGTCTGCCGAAAGGAAGTTTTTGATGAAACAAAACTTGATGTCTCACATACAGGACACTCTCAGAAAAGTTGTAGAATAACTCAAAGGTGGCAGTGATGACTGCCCGCTGATCCACCCAGTTTATTTGTCAATTGTTCAATAATTAGTAAAGGCTTTCATTTGTACTGTTTAAATGCCAGTGTATTTTGAGTCTTAAGTATATTGTAACTAAGGAAGAACTGTCCAGCTGTTCTGGTAAACCCTATTTGGTTTCATTTGGGTGGTTTAACCCTGCCTACAGTAGAAGAATGATAATTAACAGGACTGAAATACTAGTGACAGTCCAGTTTGCAGTCAACCCTTCTGTAGCCAGTGCTTTTCCCGAGGAACTCAGAAACTTAAGCCTATGTAAAGAAAAAGAATGGCGTATGTATAAATACCAGCAAAATCTACATTCTAAAAGGGCTTGTTAGTGTCCAAAATGTTAGAAACATGACCAATGCTCAGATGCCATGGGCAGGGAAACCCTGCATCCTGTCCAGCACTGTTTCCTGCAACACCACCTTATTCATTGTACAAGATAGGTTAGCCAGTGTTGATCGGATTAGTGTTAAATCCTACAGGTTTCTGCTCCAAACCTTCTCTACCTGTCACAACAAAATTGCACTGAATTGAATGAGCAGATAGACAGCTAATCATAACTACTAAGAGAGCCCTGATGTCACATTTGAGAGGATTGCAGGGAGTTGCACAGGACTGTCAGTGAATGCAGATATGCTGATAAAAAGGCACACCACGCAAAGAAAGACCAATAGCAGACAAGGATGGGGAAATTAAGAGTGATCGAAAATTGCTAAAATACTAGGCTTCTTCCTAAAGTTGCACTCAGCCAGCTCTTGATGATGTAAACTACTGAATGCTTCACTGCTGATAAGGTTATATATTACTTGCGGTTTTATTGTTGTCAGATCTGGCATTGCTCTGCATCAAACTCAGTTTGTGATGTTTTTGCTGACTGGTTTTGGCACTTGCATAGGTTATGATCCTGCATTGCATGTAGGTGCTAGACATCTGGAGTCTGGTTACTTAAGGCAACCTTATTTTCCTCAGGTACTTTTTCCAATCTGAAAGGCATGAAATAATGAAGTGGATTGTACCATAGTGGAAGAAAAGTTATCTCACTCTCCAGCTGCCATGGGAAAGGCAAATGTGCTGAATATCCGGAATGTACAGAGCCAGAGAAGGATGTTCAGCATAGTGTGGTGTATACAGAAAGCAGATTATTATTGCAAAAATATTATTGTTGTTAATACCAATAATAATATAATATCATGAAGAGAAGCTTAATGGTTGAGTTAAATGCTTCTTTGATGAAACTGTTTTCAGTTAAAGGAAGATGGATACACCCTAATTTCAGTGGAAGTATCAGGAAAGGAAAGACAATGAACAACTTGCTCAGTTCTCTGTATTTCCAGGTAATGCTCATGATCTTTGCTTCTTACCTACTCCCAGAAAAATGCTTTAGCCATCACCGATTTTCATGTGACATCTTCTTTGTCCAGTGCTGTTAAATCTTTTGCTGTTGCTTCTCCATATAAGATTTACAAGCCTCTTTTAGATCATAGAGTCCCTGAACAGGTTTGCATCTGCTCAAAGTCCTTGGGTGGCATTTTTCACAACTGGTCACATAATATGTCATTCAACTAGCATAACTGAAATGTAACTATTGAAGACAGGAGCTTGAACGAACCTATGTGATTGCTCAGCCTCCAGCATAATGCTCTGATTTTTTGTGCTACCTGATATGATAACAATTCCCATTATTCATATATGACTTCATCACCTATTCCTGAGGACTGGATGGCCTTCCAAAATGTTTTCATGAGAATAAAAAATTACTTAATACCCTCATTCCAAGCCATCTGTTTCTGAGTAAGTTTGGTTTTAGCCAGATTTCTGAAAGATATAGCCCTTTGATGAAGATTGATGAGTTTCAGCAGAATCCACATAACTTGGCCCCTTGGAGAAATAACTCTTCCCTGGTTAGACAATCCATGACACAGTGAGCTCTAAGGTAACTATCTACCTAACACTAGGTTTTATAATAATTGCTGCTTGTAGGAAGGTATTTGCCCTGTTGGAGTACATCATAGTAAAATGAGGGAAACACAGAAAATATAATTGAGCTTGTTCCAGTTATTCACTGTCAACATTGCCTAGTTGTCTAGATCTCAACAGTCCAGATAAGAAGGATACTACCCTTGACTTTAAAGATTATTTCATAGGGCAATGGTTATTATCTTCAAGAAATGAATGTCTTTTCATCTGAACTTCACTTTTTCTTACGTTCTATGACTAAGCCACTGGCAGTATCAAATATTATTCTATTTGGGTTTAAACACTTTGGAATTATTATAACTCAATGCCTATGGTAGTCATTTCACAATATTTTAAATTAATAGAAGTAAAATAGTTTCATTCCTGTTTTTCAAATATTGAACTTTTCATAAACCAAAGAAGAAAGACATTAAAATATTCTCCAACTTTCTGCTAGTTTTCCCTTAGCTATTTCACTTTCCTGCAGACTCCAGTATAGGTTCTCAGTTAGCATTATCTAGCAGTCTGGCCAGAAAGAATATCCTCTAGCACTGAATCTTCTACTTCTTTCTCTTTGACTCTCCTGGAAGAGTCTAATCTTCCAAGAAAAGTTTTAACAACTACAGCCTGGATTACAGGCGTATTCATGGTCTGTCCTAAGTAATAAATAATGGAAGATTATTAGAAGGTATGATCTCAGCCACTTATCTTTTGGATTTACACTGAGTGATGAAAAAAATAATAAAGGATGTCAAACTAGGTAAGTACTACAAATATTGTGGTGATTCAGTGAAATTCTCTTTACTTCAGTATGATTTTAATATAAAGAATAGCTCTTTAAAGGTAAGCCTCTTGATTTTTATTTTAATAAAACTAAATTAATTGAAATGTAGCCAAAAAAAGAAAAATATTTCCATAACATTCCTCAGTTTCATTAACATGTTGCCACTAGAAGTGTCATAGCATATAACCTTGCAGTTATGAATCTATCATATGATGGAGAAGGCTTCTGGACTCCCAGAAAATATTACTGTTGGGAATAAGCTGTAATACAATTCATTAAGTTCTGGTAATATGTCTAAGCTAACACCTGAGGAAGAGCATGGATGAAAGAGGTGGACTAGAAGAATTGTCTCCACAGTTGCACACTGATTTGCATCTGGTAAAAAATGCCTTGTTCAGATGAGATTGTTTGGGGGAAGGTCTGCTTGTTGAAAGATCATTGAATGGTATATAGGAGAGATAAGTAGAAGTAAGTTGAATTAGTACAATATTAGAGAGAGCAGGAAAAGCTCCTGAAGAAAATCTTTCCCATCATAACATGTGAGTTTGTCAAAACGTGTTGCCTTTGACAAATTTCTCATCCTACATATATTTTGATTGGGAATATTTAGACCAGCTAAATTTCTTGACAGCTCACCCTCTGAATCCTTACCAGTTTGCCTGGAAGACTGCTTATAAGGAACATTGTTTCTGGATTTTGTTAGTTTACAGATTAATTGGTCTCTTGGCTTTCTAAGCCATGAGAACTGAGCTGCAGGTCAGTACAAGGTAAGTTCTCAGCCCCTGAGTCCTGTGACCAGGGTGTTGTGAAAAGCTCAGGGGAGGTTTGAGACCCTTCTCCAAACCCATTTAGCTTGACTCCAAAAATCCGCCACGGACAGATGGAGTCTAGATTCCTGGCTTTGTAGCAGAGACACCAGAAAAATACAGGGTAGATAAGTAAATTATCAGGATTGCCCTTATTTTTCAACTGAATTCAGGTGTCAAAAGCTAATCTTTGCTTTTTATTCTGGAAGTTTCCATCTATTTCATTTTTTTTTTTCAGTTTCAGACTCTTTCCAGCCCACAAACCCAAGCCACTCTATTCTCCTGATTTCTTAGACCCGTGGTGGTATCTTCTAGCAGATATGAAGAAATAGGTCTGGGTGTGCATAGCTGAGACTTTGGGATAGTTAGAGGCTGAGCAATGTCAGAAGCAGCAATACAGGTAGGAGAGTGCTGTAAGGAACTGCTGATGTCTTGATGCTGATACCTCAGCATCACCGATTATACATGTATGTATACGTATTGCCTATAAAGACGGGAAGGAAGGATTAATATAGAAAAACCTTTAAAGAAAAAGCTGCTGAATGCGAAGGCAGTGGCTCTAGCTGGTTTTCTTGTTGCCTTTCTCAGAAGGGCAGTGGGTATTGCTTTCTGGTTCTGATTCTGCTGCTGAAGATATTTCTGAGGACTGCTCCAATCTTTGTCTTGTATCAGGTCAGTTATTCTTATAAACATGAAAATTATCATGATCACCTGTACCAATATGTCTGGTTGGAATGCCTGTATGGTTTAATTGTAAAAATAATCTAGGTGTTGTGTGCTTTCAATTTGATGCTAGGTTCTTCTCATATGATGTTAAGATTGGATAACAAACAATATTAACAGTAATTGTAAATATCACTTCTAAATTACAAGTTTTCTATGAAATTCAACTGCAGGACAGTCATTCCTTTTTTGCTCTGTCTTCAGTTACAGAAAAGATGGAAATCGCAGTTTCTTCAGACTAAAGCGTAAGAAGAAACGGGCGACAGGCAATATCATTGACCTACTGTTAAGCTGTCTGTGTCATGAGAGTCAGGAAGTCCTGCATTCTATAATGGCTGAAAGAAAAGTTAAAGAACCATATTCAGCTGAAGAATCTTTCTCTTGAGCCGCCAGTATCCTAATAGACTCTCTTCTAACATGGAGCATCTATAAATCACTTTCACACAAGCTGATTAGATCAATAATTCTCATGTGAAGCATCTTCCAAGTTGCTTTCTTCTGGATTATACTTTACTGTGCAACTGGAAAATAGCATCTGACCAGATAGAAAAATTAGAATGACAGTAGTCATTGAAGATTTATATGTAGGCCAATACACTGAGTAATTATCAAAGGTTTAAATTCAAATAGCTTACTAACTTTTTTTTTTCTAATTTGTACCTTGTTTCTAACATTGGAATATTCATGGAGTATGAACATTCTTAAGGTGTAGTCAAAGTTGACTTAAGTGGTATAACCATTTCATGGGAGAAGCACAGATCATCAATTAATTTTCTATGAAACAATTTTCCATTCAAATGTTCTTGTAATGAAACTGAAATGTTTTGCAGGATTATGTCGATATTGAAAAAAATTCTGATAAAAATTTAATGTCTGTTGAATAACAATGGCATAAATCATTTAAGTTTGGTGTTTGGTTTTGGGTTTTTTGCCTTTTTTTTTTTAAATTAAATTTAATGCTCTATGAAGTAGAAATTGTTTATTATATTTTTCCAGGTCTGTCAAATTCAAATGTTTAAATATTTTGTTTGTTGACGTATATTTTCGGCTAAATATGCACCTTTTGATCCAGGCTTTGACTCTTTATATAAAATAAAAATTTTATTTACCAATTAGATGTTTCTAACTCTGAGCTCTCATTGACCTTCCTGAGAAGTAAAGATACTCAGTACTTCACAGGAATACTCATGCTATTCCTGAGCTCAAGGTTTTAATATCAATTTTATCCTTTAAATCTAAAAGCTAAAAGTGGTACAAAAGATGGTTATGGCAATCATGCAAGTTATATAGAAGGATTTTCTGAGAGAGTGGTATTACTTGCCTGTAAGTACTGATGATTTCTGAACTTAGAAAAAGCTGATTACTTCTCAAAAGAAGACACATTTTAAGAACAGAGATGGGAATTTTAAAAGCTGCCTTTATTTTATAGTTAAAATACTCTATTATTGATGTATTAATGTTTTAGATTAGGGTTTTCAGCTTGGAAGTTGTGGCTACAGGGAGCTAACATGACTTTCCTAGGGATCTCTGGCAAAAGATAAATGTTTCTCTATAAAGAGCTTCTTCCTGATCAATAACTGTTCATGGACAGACCATTCACATCAATTTTTTTACACCTATCTTGATCATGAAAGTAACCAGCATTGTCAGCACTTAGGGCTCCCTTGACACTGACTGCTCTTTCTCATCTTGTGCTATCCTGCTTCTTCAGGCTGAGCACTTTTTTGGGGGAGAAATTTATGAAAATTGTGTTTCCCTCCACCCTGGATTTATTTTAACCTAATAGGTTCCATGATCTTGTTCACAGTGTGGATGTACAAATTCCTGAGTTGGTCCATTCTTAGATGAAAGAGCTTGTGACAATAAATAGCCTCAGTTCTTGGGTAAGGATTTCCACTGCAATCCTATAGATCAGATGTTCTCCTCTCTCCCAGTACGATTCTTACCCCAGGCAGAATTTATGTTGCAGCTGCAGATTTAAAGCTGTAAGAACCACTCTTTTTGTCTTTAGCCTGACTTTTCTAGTTGAATCAGTGTATAGTGTCCATACTACAGTATAGTGTATTTTATACTTTCTTTGCAGGAAGAGGAAGAGCAGATGGAATGGAAACTAGAGATAGACAAGTTAACCCACCACATGGGTATAACTACGTCTATAAATATATATATATTGTAGCTTTTTTGTCCATTAACCTTTTCACTGTGGTTCTTTCAGTATTGCCTCATTTTCCAATGCTTTAATCTTTCCTATAGATCTTTTTAGAACCTTTTCCAATTTATAAATACCTCTTTTAAATGATGAGTTTGGACAGGCTTGGACATGTTTAAAACTACAATAAAGCCTGATACCTTAGTAATACAGTAATAAGGGAAAGGAAGTACTTCCCCTTATTATAATTAATAATTGTATTAATTACATCACAGGGGTCATTGTCAAAGCAAGATTGGGTTCCTCTGCTCTAGGCTCTGTACTGTCCCCAAGAGGAGGATACTCCTGTAGCCTTTGTTCTTTTTTCTGAGATGAACGTCCTAATATTTGACTGTTTGAAACATTATTTTCCATTTGTACTAAATTTATTGAGCTGGGGAAATTATGTAGTATCATTCTCTCATCCTCTTCTCTCTGTTCCAGGTTTATATAATTTCTGTTCAGCACAGTGAAGTTTTACTTGTGTATTATAAAGCACCTCTGACTGTATTTTAACTTTTCCAGGTATTCACTTAATATTTGTTCTTCTGCTTTCATTATCAATTACCTGCATATTCCCCTTCCCCCATTTTACTCCTTATATATATTGATCAGTTTATGTGCCTATACACACAAACAGACATAGAAATATTGTATACATATGCATTTTTAAGAACAGCTTTCATTTCCTTTCTAAGCCAAGTTGGCTAATTACCAGAGCAGTTGTCCTTCTTTATTGATTGCGGCTTTTGAACATCCAGTAAAATATTCCTAACAGTTCCGAATTATTCATATTTTTCTGTTTAAATTCTTTCTCCCAATAGAATTGGCTTTATTTGTTCTCAGCTTTGGAAAAGCGACTCCTTTAAATCTCCAAGTAATTCAGTAGCTGCCATAAAAATTCTGAATCAAAGCCCAAGGAAAGATCCTGACCTCCCCTTGCTTCATTTCCAGAAAGAATATGAAAGGGGGATGATGCACAATCTTGATTAAAATTAATCTAAGTGTTTGAAAGAGAAACATTAATTTTTAGAGCTCACAGTAGATTTTTCATGGTCAGGAAGCTTGACAAGCATTGAAAATCACTGTAGTTGTAGTGCCAGGTATCTCATGAGCAGTACTATTGAAATGGAAAGTACTGGTATCTTGGAATAGTGGAGTCTGGAATGATTATTTGTGCCAGTCTTGCACAGGTAGTGTGAACTCCCCAATTTTTTATTTAATCCATTCACTAGTACAGCTCATTATTTCTGAAAAATACCTGTATTATTGTTACCAGAACAAAGATATCAGTTTGATTGTAACTCTTTTGTATTGTGGTTCTGAGGAAGGATACCGTCCTGCAGTTTTAAGACCAGAAAGTGAAGGTATTGGTTTTAGAGAAATAGGTCCTGTAGTTTCAGTCTTAAAAATTCTAAGCACCAGCTGTGCTGGGTCATAAACAAAAGAGCTCCTTAAGATTTGGACTACAGACTTGCTCTGAATACTTCACTTTCTCAGCCTCGTATGTCAGTGTTGCATTGGATAGAAGCCATCTGAAAAGAAATCATCAAGTATGCACTTCAGAGAAAAAATAGTCAATGATGGGAGCAAAAATAGGAATTCCAATCTAACATGTCCGCACAAAAGCAAAGTCACTTCTTACTCTTTCATCCTCTGATAAGTAATAAATCAAAGAACTGAAAGTTTTCTCTGAAAACAATAACTTTTTAAAATTTGGACTACTGTTACCTGGGAGTTTTAACTGAAAGGCTAAGGAGACCAAAATACACTGTTTCTATAGGCATTTTTATAGACATAATATGACGTTTGGTTGGGCTGCTCCTATTTTAAAGAATTCTTCAGATAAATTCAAGATAGGGCTATGAACCATGGTAAGAATGAGAAAAGTGATGCTACCACAGTCAGGTCTTCATCACTCAAAACGCTTAGAGAACTTCAGCTTGTAAGAACATTCCGTAGAGAGTCAGCTGACATCTTAGTTGACTTTCTTAAAAAGACTACTTTCATTAATATATACTAAAAATGATCAGATTAAAACTTGCACTCCAGGTCGCTTGAATGCTTTTGCTCAGTGTAAACCAAACTCTTCTGGTTTCGTTTGTTTGTGGTTTGGTAGTGAGCTTTTTTTAGATAGAAAATATGAAGCAAAAGTCAATTTCTGTTTAGACCAACACTTTTATTCAGCTGAACAGTCAGACAAACAAAAAAGTGATTCAGTGTGTCAGGGGAAACAGCTCTTTCCTCAGCTCTTACTTGAACTCTTGGCAATTGTCTTTATTCTTTATTTTGTAGATTCTTTCTAAACTTCAGTACATCAGAACTTCAGGGGTCACCTTGAGCTTTAGAATTCTTTTCCTAATGTTGTAGAATTTCATTTGGAAGAGCCAAGCAACAATACACTACGGAATTATTGATGATGAAAAGAAAAATAAAATTTTATTTTCTACATCTGCTTCTTAAAACTTTTCTAAAATTTTATTTGTGGATCAATGTTGAGTTTTCATTTCTGCTCAAATAGTAGGATCTGCATGTATACTTTAAGTCTTTTTGCCCCTCTAACCACTGTTTTACTGTCTCCATCCTGCCTATCTGTCTGTTGGAAAATCAGGTTTTTTGCAAGAAAATTTTGCCAAATACTCCATGGTAATCTGTTCCAAACTAATATTTAGCTGGCTCTGAATACAAAGTTACAAAGTCCTACTTGTACCCAAATGTCACTATAATGTGAATTACTTCAGGATGGAGACCAACCTGCATGATCTTTCCATGTTGCAGATCTAATGGACATGTTTTACAGCAACACAATGAGTCAAGTTTCTTGGAGCTGTTCTGAAGTCTCCGTTCCACCTCATTCAATTTTCGGCTGCCTCCACTTGTTTAGCTTCTTATCAGTTTACATATATCGCAAGGATAAGACACTCCTTTAGCCAAGTTAATTATATTGTCTTCATCCCATGCAATCATGAGCAGGCCTGGTTATTTTAATCATCTTCACGCCTACTTTCCTATACACACTTTGCTTCCACGGTAGCCATTCTAAAATGTGTGAGCTGGACTCTTGCCTAGAAGTAAGCTGATCCCTGCATTACCCTGAAATGTTCTCATTGCATTTGCTTCTAATTGGGTAATGTGCTGCACTGTTTTTATATGACATTTCATTCCTTGCTATCAAACATTCCATGCTTTTTTCATGACATGATTTATAAGACTTCCTTGTCACTTACATCCCTGCCAATTCTCCCAGAGATTCATCTCTAGATTGTTCTGTTTCTTGCAAAGTCTCACCCTCGTACTGCTGCTAATTGAATATTTGCATACCCTGTTCCTTCCGTCTGGAACTCCCAACCCTTTTAACTCACTGAATGTCCCTTGCCAAACACTTTTAAAAGTCAGTCTGAAACTTTCCACTTTGAATATTGCTTTTTGTATTCACATGTAATCCCTTTCAAAATGTTCGGAGCACAGAAATGTTTCCACATTCAAGCGATCAGAAGTGTGAGATAATAGCAGGTTTCAGGCCAAATCAGATATAGACTGATCTGTGAAAGTGTCATTTCCTTGTAGAATTATACAGCAGTGACAATCACGTGATGTTTAAGTCACATACACTAACAAAAATTCAGGATGTCCTCCGAGAAAAAACAAATCCAGGAGGTCTTTCATGTTCCGGAGGAAGTGCAGGACTGTTACATTCATATGTACAAAAATGGACCTGAAGCAAGAATATTTTGGGTAGCTTAAGATGTTGGAAACTGGAAGTCTGCAATTTAGCAGCAGATGAAGTGCTCAGTTCTGTAATATCGAAGCAGTAAGTTCAAGAATTGAATATTTTTATTCATGTGAGTGCTGCATGCTCAGCAACAAGTTAACAGACAATGCTTCTAATGAGACCAAGGATGCAGTTTGATCTAGTCCCATCCCTCTCTTCACCATGTTTCCAACTCCGTCTGTTCCCTTCTAAGTCTTGCTGTGTCTTGCCATAGTTACTCATGTGCAATTCAGAATTTAGATCTTGTCAATCTACCAGTTTCATGCCAATATATAAATGACATTATCAGCTTCACTTCAGAAGTTGCTATTAACATATCAGTAAAATCTCCAAGATAGATACCAGTTTAAAAAGATGATCAGTGTAATACATGCCTGTCAAATTATGAAACTAAGACGTGCCAGTATATTTTTACACCATATTAATACTTGTACACCAGCATTTCTGCTGACTGGACTTTCTAGTTTAGTCCTTACTAGAGTTGCATTGGAGAAATATTGAATTTCTGGCAGAGTTAAAGAATAAAAAATTACTTTTATTGTGAGTATATCAAATGAACCAGTAGGGATGTTATCCAATGATTCTGCATTGTCTTCAGAGTATGCTATATCCTGAAACATCTTTGGCTGTTCTGACTTTGAATATTTTCTGATCAAAATCTTAAAAAGGCTAAGTTTTTCTCTGTTTGATATTAGAGATATCAATATAAAAATAAACCAAATCTTTCAGGATTGTTTTGTGTTGTTTTTGTGTGAGGCTTTCTATAAGTGGACACAATCTTCAGACTCCAATAGCTACAAACTTTCACAACACATTCCACTAAATTAATATGATTAAACCAGCAATGACCATTCCTTTCTTATGCCTTACTAGAATCATACAGTATTTATATTCATATCAGGAATACCCAGAATTATGAATAGGCTCCAGCAGCAATATTTTTTAGAGGTTTATTAGATACCTTAATTATTCTCTCACAGGAACCTCTTATCTGCAAGACGAATACTGAGAGCAATTGCCATGTATTTATCCTTTCCCTGGCTTTTACCACTTTGTGAAGGGCCTGATACTAGCCACTCTCTGTAGCAAAATATCTGAATACTGGTCTTATAAGGGGTCCAAGAATGACCAAGGTGTATGACTGAGGTGGTATTTTAGCTCAGTTCTCTCCAAAAATATTACCTAGCCATTTTAAAAGGTGGAAAAGTTTAAGGTGTGAATTCTGTCAGTGTAGCTGTGTTTACAAAGCAGAATGATTTTGTAAGTAATTGGTATCAATATGTTGTTATGAATGGGAATTACTTTTGCAGAGGGCTTTTCAGCATTGGAAGAAAGACTTTGCTGAAATGCAATAGCATATTAAAGGTTTAGCAAGAGATTAGCTGTGCAATAAGGACAGGGATTGGTTTCCAATTTTCTAGAGATTTCATTGTTTGTGAATGTCCCTTCATAGCCACCGCAGAGGAGATGAAAAACATTGAAGTTATGTCCAAGGGTCTGAATTACCTGTCACACTAGCATACATCAGAGGTAGCACTTGTAAGCAGCCAGAGTTACACGAACATGAACAGAAAGTTGCTCCCTAATACAAAATTTAAATAAGTAGAAACAGGTTTTAGATGCACCAATTTACTGCTTACTGAAGAGGTAAAACGGTGAACAGCAATGTCTGCTGCTACTACAACTGTGATTTACTTTACAGTTTTGTCTCTTTCAGAAGTTTATTTCACCTCCTGAAGCTCTTTCCTTTGATTTTTCATTGTATTTGAGGAGAGGTTTGTGCCTGCCATTTCTCAAGAGTGAGACGTGCGCTGAAATCTCTCAGAAGTACTACCACTTGCCAGTCCTGCAGGCAAGCACCAATGCAGCAGCAGCTGGATGCATATTCTCTGAAGCAATTAGAGGAAAAAAAGCTAGCTTTGTATCTAATTGCTGAAGTCAGGAAAGGAAGATGTAAATGGTGTAGACATGTAAATATTGAAGTGATTTTTTTTTCTTTTCGAAAGCAGGTAATGCAGACTGTACATGCACATTTATTACCCTATTTGCTCTGTTGATTGTGTCTCTTGTGTGATTTTGGAAGGGTGAAGTAGGTCTTAGGTTATGAGTTCAGTTCTTAGCACTAGACTTGAGAAAATAAAGCTTTAAATAAATTAGTGCAAGTTCAGACTAGTACAATTTATTCCAATGTGTTCAGTTTAGCCTTTCTGGTACATGAAGGCACAGAGTACACATTCCTGTGTGGAGTGAGCTGTTGTGAGCACAGAGGAGCTCAGGACCATCATTATGGTTCAAAAGCAGAGCATCTGTTAGCAACTGCTGTGGTCAATCTCATTTTATGTTGTGCATGTATGCTGCAGCTTTCCCTTTTTTCAGGAGGGGAATAACCTACAACATATAAAAGAATGAAAAGGGAAAGAAATTTCATTTTTCACTCTTAAAACACAAAAATCTTTATCAGAAACCTTAGTGAGTTCATAGCTGGGTCACAGGTCTGATGGCTGGAACATAAGTTGAGTGCCCAATATTGGATAATTGAATCTTAAGGTTCCAAATAAATGCAGAAAATAATTACAACTGGTCTCTCCTCGCAAGAGCTACTGAGCACTCACACAACACATAGTTCTGTTGTAGTTGCTTACATCAGATTTCATTTTGGCCCCCTGTTTAAGCTTTTACATGGTTTTAAGTGGTTGCTGCAAATTCAGATCTTTGAGAAAGACATATGACTGGCAGAGAATAAATATTTTACATGGAATAATTACTTACTGCCTGAAGTCTTTGGCATGTTATCCAGCAGGAAAAAAAAAAACATTTTAATAAATGCCAACCACACCTACAAAAGATAAGTACCATCACAAATCATACTCACTTATTCCAAGATTATCATTTGATAACCAGTCCAAATTGCTGTTGAGATAATAGCACCTCTTTTGATGTTACTGGCAAAGTGCAGGTAAAAATATTTCTGTGTTTGGCTTTCGCCATTAGTGCTAAGATTTTACAAAACCTAACAACAAAACAAGAGCCAAAGCATAAGAGGAAGAATATTTCTCATAGTAGAGTAAATTAGATACACTTCAGCTTACTTTGGAAACAATTGCCACCTACCAGAAATAGGCTATTAAGTGAAAAGTGTGTAAACACACAACTTATTTTACTGGGCAAACTTTAGAAGTATTTGGTACATTCGATTTAGTTTAAGCCTAGTTTCTTAGAGGAGTTTGGAAAAATACTTGCAGCAAATATAATTTGTTCTCCCAACAATGAGAGAAGCCAAGTCACTTTTGTTGGAAAAGGTACAAACAAGCTGTATTGTTGTAACAGATTTCTCTCCCTGACACCTCAGATCCGCGTCCGTGACTGTTTAAAGGCTGCCTTTATAACATCCCAGAAAACTTTAGTCAATGTCAGGTTTACACCAGCTCAGAGCAGAATCTCTGGTTTATCAGTTTAAAACAATGGGATCCTTTATGCAGAGAGATTGTGACTCAGTGGCTTGTTTGTCCTAGCTAATGAGAACTAACAGCACTGTCTGTAATGGATGTGCCATGGATATTACTGTGGGAACGTGCCTTCAGGAAGAGATCCAACTATCTTCAACTGTGTAGTCAAAGATGAGCGCTATTAAAATAATTTTGGAAACTCATGTACAAGATGTACTTGAATTGCACCGTGAATAAGTTAACGATTGTTCTAACTTATCATAGCTGTTCTGCACGTATGTTCAACATGCAGCTTGTTGGCATTTTAGTGTTATGTATGTGTGTGGGGAGAGGGGTGTGAGCAGGCCCGGTCTGCTGACTCATCTTGATAGATGGATTGGTTTTTATCATCACTGAATCAGAGAAACACCGAGCAGTTCTCCAAGATGAAATAGCTTGAGGGAAAAGACTGAACAACCTGAATCAGACCTTACAGTAAATCAGACCAAGGAAAGGCTCAATTCAAGTGATTGGAAGCTTGCTCAGGATTTCTGCCAGGGTTTGTTACACCATAAATGAAAATTCAACAAAGTAGGAGATGGAAATCTGTTAAAGACCCTTGATTGCATATTTGCTGTGTGGGAAACTGGCAGGGACAACTCATTTCCCAGTATTCGGTGACTGCTTACAAGAAGTTAACTGCTGTTTAGAAAGTATGTTTCTTTCTAGATGCAATAGAGAAGATATCTCATCCTTGCAGGGGACACAGTTGTAGAGAAATTTCTCTTCTGATGGAGTCTGGAACATCTTCAAGACTGTGGGGAAATAGATGGATAGGAAAAGAATGAGCCAAGTTTCAAGGTGAGAGGAGTTGGTAATCTTTCATCTTCTCTGTGGAGGATTCTGGCTGTCTGATAAAGGTCTTGGAGAAGACTGAGGACTGGTGTTCAGCAATGTGCACATGGTCTGTCAGATAAAGGACAGGAAGAGAGTGTCTGTGTTATTTTTCCTAAGCAGCCTGAGATGCATAGCAGAGCCTATAGACTCAACTGCAGGAGTACAGAGTCTTCAATATAGCAGCTGGGGCGAGAACAACTTGTTAAGGTCCCTGAACACTGCAGAGTTGTAAATGAAACTATTTACACAAAGCAACAACAACTACAGATATTTGGACACAACCAGCATTATAATAATTTCTAATACATTTATTTTCAAGAAAGTCTGGGAACCTGATAGTGTGGCTTACTGATTCATCCAAAGCAAATAACCACTGAGTGGGTGCAGAAGCACCATGTGCTTGTGACCTAGTGAAGATGTCCATTTCGGATTATTTTGCAAGATGAAATTTGTCTGGGTAAGGTCAGAACTGTGAAGTATTTAATAGGAAAAAACCAATCAAATAAAGTTAAAAAGTTAGCAAATATGCTTTTTAGTTATTCAGAATGCTGTTTGTCCCAGACATACACAATGTATAATGTCTGTATGTTCTACAAATTTTGCACATATGTTGAAACACTTGTATATATCCTGTCAGCCACTGTGGCTGGTAGGAGCCAGACCTGAGACCTATCCCTCACATATACCCCTTAGCTAATGACAAATGTCATAAAATGTGTCAAAAACTTCCTCAGGTGAGGACTGCTACATGAACTGTGACTGTCATGAAACATGTCAGGGGCTCTTATTGCAGAAATTAGCAGATATAAGTGATCAGACACTCAGTGAAGAACTAACATGCAAATGTTCTGGGTAGTATTCTAGACCAGTTTGGAATATGCAATTTTCACAAAAATGCAATATATCTAAATAAAGTGAAGAGCAGTCAAATCATCAATGGAAAATTTCAAATTTGCAACCAGAACATAAATTTTTAGATTCTGAAAAGCAGCTGAAACACTGTCTGAAGTCTTCACATTTCCACTCTTCTATTCTGCCTTGACTCTTCAGCAAGACCACAATTCCTCTGATACAACCATGGACTTGTTTTTCCAACAAAAACATCAATGCTTTCCATTGAAAAATACAGAAACACTAAAGGGTACTTCAATCAAAATCCATAAACCAAAAATTCCCATTATTAAGAACTAAAGGGGTGTTAGACACTTATTAGATCTTTCAGCTGAGATGCAGAATGGGAACATAAAGGAGAAATGAAGATTTCTGTAGTATCTTTCCACTGTGGTCCTCCGCTGTAAACAGTCCGGGAGTAACTTCCATCTTGTTACTTAGACTGCATTAAAGCCCAGAGGGTAAGACCATCTGATTTCCCCAATGTACTAGGCATAATAGAGACATCATCAGTCCCCAGTCTGTGCCTAACTTCATCAAAATTGCACACTACATAGACATGCAACAGGTTCGGAAACTATTTTTATTTCAGTATTGTTATAACCTGGAAAGTAGATATTCAAGAATAGAAAATCACATGTAGCTACAATTAGCAGGACTACAAACAGTAAGTAAATTACTAAGACTTTCAGAGAATTTTACAGATAATGTGGTTCAGATAACTGAACCATCGAAAATAAAAAGGAACTATTTATGTGGTGCAGCAATGAATTCAAAGATTCCCTAAAGATTGTCCACAACCCAGATGGGATTACCATCATTAAATATCTATCTCATATCACTAATCACTGTCTCAAATGTCCCTTATTTGTCTCAGCAGAGAACCAGAGAGCCTATTCTTCAAACTGGACTCGGCATGCTGTATTTGCCTAGCTGAAGGACGGGTAGGAAAGCCTCAGGAGCAGGGCTGAGGGAGGTCACCTTGTGGGGCTGACTTTGCATTATGGAACAGTCAATAAACCAGGTAACCTAAGGAACAAGAGGAACATGAGTTCTCATGTCTGGGGGCCTTGTACAGGATGAAGATGTAATCAGCATCTAAGCATTTATAACTAGTATTAATGAGCCATTAAAAGGAGAGGAAGCCTTTCATTCCTGTTCTTCTCCTGTGTGATTATTATCCTATGAAATCTCAAAGTATCTGGGTTGGCAATAATGCCTGTTAACCTTACATTTATCACAGGCATGACACAGGTAGTCCTAAAGCCCACACAATCTGCCCCATAGAGCCTCCACATTGCAGAACTTGGCAGCTGCTTTGCAGGTAGCTGTGAGTGGTTCTGCCTGGACTCCCAAGTCAAACAAGACTAAACAGTTGTGTTAGTAGGTAGCTTAGTCCAAGGCTCAACTAATAAGGCAATGGACAGTTTCTATTAGGTGGGTTTAGCACCACACTGACCAGAGCCACACATACACACAAAGCTCCTAGTCAACTTGAAACACTGGCAGAATAAGCTCATGGCTTTCTGGCACAGACTGTGTACACACTATTTTTACCACCCTCCATTTCCCCTTGGTAACTAAATTATTATCCTGCTTGGAAATGAAAGCTATACTGAGGCACACACCTTCCATACTCACGTGGGCTGAGGAGAGCCAAAGTTTTGACATGCTTCTGGAAAATGTGTTGTTGAGCATTTGGAAAATAAATTAGAAACTCTGGTACCCTTCTCCCTTTTGAAAAGTATTTCTTTGTATATTTCATACCCCAGTGCTCTAAATCCATAGGGGCATGTAGTGCTTGCACGGAGCCAGAGATGCTTGGCTCTTAAACATGAAACACGTCATATAATCAAAATTGTGCTTTGCATACTTGTTGACTAATAAAAGTTTAGCATTAAAGGAATCTAGAAATTAAATGTTCTTAAGTAATTAAAAAAGAACGTCATGTTCCTCTGAGAATTTAATGTTAAAATATATTTTACCCCAGTAAACGTTAGATATTTGCCCAAATACTGTCAGGCAAGGATGCCATTAACAAATATTCTGTATTTCTGTTCATGGTATAGTCTGGATTTCTCAATGGTGTTTTTTTCTTTGGTTTTGGATTTTGTTTAGTTTTTTTTTTTTTTTTGGTGATAAAGCAACTAATTGTTGCCACTTTCTGACACCAAATCTCCAGAGTACTCTTCCTGCACTGTTTGGTAGCAAGAAGGCATCCAACTGAACTGACAGAGACAGTTTCCTGCTGAGATGGTTTCCTGTTACCCTAGAAGCTTCTGGACAGTCATTTGCAGTGCTTCTAGATTCACTTCATAGTGCTAACACAGCTGTGAATTTTATAAGAAATTATATTTAAATTAAAATAATTCTCTTCCAGTTCAGCTCTCTGGTAAGAAGTACCTGAGCCTCTTGATTCAATCGCCTCAGTAAGTCAGATGGCCTAGAGCTCATGATCAAACTGCTTTAATTCCTGTTTTTAAAGGTCATGTAAACATGTGTGCTTAGTGAATTAGATGCAAATTCAATTCCCTCTTCACAAAGCTTCCTAGTTAAGTTCCCTACCTATTCCTCACATGCAAGCCTGCATCTGACAGCAGAATATTGACTTTTGAACTGTGGTCAAAGACATGATTAAACAAAGAAAACAACTGCCCCTGCATTGTAGAGAATATTGATAGAGGGAATTGGAGCTACATTTTTTCCAAGTAATGCTCGTTGTAGGTTAAATAGCTCACATTTTAACACGGCTGTTCCATGATATTATTTGGTTTTATACACTGCATTTTTATAGGGGTAGTATGTGCTGAAGAGCAATGGATAGAGATCTAGGTACCAATGCCTGGATTTTATTGAGGCTGTTACTGTAACTAAGCACTGACTGAACATCCTTCTTAATAACAAGTTGGGCTAAAACCAAAGCAATGGAAATAATGAATATCAGTTTTAAATTTATCTCTATCAAAGACTGAATGAATCACACTGAACAGTTCACCATTTCATTAATAATAATATTAGAGCAAAATTTTTTGGCTCTGGCATTCTGATTCACATATAAATAAGAGTTTCAGTTCTAATTTACATAATTCTGCAAATAAAATCGTTACATTTATGATCTTGTTGTTAGCTCTTTCTCATAAATAATGAGCAATTATCTGTGTACAATTCTTCTAACCCCTTATTACTAAAAACTGTTACCCTAGCTCACACCACAGGTCTTTGCAGCACAGTGCCTTACCTCTGACTGGGGCTGGCAATGGAAAGAAAATGAAAGTCAGCACTAACAATGTGAGTCTTCCACAGCCATCTTCTTTTAGTTATCTGGAAACAGAAATAATTTATTCTGAAATATTCCTGAACTCATTATTTAGAATTTGTCAGTTGTGCCAGACCCAAAGTCTGAAGATGGTAAGTCCAAGAAAGTCAACGTGTTTTTGTAATAATTAGATTTTGCAGACAATTAAATCTCAACTTCTGTGTTTGTCTCTAGGTTTTCAACCTCTAGGGTGCACATTTTCAAGAGTTTTCAAAGACCAGGAGGACAAAACCATCTTCAGAGTACATTAAAATCTTAGATGAAAACAAACAAACAAACAGCACAGCAACAAGTCACCCACACTTGTTGTCATGCTCGATAAACCACCAGATACAAGGAAAGCTGTAGTATTGTCTAGGGCAGGCAATTCTTCAGAAGTAATTGATGCTCACCGCAGGCAATACTTTTTCAGGCATGTCACCATACAGGCAACCCTTGCCGTGGGAAGAATCACAGTTCTTCTTAGGCCTCTAGACTTCCTGTATTGCATGAAGTTATGGCACTGTTAGAAAGGAAAAGAGAAATTCCTTGGTATATGATTTGGTAAGTGTCATGACAGATCGGAATGATGAGGAAAGGGTAGACAACAAAATACTTCCAGTTAAAGAGGCAGAAAAAGAACTGGCATACATGCATATTCAACACCCTTTTTAGTAAATCATTCTCTCAAGACTTTTCTGGTATTATGGTTACCAAAAATAAGATGTCCAGGTACCTAATGGGCTCAGTATGAGGTGAACTCTCAACTGCATGTTCTGTGCTCACTTTCTGTTCTGGCCTCTTGCTGAAGGTTCCCCACACTCCCACCCTTGGGTCTGAACAAGACCTGAGTGTCAGCCTCATATCTGCCTTGAGGTTCCACTGGAGTCTTGATATCTGCATTACTTCCTTTCAGAAATAAATGAGTGGTAATATTGGCCAGCAGATTTCTTAAGAAAAATAAAATTAATAATAAGTGGAATAAAAGACTAAAGGGAATGAAACCGCCAAATTATCTCGCCTGAATAGTTAATATCTTCTGCTAAAACAAATTATTTCAAACCTTGAAAACCTTATACTTCTTACTTGAGAAATTTTTAAAAATAGCCAAGAAATTCTCCGGACAGCTAGAGTTAATTTTCTTTATTGAGTCTTGGGAAAGAAGGGATATTTCAAAGAATTGCTGACTTGCCAAAGTAACTGTAACATTTAACGAAAATGGTCTAGGAAATGATAGACCAGTTATCCTGATACTAATCTTGGAAAAAAAAAAAGAAGAAAGCCAGACGAACTCAGCCCTCTATCAACAGGGTATTACATGCTAAAAATAAAGCTATGTCATTCAACACAGTTTCACAGAAAGTAGTTCTTGTCAAATTATCTTCTTGAGTTTTTTATTTTTACAAGATTATAGGTCTGGTTGATAAAGGTAGCTGTGTTGTTACAGTGTAATTAAATTTCTGCAAGGCATTTGACATACTACACATGACATTGAGTTTTAAAATCTTGCATTATATGTAATTAATAAAGCATACATTACATGATTTAAAAGCTACTTGACTGATAGCTCTCCAAATGTATGCATTAGTGGCAAGGAATTAATTAGCTGGGCCATTACTAACAAGATACTGCAAGACCTTGGTACTAAACCATTTTAAACCATTCTAAACCATTCTTTGAAAACAGTCTGAATCATGGGCACAGTTTTCAGGGGACACAAAGCTGATGCTGTGAAAAGTAATCAGGAGTCATCTCTTATGGAGTGCACTGAATCACCTGGATAGGTGACTTGAATTCAGTGCAGGAGCTCAAACACACTCAAATGTAGTGAACAAGGAACAGAAGCATGTTGCAGAGTGGAGCTGCCAGCCCATGGCCGCTGGCAAAAGGACCTGTCTTTGGATGCATGAAAAACCCATCCCAAACAGATGCAGTGGAGAGACCTCATCTTTCACGTTGGGCAAAGTGACTTAAGGTTGTATGAGTGTGAAGCTGGCGCCAGAGAAAGCACTGGAGAAGAAGAGTGAAGAAGAATAAGGCTGAGGAGATTATTTGGAGCCTGTAGGGAGATATAGATTAGACAGAGCGTGGATTTAGATTAGATATTAGGAAGAAATTCTTTACTGTGAGGGTGGTGAGACACTGGAACAGGTTGCCAAAAGAAGTAGTGGGTGCCTCATCCCTGGAGGTGTTAAAGACTAGGTTGGATGGGGCTTTGAGCAACATGGTCTAGTGGGAGGTGTCCCTGCCCGAGGCAGGGGTCTTGGAACTAGATGATCTTTAAGGTTCCTTCCAACATAAACCATTTTATGATTCTATAAGAGGCCAAAGCAGCACTGGGGAGAGGAGGTTAGAGAAGGGGCAATGAGATGGGGAGGTGGGTACTGCTGAAATGTGGCTCCTGATGTCAGCCCTCCCCTTTCCATCACCCTCAAACCTGGCCACGGCCACCTGGGGAGAAACAGCCCTTTCCCTTCCTTGGCCACCCTCTGGTCCTTGCCCTGCAGTGGCTGGGGAAGGCGAGAAGGCTGGCAGCCACTCTTGAGGGCACAGCTGCCATGTCTGGGGTATCGGCCGCCCTCTCTCTGAAGACCTTCTAGGGGAAACAAAAAATTTAAGTCCCATGGTGAGAGATTAAATGGTAACAGTGTTCCTTTTGGACTTCAGAGCCCAGGAATCACCCCACACCACCTGGCTGGGCTTTCCTCCTTGTTCAAAGGTCAGTGGGAGAGAAAAAAAAAAGATAAACTGATTTATAAACTCTTAGCAAAACTCAAATGCCCCTGTAGGTCCAATAACCTCAGTCTGATTAATTTTGTGCTTCTTTTCCTGTTCAAAAGGGATTTGGTGCTACCCAGGGAAAAAGGACTGCGATCACGAAAAGCACATAGGAACATATTGCAAATGAGTAGCAATCGTGTTAAAAGTTATTTGCAACAGTCAGTATCTCTGTGTTTAAGCTCTCCAAGACAGTTAAAGTCATGATAATATTGTATAACTACTTATGTCGAGTTTATATATCAAGAACAATTTCAGGCTAGAATATTCTTTTTAGATGTTGAAGTATTTGTCCAACAGCTAATACTGAAAAAAACAACCAAAACCCAGACGTAAAAGTCTTTACAGGAGTTTCAATTAGCACATAGGTCAATTAGTTCATTGCTCCGTGTTAAAACAAATCCTCAGCTTGGTAGTTTTTAAAATCTGAACTTCAACATGATTTTATGAATAACCAGTATCTTTATAATGGGCCAACTTAAGCCAAAATCCTTCATGCAAGGGGGCATAATGTTTAGATTTTAAAAATCCACGTGAGACATGAATTTGTTGGTTGAAATCCAATACTAATTAAAATTAAACAGAATCCAACAGACCTTTGATAATTACATCAAAAGTTCACATTCATTTGATGTGGATTGTCTATATTTCATTGTTACTCTCTTAAAAGATTATTTATGTACAAAGAGTTAGAAAAGAGTATTAATATTTAAAAAGTGGAACTATAAGGGCGAACACTGATTCAGCATATGTTTTAATTTATTAAACGTTTGCTTTATTCTGCTCAAAACCATCACTTGAGATATTATTTTTTGCATAAAGAATGATCTACAAAGATTCTTAGTAAAATACATTTCTAGTGGAACAAGAAGTTTAGCTTGTTTACTGGGGACTGGATTCAACTGCATTTGCTTAACAAGCTGGGCATTAAGGAACCACATCAGTCATATTTTTATTCCAAATTTGCCATCGGTTTAGTAAGCAAAGCTCTTCCAGAGAAAAAAATCTGATTTCATAAAAGATCACACACACCAGCCCAAACAATCTGAGATGCTGTACAGAAAATTGTCTAGAAATTTGGCATATTTTATGCAACTAAGTGCAAAGTACTTTCCTCACAGCTGAGTACATGGGAAGCACAGCATTATTATAAAAGGGAGAGATTACCAACGATGTCTAGACACTGAGAAAGTATGACCTCAGTTAGAACACTACAGTGTTTACTTTTCCTTTCTACAGAGAGATATACAGTATTTCAAGACTTCAGTATGCAAGGCAACAAGGTTTTTGAACAGTTCAGCAAAAAATCCTCAAATAGACTGCAGGCTGGGAAAACTTAAAAGGAGGAAGAAAGGATCTGAATGAAAATCATCTCTGCTAGAACAATAAGAAGCAGAGTGCAGCTACTTCTCATTTCCATCATGCAGACCGTGTTGATTGCATGTATCCATATTAAAAACAAAACAAAAAAATCCAAACCAACCAACCTCAATAACCCACCAACATTGTGAAATCCAACATTCAGTCTTTAGGAAGCATTCAAATAGCAGTTGTCTGTGTAGCCTTACTGCAGCCTCAGTGTACACAGCAAACAGAATCTTTGTCTCAAACTTTCTCACTGTATATATAGTTAACAACTGAACTTTAACTTAATCTTGAGTTCAGAATCCCGTTCCTTCCTTCTTACATATATAAATCTCAATATATTCAATTATTTTGTTGTTTTTGTTTTTGTCTTTTAAATGATACTCCATTAAAATATTAAATTTTATTTAATATTAAATAAATATTAAATATTTTTATTTTTATATGTTTATTTTTTATATGTTTATTATTTTTATACATATTTATATATGTATTATATATAATATATGTATTATATATTATATATTTTAATATATTTCTTATTATCCAATATTATCCAATATTAAAATAATATTATCTTATTACATTGATGTGAAGTGGACCGTGATTGTTATTCTGCTGCTTTGAAGTCTAAGGATGGCATTAAAAGACATGTCTATTGAAAGACACATCTATTGAAAGACACACAGGAACCTTTTCTTTGCATAAGAAATTATCTGTAAAGATTCCTAGTTTAATGCATTTCTAAAAAAGTAATATATTTAGTTTGCTTGCTGATCACTTATCATTTATAACAACTCGGTTCAGTGTATGGCTCCCATCAGTTTTGCTTGTCGTTTTGTGCGCAGAGCCCACATGCAAAAGGTGCTTCCCAAACTATGAATTAGGGAACAAGGACTGCAAAATTACTGACTGACCACCCTAGCAAATTCTGCTGTATGCAAGCATGCAACACAGAAAAGCTCTGGGTATTTTCTACATTGCAATCTGTTGTCTACTCACGCTAATCCAGCTGCATGAAGTGGTTTGGCTGCAGAAGCTTCAGCTAGCCCTGAGGTCAACTCAGAAGAGTCAATTACCTTGTGCTGCTGATCCCTGAACTACTCAGTTGTCTCTACATTATACATTTCAATGTAAACATACCCACAGTGTCAAAAACTGTAGTAAAACCTGTCTTCTTGGGCAACCATCTTTTTTTTTTTTCATTCCCACAGTGATTTTTTTTTGATCACACACCTTGAACTTCTGCAACGACTAAGGGAAGAGACCTATGAAACTTTGTTTACAATACAACTCCGTTCATTATACCATCCTGACTGTGTCCCAAACTCAGTCCCTCCTCTGTTATGAGTGAAGGAAGGACACTGGTGGGGGGAAAAAATATTGAATGTAGGCAGGTAATTAAAACCTGTGTCACAATGCTTACACAAAGGGCTGGCGGAGGCAAGAATTCAGGCTAATGTTCTTTTAATGTGTTATCTACCAGAAAATGTCAAAATACCATAAATGTTCAAGTATGGACAATACCGTACTCCATAAGGTGTCAAGAAGCAATCAGGAAAGTTTGTTTCCTTGATATGTGATTACCAGAAGCCGCAACAGGTTTCAGTGAGGGAAACCTATCAAAGAAGTCCTCTTAGCTGCAGATTACAAGACCTCTAAGGAGCTCCCAAGGAGCAGAGAAAGGATATTAAAAGGAGGTCACTTCCAGACTGGGACAAACTTCTTAGCACAAGCAAAAGCTGACTTTTCAGAGGTTTGCAACTAGTTTGATAAGATTTTCAGAAGGGTATCAATAAGCAGCTCTTCAGCACTGAGCTTAAGCTTTTCTCAACCAGCAGGTTCTTGAGCCAGACTTTGAACGTGCCAGACCTTAACAGAGTAGCTAGTAGTTTACACTTTATTAATCAGCAAAACAATATAGCCTCTTAATCATAGCTCCAAAGATGACTGAAGTTTTCCAGGAAAAAAATTCATGTGCATGCCAGACATCTGAAATGAGAAACTCCACCCTAAAAGCTACAGAGCTAGCTGAAAGCAAGTAGCTCATAATTAGAATGGTTGTCATTCAACACAGCAAAATAATCTTATTAGAAAGCCAGATCAGTGAAACTATATTTTTTTTCGTGTAAGGCAACAATTTAGATGACAATCTAGTCAGGAAAATTTCTCATCTCAGGACAGTAACTAACCAATATATATCTGTGAAAGACAAAGAAAGAAAAAAGGTTAAATCCCTCCTCTTAGAGTGGGCAGTAGATATGCAAGTCTGACATTTTCACTGAGTAAGGTTTTGTGTAGAAGGGCTCACAATTATATTTTTAAATGTGAATTTCACCACGGTGTATAAAGGATTATTTTAATAAAAAATTTCAAAAATCAGGAAGATCATCGCCTATCCTCTTAAATCGGGAAGTATTTAAAAACTAACTACTGACAATTTTGTTCATACAAGTTCATGTACCTCATTTATTTGCTGCTAAGAAAAAGAAGACTGATGAGAACAACATAGGTGGAAAACACAATTCTCAATAAAATAGGAATGAGGGCAGGTGTCAATGTGTCCCCCAAATATGTATATTTATCTTTAATATTAATGTGATTTCCATTTCTGCATGATAAAAAGAACAACATTAGAATTCTAAGGGTTAAACCTTGACATGACTTCCCTTCTTACACTGACAAATAATTGTGGCCACGGTTTCATAGAATATGTTATTTGATAACACACAGACATTTAACTATCAGATTAACAGGTACATTAGTGTATGTAGACGTTGACATATCCACATTTGCACCCATAATTACTTGCAGATGTGTACTATGGGCACAAAAATGGCCATATTTTAAAAACTACTCCTCAAGTCTACAGTATATTTTTATTCTAAAGTAATTTTGGCATGAGATTTTTTAAATACTCAGATACTGGTTAGGTTTGTTGCCTTAAGTCAGACAGATGTTTTTTTGAAATTTCACCTTGAAAACACACTTGGAGCTGTTGCTTCTTGAATGTACACAAGAATTCCATCTGCCTTTTAAAATTAATATATCTCAGCCTTTGACTTTTTAGCTGCAGGAAGGTTATTTTGAGACGTTTCTTCCTGCACTTAGAGGTTTTTCTCTCTTACTTTGCCCCCCTTGGAGCTCTTCAGCTCTTCTGTCTAATCACAGAGTGTTCCTTATGGTGCTCGGGTGACATGCAAAGCAAGAACAAGCAAACAAAAGCTATACATCATCATATTTCTTATGAGTCAAGGAGAAAAAAATAGAAAAGTAGCTCATTTCCTTCACTACACTAAGAAATCCAAGAATCAGGAGAGAAGAAGGAAGGTAAAAATCTTCCAAATTCTGTCTGCAAATTAGGATCAATGAGAAGGTGCATGGTAGAGCAGATAAGAGTAATAATGGTGAAACTGCTTACGGCTCCTGCAATGCTTTCACAATGGTGCTGAACCATATTAAACACCAAGACAATGGTGATTTTATGGCCCCATGCAGTGGCAAAGAGACATTCTCCAATTTTAAATACATCTGCTTATTCATACAACACTAGTTCATTCTATCTCTAATAGATCTCTGACTCTTAGAGAGTCAGTGTAATTATCTGTTTAAGAGATATTTAGATGCCTAAAAGCCTCTGAAAATATGCCAGCTTTCACTCTGGTGCTCCCTTTACTAGTAACATCACTAGAGATCTCAGGAGCCCCTTGTGAAAGTCTACAGTGGCTATCTGTGGGCACCGGGTGAGTTGATTTCTCTTTACAGCTCTAAAGCATCAGATGCCAGATGAAGGAAGCAAATTTTCAGTGATACCTCCTAAATATCTCTCAGACTGTCTAGCCTAATTTCTGCCCTGCATCCTTTTATCCCTTCTCCTTACCTTATAACAACAAAATCATATAGATTTGTATTACAACTTTTCAGCCACCAAATGATAGAACCTAATGGAGCCACTTAGGCCACTGATTAACTCAGGAAGGTATTTTCCTAAAGGTGTTACTGGAATTGGATGCAAGATAACAGATGATACCAAAGGACACTGGTGTAATTTTTCATCTCACTCCTTCCTGTCAGCACCATACTGGAATGGCTGAGAGCCTGATTTCTTTGTGTAGTATGATATGAAGATAGGGGCAATTTTGGCAACAAATGAATGTGGAAACATGATATGAGGAACTTTGGCATGATGCCAGTGTTTATTATGAAAGATATAGCTTCAGGTCATAAGACTTTCTTCTATTTTGCAGGCTGGCAGGGTCCTAGGGGTGCTGCAGAAGAAACACATTAAGGAATTAATTTCTTTTTTTTTACCTGCCAATCAAAGTTAGGATGGCATCCTCGAACAGCAGGTGAGTTTCCTTGCTGCAGTACCTCTGTTGGCGTCAGAATCAAAATAAGAAATTTTTCTGAAGGACAGAGGTCTAAGAAGACACTAAAGCCCAATGGACCCTGGAACTGGCCTAACAGAGTCACTAAAACCTTTTTTCCTTCGCACAGGTGGCAGATGACATTCTATATGGACTATTCCATCCAATAAATATGAAGAAGAGAAACATAAAAATACTAAAAATGAAACCCAAAATGTTTTAGCACTGAGGGAAAAGATAAAAGAAAGACAAAATGAAATGCAAATGTCAGATGTTAGTCATATTGCTTACCACACCGTTGAACCTGTTCAGATATTATGATGATAAGTGCAGTGAAAGTACCTATAAAGAACAAGGGTGGACTTGTCCATGGAATTTTGGTGTTTCTACATTCAACCTTCTTAACATGCAATGCTCTTGCACCTTCCACCATTGCAATTAGTTATTTCATTGGTATGTTATGAAGCTAATGAATACTTATAAATTATTTTGTGTTCCTCAGAGAGAGGGAGGATTTTGAGCTACACCCATTAGAGATGAAACCAAATGTTATAGAGATAAGAATACCAAAGAGTAGCATTTCCAAATGGGCAATAGATATTCAAGGAGACTTAGTCTTCAAGACAAAAAAAAAAAAAAAGGCTCTCAATTCAGTGTGCGAGTGTGTGGGAAGTTAAAGGAATAAAGAAGAAGAATAGTGAAATAACTTGTTTGGTTCAGGATCATTTTGTGGAAGCATGGTAAAATAAATTTGCTAGAATTAGAAAATAATGTAAAATCAGAACCTCGTTGAAAATACTTTTTATCATACCCATTATATGAGTTAGGATTTTGTAAAACAGCTGGTCATAGAAAAGGAACTTGAGTCAAGTAAGTAGGAACTGATGCCATTTAAGATAACATGATAAAAAGCAGGTATTCAACTAAGAATTTGCTATTCAGAAGGCCAAGCTTTGATGAACTAATAGATCTTTTTAATAAAGTCTGTTAAGATGAGAATCCCAAGGGATTTGGTCATGGAAGAGGCCTGGAATTTCAAAGTCAAAAGTACTGAATCTCACAGAACATTTTACCTTGAACTACGGAAAAATTTTAAAGAACTCTCAAATGACCTACAAGAATAATCACCTCAAGAAGGCTATTAGAAATAAGTAGGGGAGACCTGAGGAAAAGATTTGACCGGAAACAAGCTATGAATCAAGAAATGAAAGATGAAACATAAAATTGTCAAAGTAGAATCTAAGTTTGTCCTTGAAGAAGATATTGAATCACAGTGTATTTCCTTTTTGAGGGATATAAATTGAAGAAAAAAGGCACAAGGAAAGAAGAAGTAGGGCGGCTTTGCAGTCAGGATAAAACAGAGATTAAAGATAATCTAGGTGTGGCCAAAAAATGAAACAAACTTTGCCTCAGGTTTCAAAAAGGACAATTATGTTGAATTGGGAGGAAAAGCAGAATGTTTAATGGCAGCTTTCATTTCCACACCCTTGTTATCTCAACTGTAGTGGAAACAGAAGTCATGAGGCTTAATACATTCAAGTCAGGGGGATTAGGTGGTCTCCCTAGCCGGATTTATAAGAAGTATTTTTAAACACACCTTTCAAGTCAAATTTGGTATGACAGTAGAACACCAAAAGCTGCGCCTACGGTTAAAAGAGGAGAAAGTCATCAGGCATCTGTAAGCCTGTAACTCTGTACATTGCTTTAGGACAGATTTTGAAGGAAAAGATATTTAAAGACAATTTAATAGGATGTAAAACAACAGGGATTTAATCAAATGTAGATCATCCTAAACAGATTTTCTAGACAAAGGAAGTGCACTGGATTTCATATATCAAGACTTCAGGAAATGGTGCCAAGTAAGAAGCTTGTCATTTAAAATCAAAGGAAGGGATGAAGGATGTATAAGTGAGTATGAAACTGTCAGGCAGTACTGGTAGAGGAGTTGTAGATGAGTTACTCGTAGAACTCTTCAAGGCTCAGTATTGACACAGGTGATGATTACTAGTCTCATGGCTGGTGTTTCCTCAGGAAGCCAGAGAGTGAAATACCAATTTGCTTATATCTCTGAACTTTGTACTTTTATCAGTAGGGGACAACTAGGATATCATACAAAAGAGCTAGATGTTCTTGAGGAGTAACCGGATAGCAGCTCATAACAGAAAGTTCTGGTGTAAGGTGAGAGCTCATAGGTTGAAAAATGCAGAAGGACCTGAGTGGACATATCGAAGAAGAATATGAGTTGCCAGTAGACTGAAGACTCCCTCGGTCTATGGTTGTATTAGATTTATTTCTAGAAGAGCCTAGGCACTGTGTGAAGTCTTGCTATATTTTCGAATTTCTCATTATACATGTTCAAGATGTATGACTAAAACTTAACTGCAGAGAAGAGGTACTAAAAGATCAAGCTAGTAGGACACATGCATGATGGGGACTGGAAGAGCACTGCCAAATTAACAAAAACAAGACTGAAAGGTGATGGGCTTTCTATCTGTAAATGCAGATAGGTTAAACATCAGGAAGTACTAGATTCCTAAGGCTAGTGTTTTTGATGAAAAGTGACACAATGGGAATAAACTGACTAAGAATAGATTTTATCTGGAACTTAACAGAAGGTTTCCAGTGACAGAGAAAGCAAAAACACTGACTTTGTGTTTTTAGTGAATTGTGAGAATTGTGTCTGGTGCAGTAAAAATGCTGTGACTTTCTTTCATTTATCTTCTTCCTGGCTAAACAAACGTCTCACTGCAGAATTTATATGGCTTTTATTAATGCATGTATTCTAAAATTTCAAACCTAAAATTTCAAACCTAAAGCTTGTCTAAAAATCATTAAGTTTTTGTGGAAATTTCACAGGCTGAAACTCTCTAAACGCAAATTTTCAGGAAGAAGGAGCTGGGATTTGCCCAGAATTTCAAAACCAAACAAGCAAACAATTTTTTATAAAAAAAATAAATAAAAAAGAATAACAACACACCTCTTTCAACTCACTTCAGTAAGCTCATTCAGATGTCAAAGTCTTTCTCCTACTATCCTCTTATCCAGCTTTCTTTCCCCAAACCATCTGACACTTTCCCTCATTTTACACCACACATCCCTCTAGTCTTCTTTTTCCCAGAGCCAATTAACAACACCTGCTCATGACTCCCCTGCAGGCCCTCTCTGCACCTTCTCTGCACCCTAGAATTTTGTAGGAGTGTCAAGGACTTTCTAGATTTATTTCATCTGTTAGAAAGCAAGTTTGTAACTGATATTTAGGTCAAATCTTATATCATATTAATATAATTTGCTGACATAATGCTGCATTATAGTTGGGCTCCTGCGTGACTTTCTTTCAGAGTTGTAACCTGCAATTTTAGAAGGAAATAGATGGAAACTATTATGAAAATGAAAAAATCTAAACTTTGACTTCCTCAAAATTCATGTCAATAAACTTCACCATCTCTAGAATTATATGTCCTGTCTTTCATGACTTAAATGGATCATTCTAAAATTTCAATATTCCCATCTCGCTTGGGAGTCTCAGGAAAGCACTAGGCTCTGACCAAAGAGCATGGGGAGGGGAAGAAATTCCAGCGTGAAAAGTGAAGTAGAGTAAGTCAGCAAAGTTAGGGTAAGAAACTCCTGGGGTCTCTAATGTTACCTGTTCCTTAACAGCTGAAGTGCTTGCAAAGTGCAATGGCAGTGGTAACTGGCTGGCGCTTCAGAAATGAAAGCTATCTTCCTCAAGAACAGGAAGGAACTGAGAAAGAATTATTTTCCTTCTTATTGCCACTGTTGTCCATTTCCTTTCTGCTCTATGGACTTTATATTTTTCCCATTCTGCTTCTCTCCCTTCTCTTTTAAGTTGCCCCTCTTCTAGCTACAAAGACAAGTAAGAAAAAATCACTGAAACAAGGAAACTGAATAAATTGAATGATTTTACAGTTTGGAAATTATTAAAATAGTTCTTTCTGATATAGCTGGAAATACAGCTATAACATCTGGTGTCATCAGATGTGATTTTTTTGACTTTGAAAAACATTGCTTACAGCTCCCATCAAATCTTTGTGCTCAGTAAGACTAACTCCAGTCACTGATTTATCCACGACCTCACCAGTAATGTTTGCCCACCTTTGCAAAGCAATCTGGGCTGCACAAAAGCTGTATGGATGTGGAAATGAAAACACTTAAGTCCAGATGCCTATCCATGGCCTAAAGATGCATTCTTAGGAACTCTGTAGGGTCACAACTGGTGAGCATGCATCTTTCATCAGCTGCAGAATGAGGAAGGAGTACTCTGAAAGATTACTAATTTTATGTGTTATTTTGAAAGAACAATTATGGTACGTGTGAATCAGTAATCCAGTGGTGTTTTAGAGGCAATCAGTTTTGTGGTATTTATTAATTTCCTCCATCTCCTGTCTAAGCAGCTTAGGAAATTTCAGGGGGAAAAAAATAAGAAAACTATGAAAAACGCATAGTTAAACATTCAGTCACGAAACACTGAAGTTAAGATTTAAACAGCCTAAATAAAACTAATATGTATTCTTGGCATATGGATCAACTCCAAATCTGAGACAACATATTTCATTTCACCATAAAAATCTAGTTTCAAGGAACAACTGCTGTAAGAAATAACTTATTATAATTTCTAAAAGTTATTATTTCTTAAGAAAATTATTTCCAATTAATAAATATCATGGGAAATGTTCATCCTATGAAGTCTCTCTCAAAAGAAGGTGTCTAAAAACAAACATCATGCTAGAAAAAATTGGCATGCATTAGAGAAGCTTGCTGTGTAGTGATGAAATACCCATTTCCACTCCATTTCCAAGAAGAGGGAGTCTGGTTTACCAAACTATCTAGGTCTAAGTCCTTGCCACCAAAAATATTATAGAAAGCCAAAGACGACTGGCATTTTTCTGTCCAGACCTGGGTGGGTTTGATGATCATAGAAGATTCACAAACAAGTATTCTCTAATCTCTTGTTGCCCTCACATCAGCCTTCAGAGTCACCTCATACATCAGAGTTAACGCAGAGGAAATGGTTCTTCTGCCCAGTGTGGGTTGCTGCTGAATAGCTCAGCGAGGTGTCCAAGCCAGACCCATGAACTTAGGTGGCCTAATGTGCCCCGTGCGGCCATGGATCATTTCTGCTGCATAAGGCCTCCACTGCTATGCTTCTGCTTTGCAATCAGAGTCTACGAGTAAACTAATCATCTTAAAATAATTCAGGCATTGATGTATGAAGCTTGCTCATGGGCTGAGAAATTAGGACACTAACCTGTTCTCTCTTTAAATTTCATGTCATTAAAAAAAATCACAATTACCTCAATTATTAATAAATCACAACAATCAGCTAAGATCTTTTAAAAGGTTTGGATTTTCCATTGAACAGAATGACTATGCATGCACAGACATATAAATGTATATATCTATGCAAATTTAGAGAAAAGCTGACACATCCTGTTACCTTTTGTGAGAGAATCATTAAGTTTTATGTGCAAACACCTCTGTTTTAAATCATCAAGCTAGCAGCAGAACTACTTGGTTTTCCAAAATCTCCCCTCAGCCCCCAGCCTCCAAATAAAATACTAATTGCTGATGCTTTTAGTACAGAATCACTTCATTAATCCCAGCTACTACCCCCATATATGAATGCATTATAACTCAGTTCTGGGATTCATTAATTGACCTAGTTAATTTGATCCCTAATAGCCTGTAATTAGGAATGTGTAAAATAGCTTGAAAAAATTTGTTGCAAGCAGACATTCCCTGAACAGTGGCTGTATAACCTTCAGTAAAGCTTGTTCCTGAGATGAGTCCTTTTATCTTGAAAAGGCTTTAGAAAGTTTGCACTAAAAAGGAGGGAAGGAGAGGGAAATGCATGAAAAGCAAGGAAAGCAGATAACCTTTGATGCCAAGTTAATATAATTTACCCATGTTACCTAATCTAATTCTAAAACTCCACTGATACCTATCAGAAAAGCATGTGTAGGAAAACGGGTTGGAAACAAGGAGAGAAAAACAAATGGAAGTTCCTAGAAATGCACAAAAAAGGTCTGTATTTAGCTCTTTTTGAATGCCAAACTGCACTTTCAAGTGTCACAACTTTGTCTTGTGTGCCAGGCAGGGTACCTGTTAAGAGGGAAAGATCTTCCACCTTGGAGCAGAGTGGCATCCTTAGTGTATGCAGTACCCAGGGGAAAAACACGTTTGAGAAGGTGAACTGCTGAATATGTATGTGTTTTAATAAAGCATTTCATTTGAAAAGTTTTTGCAACATTCAGACAGATTGAGTTTTAGGGAGGAAGTGACTGTGCAGTCAGTGCCTGGCCTGCTCTACTGTCAGAGGAAATAAGTGAAACTAAAATGAAGTGATAATATACTGTAGGAAATTTAAGAGAAAGAAAGGCAGAGGAAAAATGGCAATCTGGGACCATACAGCTGATCCCCAAAATAGACACAATGGCCAGTGCCAAACTAGCTGCCAAAAACAGTAGATTGTAAAATTACCTAATACCTATGTCATGTTTACTTTATATTTACATTGGGGAACGGGCTCCCCAACAGACACAATACTTGACAGTATTTTTGTTCACTGTCACTATCATTATCCACCATCTGCTCTGCCAAATTTCCTTTCTGTTCTTTTTTGTGCATTCATCAGCGCAGTAGTAAGTAACTACCTTAATGACTGCAGCATATTGCTTCTGGATTAGCAGCAGATATTGTACTACTCCTGGCTTATGGACAGAGCTGTAAGTAGGAGACCTGGCAGGGGGTTCCATTTAAAATCCTTTCCCCTTTGCAAAAAGAAACACAGTAACTAGGAAAGTTTTGTCCCAACTCAATAGCAGGGGTATGATCTATGGTTTGGGTAAAAAGAAAAAAAAAAAAAGAAAGAAAAAAGAAAAAGAGAAAGTACCTCCTTCTGTGAAATTCAGTGAGATACCGGCCAGCTTCATGGAGATGGCTGAATTCTGACAAGATGTCTTAGTGTGATGGGTAGCCTGAAATGCTGGCAGAGCACTCTGCTTACTTTGCTTAAAACCACAGATAGAGAAACCACAGCTTTGAGAAAAGGGCAGCTTTTGAAAAGGACACGTGTTTGCTGAGTGAACCTTGTGGGTTAATACGGTGACCCGCAAGCACAAGAAGGCCTTTTTGTCTGTGTAGTCTGTGGGTTGATGTAGCAGTGGGTAATCCAATCCTGGCACATCTTTACTTATTCTTTGCTTTGAGGCCATCTAAAATGAGTTCTCCAAAACTTATCTCTATGCTCTTTTTTGTGTCCTGAGCAGACTTTTTGTTGCTGAGCTCAGTCAAGTATTGAGAAAGTAAGCAGGGGTGTTTTTTTTCTTGCTAAAACAAAACAAAACAAAACACTCTTTTTAAACAAGTTGCACCAAGTTAGGGGGGGGAGGGTGGGGAAAAGGCAAGGGATGTGAAGGGAACAAGCTAAAGAAATGGTAAAAAAGGAAAAAATGACAAAGAAGAAGAGCCAAAGGAAATTTGGACTGGAAAGCTTCCTCAGGAGTATTACAGTATAAGGAAACACAGCAGAAAAATATATAGATGTATATAAATTTAAAATATATTATGGAAAGTTTCCTACTAAAAACCCATTCAAAAACAATTACTTCTGATCCACAAAGAGAGGAAAAATGAAGTGATCTTAAGCTTCAGGGATCCTAGAATGGAGAGCTGCCAGGCTGTTTGAATGCAGGCAGCTTCAGCACAGCCCAGACAGGTTATGGGTTAAAAGGCTTAGGAGCCTGATTCTGTTCCCACTACATTCAACGGCAAATTTCACTTGGACTTTGAAGCAGTCATGGAGTGAGCATTGTATGCAGCAGTCAGGGACAGCAGAAGTTAGCAATGGTGTGAGAGCTTTGTTAATATACCAGAGTCTGGATCTGACAGTGAGATGTGCGCTCCTCTTGGGTAACTGTCCCCGAGGCCAGTCCCACCAACCTGTGGAAAAGAAATCTGTGGTAAAAAGGAGACCAGAGCCCAAAGCTTGGGACTATCAGCATGCAAATAAACTAATGTCATAGTGACACTTTCTTAGGGTTTTCACAGCTAAGAGCTATGACCTGACTGACTACGTGAGCAGAAATCGGGAGAGAGAAAACAGGAATCCACTCTTCTGCGGTTGTGCTGATACACACCAATTTGGAAAATACTACGTATCTCTGGTTTTTAATTGCAGAACAATTCCAAACACACGTCCATCTACTCAGCAAATCTATGGCTTGATTCTAAGTGTTTATCAAGTTTTACAACGTGCAGTTGTTGCAAACACGTGAGAAGCCCACTGTGTACCAGCCCATAAGGTCTGCAGAGCTTTCTGGGCACTCTCCTGATTAAATCACGTATTGTAAACTGTTTAAGCGAATACTGTTACAGGAGTATTATTTATCCAAAAATTACTCTTTCCTATACAGCAGCTTTTGAGGAGTGTTCAGGGCTGAGCTTTTTCTCTCATTACCAGTGATAGGAAATTGGAGACTAGTATTTTTTCTCTTGAAAGATCCCCTGTGGTATTTTTTGGTGCTTATATGTGTGTATATATATATATGTATATATATATATGCATACCTTTTTGTTGTCATACAGTACGACAGAAAGTGCTGTTATAAACTATAAAATATGATCATCTGCTAAACTTCCAAAATTAAGTACCCATTTAAAGTGTCTCAGGGTTCAAGATACCAGGCCTGTGATTCCTTCTAGGGGATCTAATTTCATACTGAGATGCATTAACTGGACAACTGCAAATGGAGACAACTATTGATCACATGGGATAAGATGGAGAGTCTGGAGAAGTGAAATGCACGCTCTCTGAGCTATCCCAGCAGGAGGTAAAGCTCATACTAATGTTGCAAGTGAGTCTAAGTGGCGCAGCTCAGAAGCATGTGGTGTCAGCTCGTGGATATGCACTGGGAGGAGGCTCAAGAAGGAAGTCTTGCAAAAACCAGGTCCCTTAGCATTAAGAGCTTTGAAAACCAGCAGGGACTGCTTAAAATAAATCCTCTAGTTTATAGGCAGCCAACATGAAGGGCTCAGGGGGGTGTAATATGAGCATGGCTGCTCAATCCTGTGAGTGAACATGATGCTGCATTCAGGACTAGCTGTAGTTTTGACGTTTTTCTCAGAGCTAATAATGGAAGCAGCAATTCACTCTCTCCAGAGAGAGGAGCGGAAGGTGTTTTAGCAGCCTGAATATATTTGTGTACAGGGCTGACAAAAATGGCAGGATAGATTTGGAAACTCCTCATGGAGTTGTTTTTATGCACACAGAACAGCAGCATTTAGATTCATATCGTAAAGGAATAATGGATGTTTTTTTGGAGCAGCTGACTGCAGAGAAGAAAGATGGTAGTACTCTTGTGGGTCCTATGTCCTTGTAGATGTAACTTGAAAACTTGAATGATTAATGTCAGCTTTGGCTGTCTTAAACCAAACCCACAAACCCTAAGACAGTCCTTTTTTTTAATGACTTTCTGGACCTCAGCAAGGACATATGCTCTTTGACGGCAGGAAATTGTTACGCAGGTATATTTCTGAATTTACATTAGTATCACCACTTATGTGTAAAGTTGAGAAAGAGACTTCTTTTGCACCTCTGGAAAAAGTAGAATATAATATTATCACCACTTGATTTCGGTACTTCTGCCCAAAGACAACTTTGCTAAGATATTCAGGAACCTAGAGCTTGCGACAGACTCCTAACAGGGAATGGAAACATAGCAGAAACACCCCAGTTAGGCAGGCCTGTGTCTGTCAACTTCCAAATTTTTACAAATATTGCTCTACATCATTAGAATTAGGACTTCAGAAAGAGTGAGGCTGTACCTATAGAGTCAGTTCATCACAGGTCCAAAGCCTCTCCTCAAAACCAGAGCATGGCTGGGGGAGAAAATTTAAGGAGACTAGATGTTGTAAGCTCATGTCAAAATTCTTACTCAAGAGATGAACCTATTCTAGCTCACAATCCCAGCTCTTGGTTTCACATCTCATATGAACAGTGCCGTTATTCTGAGACCAGGCTATACTGAGGCTACAACCAAGACAGCAAACAGATAGTATGGCCCACTAAGTACGCTTAAGCCAACCATCTAGTTGACTCTTGAACTCGTAGTACAAACTGACATTTTCCTACCTGCTCAGACTGTCGCATCACAGCACCCTGCAGGTGCTGCTGTTTTGATATCTAAAGCAAAGAGGCTGTATGATACTCAATATAGTGATTTATAATGAGAAATACTTTTTTATGTTGTCTTTTCTTTTGTGAAACTAACATTTTTGCCAGAATCACTTCCTTTCTTTTGTCTCCATCCCCTCCAGGCACAACTAAGAGAAGAAATACATTTTTAAAGTAGTTCCTAAATGAAAAGAAAAAAAAAAAAAAAAAAAAAGGAACTTTTTTTTTTTTTTTTTTTTTTTTTTTTTAAAAATTTCTTCAAAAAAAAAAAAAAAAAAAAAAAAAAAAAAAAAAAGGTGATCTGGAAAGGTTTCGTTAAGCACTGAGAATTTTTTTGTTTCTATTTATCCTGTGTGTGAGCACAGTAGGATGAAATGCTCTTTAGGCCTTTAAGTATGCTTGAATTACACTCAATCACTTGCCATTCCTTGTTCACATAGGCTATTCAAGTGTAAACTACCCCCATATCCACTAGGTTGAAAGGAATTGTTCAAACATAGAATTACTATATTTGAATTGTATATACATGAGGAATTGTTTTCCTGTCATAAGGTTATCATAAAATAAACAGCAGACTCTGCACGAAACACGTCTGACTCATGGCTATCCATTCAGAGGGCATGCTTTCTACACCTAGTTCCTCTCTTCTCCTTCATGTGCTTCCACAGTGAAGAGAACAAAAAGAGAGAAAACATATCCTGACAACATAGCATCTGCCCAGAAGCAATATATGCAAAGTTTGGGATGAAAAGCCTTTGAGATACCCTACAAACGATATATCCAAGTATCTCCCAGCAACAGAGACAAATTAGGAGGATTAGAAAACACAAATTGTACCATAAATGTTCTAAGAATAAAAAATATTGAGTATTTGCATATTAATGTCTATGATTACAAGTTGCCTTAATCGTGGACTTAAAGAGAGGATGGGGGTGGAATTCATGTGATGAAAAACAGAGGTATAAGTTGGATCTAAACACTTAGTCTTCATTTGCAAAGTGTTCTTGACTTCAGTCAACAAAGAAAAGTAACGGTTCTAGGCAGAGTTCTTCCAGCCTATTTTGAATATTCCTTTCATGGTGAGTTAACTGCTGAACTCAAATCCCCAGTTCTTGCCGTTGGCTATAATGGCAGTCTAGAAAGCTAGCTCAAACGCGAACCTCTATGCTCTAGACATATAAAGATCAGTGAGATTAATCCTACCATGGACACCTGTGAGTTCTAAGGATACAAGATTGTTATTCATTCCCAACAATTTTTTTTTTTGGTATATTTTCTTACTGCAGAAATCATTTTTATATAAGGCTCGAGGAATACTCAAACATAACTGCAACAAACTTTGGCTGTAGGATGTAGAGAGGACTATACTATGAAAAAGTATGGAGAATTACTGTTATGATTTCTTGAAGTTACATTTGGTCATTTACACAATGCAAAAAAACCCCAAAACTAGAAAAATCCAGAAATTTTCAACCAATCACTTGGCCACATATTCTTAGTAAAAGCTGAATCACCTTACAATATTATCTTGTTTCATTCTAAAGAGAGGAAGAGATAATTTATATCACAGACCAGTTACCATAAAAGTGTGTCATTTAGACCATATCCTGTTCCATTTATCACTAAGACAAGAATGAACAAAAAGTCAGTATCTCCTACCTCATGCTTAACAGCACTTTACAGCATGTGAGGAGGAGTTTGGAGAAAACCTTCTGCATCAAGCAGTAGAAGGATGTGGTTGACTGACCAAGACTAACAACGATGGAAGCCGTGTTTATTAAAAGCATCTTATCAGTTTTACCAATGTCTCTTAATCTGTATATGAAAGCATCAAGATGGTAGTCAAAGCATCCAAGGAAACAAAATGTTTTTTTAATTCTTCTGATTTCTTCATCAGAAAACTTCACAGGCCAGCTCTGCCAAGAACCTGAACAGCCAATATTCTCACAAAGCCTTCAGACACTAGAATAAAATTTGTGTAGATTTTCTGTGAAAGGGGCAGCATTTTAACATGCAATCATTGCAGAGAACTATTTATGAGCCAGATCTCTGCACTATTTGTCAGCAATGGAACAAAACAGAAACAGAAACAAGGAAAAAGCTGAACGATATTCAGGATGCATGTGGAATGCGGAGTTACTGGTTCTTTCTCATCTGCAATATTTTACAGTAATGTATTAAATCTTTAGGATCTATTAATCATTAACACTAGTACAAATCAATCCTCAAGTACTTTGCACATTATATTGGTTTATCAAATATATGTAGATTATACTCCCAACAGGACAATTCAGAATGTCTTGAATGAATCCTCTCCACTCTTGGACTTTATCCAATGACTGCCCAAAACAATTTTGGCAAGATGTTTAAGAATTATTTTATCACATTTGTATACATTTGAGAATCATGGCCCCTAGATTAAGGGTAGAATGGAATGTCATTAAGATATGTGTTTGTTTCCACATTTCTACTCAGAATTCAGCATTACTTTGTTAAAAGTTTCTTTCCTAAGAGCCGAGTAAATTTATTTTTGAATCATATGCCTATGTAGTTTAGACTCTCATTCCCTTTTCATAGATTACTGCTTTTCCTTTACTTTTTATACATACCATGACCATTTCTAGAAAACTAAATTATATTTTGCATTGCCTTTTGCTTTTCTTATTGCTACTTTTCTCACAACTTGTTTGTTCTCACTCAATACTGTCATGAATGGAATATGCTCTGCATAAGAAAAATGTTTTTGCTTAAGTGTAGTAAACCTTCGTCTGTATTTTATAATTTGGTTCTCTTTTTTTTTCAGTAAAGACAACAGTAGCCAAGCTTTTTTCTCACTGCCTTTATTAACGAGTTGTGATACTGTGATGTTTACTCTGTCTGTTTTACCCATGCCATCAAGTTATGATGGTACCTGATTACATTTATTGTCATTTTAAACACCGCTTTGTTGTTAAGCCCTCTAGGTATCTGTACAACATACAGCTGTATTGGTTTAACTTTCTTACAAATAATCTATAATGTATGTATTTTTAAATTAATTCCATCCATTACATGTCATATCAAGAGAAGAATTGTTTCATATGAATGGTGAAAAAGATATGATATTTGAATATTGTAGGTCAAAAGGACATTTCAGTTACCAGGTTTCCGTTTTCATCCCTGAATTGTACCTTTATCAACAGCTTCATGAGATAAGATTTATAGACACTGAAAATACATTTTTCATCAAACCATCAGTTTGATTTGTGGAGAAGGAGCATGCCAAGTTAAAAAGTCTATAAAAAGTAGTGCTGAATCTCTGTTTTGTCCTTGTTGACAACAAAGAGATCTTGCATGATTATAGCTTTCAGCATTAAAAAAGAACTCGGGGGCCAATGTTTGCCAGGTGGCCTGGATGCCTGGTGAGTCAATGTTTCCCTAAAGAACTCGAGAACTCAGGTACCATTTAATTTCACTTCAGAGTAAATTTAGACTCAGGCATTTGTTACTAATTTTTCACCTTGCCAAACACTTCTTTAGCAATGTTTTCAGCTTATAAATGGGGACATATTAAAAGCCCAAATGAGTTTCTTGCCAAAACTGTCAATGAGCATGCAGCAAAATCAGGTGGAGATGTAACCATTCTCCAGTGCCTTTTCACAGCTCCAGGCCCATACACCCTGACACCCAGAATACTTACGGTGCAGTGAGCAGGGTATGGATTTTGCTTATCTTAATGCAGCGTGTCACCAGCTGGCAGGTAGGAGCACGCAGCCATTGATGCACTTCTCCCCCTTCCCCCAAGAAAAGTAGGGAGAAGAGGAAGAAAAGGGGGGAAAATGTAAAGGGAAAAAACCTCTTGGGTTGAGATAGATTCAATGGTTGGACTCAGTGATACAAAGGGTCTTTTCCAACCTGAACGACTCTATGATTCTACGATTCTAAAGACAGTTTAATAGAAACAGTAACAGAAAGGGGAAATAGCAATAATAATAACAGTAATAATAGTGACACAAGTCAGTATCACCACCTGGTGAATTGGCACCATTCTGAGCAGTGATTAGTAGTTAATGCCCGCCCCAGCCAACCCCCATTTATATACTGAGCATGACATCTATGCTACAGAATATATCACTGGCCATTTCATATGGGAAACTGAAAAGAGTCCTTGAAAAGTGCAAACATTGCTTGGCAACAACTAAAACTATATGCATTGTTGGTATTCCTTTCACAGCAATCACTAGAAAGAACACTCTTTCCCAGCTGAAACCAGGACACAGCAGAACAAGGGATATGTGACATGCTCACATTAAACACAGCAACGTACAGATGAACACCGCGCTTGGACTGACAGAACAACAGAGGTTTGGCTTTGCAGTCTCATCATATGCATGCCAAGACCTGAAAACTCATCACCTGAGTTGATGACAGTGACAAGTCTGGCCCCAAGATGTTCAGTAGCCATCAGCTTGGTCACACTACACAGTGGTCTAATTTTTCAGGCATCTCCAGTCTTGTATGCCTCAAAAGCCTGGCACAGAAGGCTTTTGACACAATGTATCTGTAGTTGTCTCTTAGTTGCATGTGATTTCAGAGTGTGCTACATTATGAAGCATGGCCTCATTCAGTTGACTACAGGGAAGGTCTTCCCAATAAAATACATTGCTATATGTAGATAATCTGGCAGTAGAGAAAACAGAACAGTAGAGCTGCAGAGGTACTTTGCATGGGCTTGCATATCCTGCATCTGGTATATAGGGTGTAATATTACTTTAGAAATTTACTAGAGCCACCAGAAATGATACAGGCATTTTCTACTTGCCAATAAAGGGCTTCTTGGTGTATGGATCCAGTGATCTTTGTGAGGTTTCATGAAAATGATGATTAAACAAAAGATGTCTTTTCAGCAACTTAGTTACAGCAGATAACAATATCTTGTAATTTATATGGTTTTATAGACATTTATAGAACTCTACAGCTTCAGTTCATAATGTCCCTGTGAGGTAATGTAGGGAAGATGAAGCAGAAAGTCTACATGAATTGGTATTGTCTTTTCTAATAATCTTAAAGCACATTATAATAAAGAATATAATGATGGTAATCCGCCAGTGCTCACCAGTCAACCTGCGAGCTCTTCTTCACAGGAGATAACACTATGACCATAGGAACAAAGTCATCCAACAGCACAGCTACAAGTTGCAAAACTCAGGCTACGAATCTTAACCTAAGTGCTTAAAGCACTCAATATCTACAGGAAAGACAGCTGAGAAGCTCATTTGTTTGTCTGTCCTAGGAAACTCACACAGAAAAAATCTCCTCAAAAAGTACTTTTACTTGAAAGGCACATTGGAAAGCTTGTGTACTCCTGTGCGGTGGAGATAAACAAGAAGCTAGAAAAGCTTCACTTTTTTATATAAAGAGATACCAAAATAAAAACTGTTGTTCTCGTTCTGAATCTTTCCATTCTCATGAGTTACCAGATCAGCCAGTGAACAGCTATTCCACAATGACAATGGTCACACATGGTCAGTTTGGATGTGCCCATGAGTAAAAAAAACATCTGGGATACTTGTGACAAGGAAGTAAATAAATTTCAGGAAATACGAAAATTGTACTTGCAATTTTTAAGAAGAGTCAGCGCACTATGGTCTGAAATATATACAAGGTTAGTAGAACTCAACAATCTTGTGCAGTCTGATCTTTTTCAGTTGTTTAAACTTATATCATCTCTCCATAGCAGCTATAATCTCCATTAAGTTCCTGTTATTGACAGAAGAAACAGGCCACAATCCAGCAAAGCACTTAAACACAGCTTAGGTTTAAATATGTGAATCTGTACTGAAACCAATAAGAATACTCTCATGCTAAAAAGTAAGCACATGCTTAAGTCCTCTGCTGGATCAGGGCCATAAAATAATGCAGTTTTGCCAATAAATAACTTGTCCATCAGGATAATTTTCATTGAGACTTGTGGAATTCATTTTTAAAAAAGCTACTTACTGTCAAAAGACAAGGAATTTTTAATTTCTTGTTCTTGTTTCTGATCCCTCAGTTGGGTTGGTGTAGCAGTGGTGTGAGATCAGAATCAAGGGTGAGGCTTCTAACAGGAGTATGTTTGGCATACAGGAATAATTTTACAATCCAAGAGACATTTACTTGTATGTGCATTCACACAAGCAGAATCTGGAACATTTTCTTAGCTGACTTAGGAAAGTTTCCAGAAAACAGACATACAAATTAAAGCTTCTGGAATGACAGAGCTAATTCACTGCACACATTATCCTAGGACTGTAACTAGAATATTTTTTTTTCCAAGTACATATTATAAACCTTATGTTTCTATATGAGGAAGAAAGGATAACTTAAGCATGCTTGTCATCTGGACATATCTCTTTTCTCAAGAGCCAGATGAAAGGGCTAAAATTGATAGGTTTCTTCTAGCTGTCATCATTGATTGCCAAATATACTTACTCTTCTCTATTGCTTTACCAAAAAAAAAAAAAACAAACCTGTTTGCTAAAACTGATGTAATGTACTTTTATTTCTTACAAAAACTGAAAAGACAGGGAGATTTTTCCAATGGCATGAAAAGGCAATTGGGTCTGCCAGGAAAGGGTATAGGGAAAATGGGACTATGCAGTTTGGCAGAGTGGTACAGAAATTGGTATTATCACTCATCTAGAGCCAAATCTGGCATGTGATGGAGCTGTTCTCTCTGCTAATATATTAAATTTTTGCATGACTCCTGGGAAGCTGTAGCATGAGCTGTAAAGTGCCAGAGAGTGACACTGGAATTACAAACCCTTTAAAGAAGTATTTAGACAAAATAACCAGAGACCAGAACATAACAGGCTGGTCCTTCTTCAGTCAATGCAATAAGATGTTGGAGAGAGTTAAAACCAAAGGAGAAACTTCAGGTAAGTTATATTCTCAGTGACAAACAAGGACTGGTGAAAGGCAGCTGCTTGGGGAACAAGTCTGTTTCGAAAGAACTCTGTTTGAAACATGCTATGGGAAAGCATTCAGAGTAGATATTTCTCAGTGTAAACCTTTTGCTTTCTACTTCGCAATTACTTTATTACTAAATATGTTTGTACTTGAAAAGTTAAGAATATTTCTAATTATTTTAAAGAGCCAAATAGTTTGTAATTACTGCAGCTACCTTCCTAGCAACTGCAGGTACAGGGGAGGGGCAACAGGGATGGCTTCTGTGAGAAGCTGCTGGAAGCTTCCCCTGTGTCTGATAGAGGCAATGCCTCAATGGCTTCAAGACAGGCCCACCAGTGGCCAAGTCTGTACCCATCAGTGACAATGGTAGTGCCTTTGGGATAATGGATTTTAGAATGGGAAACGCTTATTTCTCATTATCTTACTCTGGTGTTAGTTGTCAGTAAATTAAATTAATTTCCCTGAGTCAACTCTGTTTTGCCTATGATGGGAATTGGTGAGTGATTTCTCCTTGTCCTTATCTTGACTCACAAGCCTTATGTTATATTTTCTCTCTCCTGTGCAGCTGAGGAGGCAAGTGATAGAGCAGTTTGGTGCACACCTGGCATCCAGCTAGGGTCAACCCACCACAAAGAGAAATACAGTTTGGAGTTACTGATGACCAATGAAATCACTAACATCAGCGCATCTCAGAGGGAGGAGGAGTCAGACTCCATTTCCATTCATAATTTAAGATTTCATTGGGAAATATTAAAGGTCTGTATTATCCCTGTTATTTGACATTTAGATGGCAAATGATCATAATATCTTCAGAAAATATTTGTCAACTTTCCTTTGGCTAAGTGGGTACTGAAATTTTCCAAGTCCAGCAGTGTCAGCAAAGCAGACATTTGAATCACAAGAGAAAGCAGAAGATGGATCATGGAGCAGCCATTAGAGGAGGATTGCTGTTTACTCTCCCTGCCTGTACTCCTGGATGTTGAAGGTGAATGTTGCCCATTAGGGGCGTTTGCAAATATAATCACAAAATAGCAGATTTGCAGTTTAGCTGCCTGCAGAGGTAAAATGGTCAGACAGCTAATTTGCAGTGGTTTTCAAAAGGTTAATTAAGATGCTCTATTATCCTGTGAACACATAATCTACATCTGTGAAACAGGATCTGTCTGGTCTTATGGGTGTCATGTCCTCCAACTTTGGAGTAATCAATTAGGCCACAGTGAAACGGCTTAAACTAAGCCCTGAGCAGAGGTTGGTGGAGAAACAGCTCTAGTACTGTAGAAGTAACATCTGCTACCAAGTTTTATCACAGGGCCAACATCAGAGCTTAGCTGGAGTAAGGGCTGCTAGGAAAAAAACTAGAGCAGTCCAGTCAACAAGTCACATGTTCTCTTTAGGACTGATGAATTTTTTAAAATTGTTTTGTACAACATGTGAAACTGCCAAAACCTATAATAAAAAAGTGTGGCAGCAAACCCACTCACCTGGCTAGTGTAAAAATGCTGTGAATGGCTTTTATTCATGCATTTTATTCATACAGTGAATTCATCAGTGAAAATATTTGAATTCGCGTCTTCTAGCCTTGCCAGTGTCCTGAATATTGGGCTATTGACTGTTACTGGGTGAATTTCTCTTCATTTTATTCAGAAATGTCTGAAGACATGTCTTGGCCTGCTAAGTTCTTGATAAAATGTATCTATTTCTCATGAAGAAGTCTGTTTTTCAAGCATGAAAGATTTTCAGAAATGTCATTGAAAAAAATCCCTAGAATTGCCTTTTCCTGAGGAGTACCACACATCTGTATACAGAAGCTTACAAGATGCCTGCCAAGGAGAGGACTGCAGTCTGGATAATTCTGTCATACAAGTCTTCAAGAATATTTTACAGCAATTGTGTGTTGTATTGCACACAGGAGGATGTATCATTGGAGCAATAAAAGTTCCCCCTGATACTTGTGCAAATTTCTTCACACGTAGCTGACTGGGTGTCAACATGAGTTCTGCTGAAGATGATCAAGAAGGAACAGAATTCACTTTCTACTACCAGTTTTGCAAAACTAGAAAAAGAAAGAAACAGTAAAATATACTGTTTGGCAAAAAGAAAAAAAAAATGTTATTATTCAATATCATTAGATTTGTAAATGAGGACAGTTCCCATTTTAAGAGAGTCACTTTTTAGAACCTAAGGCTTGGTTCAAAGGCTTATCGAAAAACTGTCATTATTGACCTGGTCCTGTAGAATAGTCAGACTTCACTAGAAAGAGGCTCTTTATTTTCTTCCAGGGAGTTGATGGGAAAGGAGTTTTTTGCTAAAAAGTCCAGTAGATTTTAAAGCCAATAGTGAATCTATCTAGTTAGAGCAAGCCTGGAATTTGTTGGGTGCCAGGAACACTCCTGAATGTGGGCAGTAGGTCACAACTGTCCCTCTTTCCAAGAAACTGGCTCCTCTTGCTGTCTGACCATGAAGGAACTGTTCACCTTGGGCTTTGTGTAGAGTCTTATAGGCCATTGCTCCTCAGAGTCATTAGTCCTCCCATACACACAGCTGCTACGCAAACTGTGCAACTTTATCCCTATCATCAGAATAGGAAGAAGTCTGTCCTCCTCTTGTCCTTAGACATTATTAAAAGACCAATTAAAACAAAGTAGAGTGGGGGGAAAAAAGCACATTCTTTACTTCTTGAATCTGAAAAGTTTTCAAAAGCAAAAGGATATTAAGTATGGTTAATTCTTTCTTTTTATTCTTGGCTCACACTTGAATTCCCATTGTGAACTCTATATGTAAAAAACTGTGCAGAAGATGGGAAAAAAAAAAGCATACGGAAGAAATGAGGAGGATTGCAATCATGAATAAAACAAGAACACTTCTTTCAAGTAGATCATCACTAAGACAATGTAACAAATCAGCGTAGTTATTTTCAAAGTTACAAACCCGTCACTTTTCAAAGGGTGAATCAGGTTCTGCTACTTTCCTTAAAGACTGAATTGCCTCCAGGAGTCCACTAGCTGCTGGTCCACCATTCCCAACAAAAGTCTGTCTTCACTTTCTCAACACATATTTTCCATCTCGTTTGCTAAGTGCTTACAAAGGCAAGGGGAGAGAAGAGCATTACACTTTTTGAATGAAGAAGGTGGTTCTCATGGCTTGTGAGCGTATGTTGCACTGCCAGGGACTGACTGGAGAACATACACTCTTCCACCTGTGTAGAAGAACTTGACTTGTTGCAAAGAGCTTCATTGTGTATGAACAACAGAGCTGTCTATCTCAGAGTGCTCTTGGTCAGCAGCAGCACCTAATTTGTGAAAGGATGGACAGTGGCATTATGAACTACCCATTTTATTTCTTCTCAGGAACTTCAACACCATGTATGTTGTCAAAAAGTTTTATAAATTATTTTTTGCCTAAAATTGCTAGTCTACATACACCAACACTAGGCTTTAGAAACAAGTTTTGATTCCTTCTCTCTCACAACATCATCACTAATAAAACCGACATTTTCATTATCACTAGCTTGTCAAACTAGCAGGAGAACTATGGAAGGGATGTTCTCCTAATAAGTAATGTTAAAATGTCTGTATGTTACTTGAGAATACATTGTTCTGTCTAAAAAGCCTATACTAATTCCGAAGTAATTTTTTCCCCTCTTTGTATCTCATGAAACAATTTTTTTAATGAGGAAAAATGTGCTAACAAAGTATTTTTAAACACAATTTTAAAATTATTTAATAAAAAAAAAAAAAAAGCCTTTCTTGCTGCATATGGAACAATACAGAAGTGCCTGTGTGATGTGGTACAAAAGCCACGCTGATACATAGTCAGGATGACCAACATAACTTACTCATCTGCTTTGCCACCCAAAAAATACTGCCATCTCAAACTCATATGGCTAACATGTTTTTACCAAAGCAATCACATATGACTTCCCTTGCCACACCCCATTTTTAATGCAAAAGGAATTTGGGAAGGCGGTCTCTTGCTTAGTCATATGCTTTGCATACAGGGCAGTCAGTCAAATGACTTTGCTAGGACCCCTGGATCCTTTAAACACGTCCTGGTTTATATTGCCATTTTGTAATCTGTCTATGCTACATCTACTGTAAAATGGCATTCCAAATATTGTGGTGAGTATGTATAGGCACACGCAGAGAAGCTACTTTTAAACCCTTCTATCTATACAGAACTGCTTTACAACTGATATTCAGAAAAAAAAAACCAGTGACATAAATATCACTGCTCTCTACAGCTGTAGATCAACAAATAGGACAGCAAGAGCCTATACATTGGTCTGGAAAACCAGTTGCAGATGCAGGATTGAATCAATGTCCATTGTAGGCCTGAAAATGTAAGTTGTTACATATAACCATTTAGAAGCTTTGAGGGCAGGTAGATATTTAAAGGCAGAAAGAAAAAAACATTTCTCTAGCAAGCTGGTTTGCAGGAAATTAAAATAGGTCTGGGGCTTCTTAAAAAGTTAGATAATCATAATAAAGGCCAAATCAAAGGAATAGTGTGCAAAATATAGGTTCAGTGATCAGCATTGGTTAGTATCACAACCATTCATCCATGGGTCTGCTAACACAACCTCAGAACAGTGTGAGGCTACAAGTCATAATTTCAGATCAGTATTTTCATCTTACTTTTATAGCACAGTGCTTATCAGCACCTGTAATTTCAAATAATTTTTTGGATTTTCCCTTGCTCAGATATGATAAAAGTATATATGCAAACCTTGAGCCAACCATCAAGGACTGTTGCACACTGTTTTTAAAGGTTAACAGATACAGAAGAAATATTACACTTCTAATAAATATATAGGAAAATGATGTTTTTACAGGAAAGAGAAAATATCATGAGAATAGTAATGTGGGAGACTTCCCAAATTGATGTAAATGAACAACAATAAATAGCCACGATCTTATATACCAAATTTTTAGCACTCTGTAATACATGAACTTTATAATAAAGTGTCATACTTGTGGTTTCTGCCACATTGACAGTGAGGGGACATACAGAAAGATATTTTTGACTAGGTTAGCACGTATGGATTATATGGTTTAGAAGTTTGTTTAGATGGTTAAATTTTAATTGACACTGTCTTTCTTCTTTTTTTAGTGAGAAAGAAAAGAATATATTGCTTCTGTGACTCACTCTTCTCCATAAAAATCTCTGTCTTTGATACTTAATAATCATGCTCTCTAGCTTGTGGCATTAGTGGGTAGTAGGAATGCATTCGTAATCCCAGTGTGGTACCTGTTGTGTGTATAATTCAGTCCTTCAACATAAGAATAATTGAATAGTTGGAGGCAGCGATTTATAAAAAGTGAGGCCTAACTCACATGGAAGTTCAAGAAAGGGATTACACAGACTTTAAAATCAAACAGATAAATCCAATAGTCTCCTTGAGTGGGTAGCCAGCACTGCATCCACCTGGTAATAAGTGACTCTAATGACCAGAGTAACAATCATAATGAAAACTGAAAAAAATCTTGGTCAAAGTGAAGACATTTGGTGCTTGGTTTACTGGAGAGGTCTTTTGTACCTTCTTAGGTAGTTTTCATTTGCTTTATTGAATTCTTTCTGAATTTAAAGGACTCACAAAACTCACAGGATACAACTCTTTAGATACAACTGAAAACTGCTACCTGGCAGCAGCTGCAGAGAGGGTGTGTGGGCACAATCTATTTCTCAAGTGAACTCTATTTTTGGAAAGACATGAATTTAGGAGGGAAGGCACAGGCAGAAAGGTGTCTCTGCACATGGAGTTTATGAAAATACTGTCCCTAATAATATTAATTCAGTTCTGCTTATTTATTTGGTGTACCTATTTATTTTATGTAATCACAGCCAGTGATGCTTATCCAGTATCGAACTCAGGTGTTCCACCAGCTGGCAGGAAAACAGCAGAGCTGGATTTAGTGGGAGTGAACATAAGTAACTGACACCTTTTTGCAGATATAAATAAAAACTCACTCTTGCATACATGTGTGTATTCTCAGTTTATTGAGAAAATTTTCCAGTGGCCCAGTTTGCTGTCAGAAAACATTAATTTATTGGGATTGAAACAGTTAGTGAGACACAGTAGTTTTGTGAAACCTTCTGACAGTAAGCAGGCTCTTGTTATGGCCTGGCTCACTCTTTGGGCAGCCAGTTTCTTGGCCTGGTCACCCGGTTATCTGCCTATTTTCTTCCTTGGATTTTTTAATTTTTAATCCCTTTCAATTTTCCAAAAAAGTAGTTTCTTTTACTGAAATTCCTGTATGTGGAAAGTGTCAGCATAATTTTACATTTGTGCTGATTTAGAAAGAAAACAGATGTTGGTGCTGCAAAATCTAACATGAACAGAGACATCCATTTTTTAGCTAGCTTTAAAAAAAAAAAAAAAAATGTACTAAAAAATCCCAACCAATCCCAATGAGAAAAAACACTTGTGGTAGACAGAATACACCATCTGTCCCTTTTATCTTGGGGAAGGATGAAGCTAAGGTAGCTTATGGAAGGCATTATGAGTTGGTTTGGGATGGGGTCAGTTTCTCATGTGCCCTCAACAGGAAGCCATGGCTGTTCCTTCTTCCCCTTTCCCAACTACCACTTCTCTTACCAGGTAAGTTGTAGCTCCCGTCCCAGACTCTGTTGTGGGCTTCTGCACTATCCCAAATCTCTGCAGGCATCAAGTGCATGTCTTGTCCTCTGCCCTGCATCTTCTCTCTTCCCTGCCTCTGACGTGTCCCACATGCTGAGGTTCAAAGTACTGTCTTTAACAAGCTATGCTCTACCCCTCTTTCTCTTATCTAAAGTTCCTATCTGTCACCCTGGCATGCTGTATTTACTGTTTTATCAACCACAAAAGACAAAATTCATGTTCAATTCTTAATTTCACCATTGTACAAATCAAGCATTTGGACCATACTGTTAGTATCAAACAAGGTGATGTTCCCTGCCTTAGCTCTTTGAAGGGCGCCCCTGTAGGGCCAGGGTTTTTGATTTGCTCATGAATCAGCTCCTGAAACACTACTGTTTCCAGGTTGGGGTACAATGGAAAACTAAGATCAGTGTCTACCTATGACTCCAGATTTAGATCTGTGCAAATGACAGAAGTGATTGCTTTAGTTTTCGAAGGCACCAATTTTTGCCTTTTTTTCAGAGGTAATAGGAACATCTTCAGAAGATCTGTAAAGAAATCAGTTGCTGTAATACTTTCCAAGTGAAGATCAGACTGCAAGTAATTCTTATTTCTATTTAATTGCATTTTTTCTGAATTAGAGAAAAATAAAAGAGTTCTTATGATATGTTGCTATAACTTCAGAAAAATCTTTTACTCCAACACTTACAGGGCAGTAGGAGATAGCTGATCAGAAACGCAGAACTAAGTGATCTTGATTGAGTAGGTGTAAAAATGGGAATATAGTAATGTATAATGATAGCAATGAACAAGGGGCATACAGAGAAATAATTCTAGCATCAGGGAAATGAGAGTATTTTCTGAGCAGATGATGTGAATATTGTGTATAGTTTCAAATATACAGAGTATGATATTATGAATTTTCTTCATTTTGAACTAAAAATTTTTTCCGCTTCTCTTTCTATCTGTGCTTCAGTATAATCACGTAACCGAAACGCTACTCAGCTGATGAAGTTGCTATAATAGTTAAACTCGCTATTAATGGTGGATGATGGCCATATATGATTTCAGAGCCGTCTGAAAAAACTCCATCAGAAAATGGGTCTGAACACGTTCTCATCTTCTCAAAGCTCCACCTTACACTTCTTGTTAGATGAAACATAAAGCACAACAGCTTCTTGAGATTAGTAAGCAGGGAAACAAGACTGCATCTATCTTAATTGTGCAACTGGCTTCTCATCATTAGAGGTGAACAATGCTATGAAAATACAGCATCAGTGAAGGAAAGTTGACTCACAGCTGTGAGGACACTTTGAACAGAGGGCTTCTTGAAACCCTGTAATTCTCCTTTGCTCAGTTTAGGCCCAACCCTCAAGGGCAAGGAAGCATGATGTCACTGAATCCGCATGAGATAAACAATCAATATGCAAGAAAGAGCCAGTGAGTTAGAGGGGAAGGCACAGCCATCTTTAAAACATTTGATAATAGGACAAAAAATGGCAGCTTCATCCTGATGACTCGCTTAGCAATTAACGACAACACAGACAGGAATCGGGAGAGAACTTTATAAACAAAGGAAGACCTGTGCAAGGTCTTTCTCAAAGCCTATATATGGCTTTGCTAGTAATTATTTTCTTGATATAATTTTCTCATGCAGATTCAGTTTTATGTAGTTAACAGCGAATGTTTCCGAAGTAGGAAGACGAGCAAACTTTTTGTACTAGTGAACTCCCCGTGATTTCTTGAAGATCCCAATCTAATTCTAGGCTGAATAAGCTCTAGTTCACCTCCATATAACTTCACTTGATAGAACTCACTTAGGTAACAAACCCTAGTGATTCTCTTCAGTGAAGGAAGTCAATGTAACATACTATGTAGGAAGTTGGAATAGTCCTTGCCATAAACATCCACAGATCCATGAAATATACATACAATGCTTATAAGCCTTCATTTTGTTTCTGATAGATGTGTAAAACAAACTGAGGCAAACTGCATCTACAAAATCAACAGCCAAGGTAACTCCCAAAAAGGATCTCTTTTTGTTGCATTAGCCCCCCAAAAAAGTTCCAAACATATAACACAAACACAACTACCATAACAATGGTTGCATTTGAACGTATAGAGGAGTACCACATGTTCAGCAGTCATAAAGTAAAATACTATAGATAGATCACGCATCAATGTATGCATCAACTGCATGAGTTAATGACATATATCTATCATTTTATTAATGAATCGAAACTTCAATCAGCGTCTCTCACTATAAAAATTTAAGAGATCCCTAGTTAGAAAAGAAGTTACTTTGCTTGGAAGTTAGTAGTTTGCCAAAAGCATTTATACTAGTCAATGGGCTGGAGGATGCTCTGATGTATTTAAACTATCATCAGCCAGGTTTGCTATTAATTATATGTTGCTTTACCTTTCAATGCATAATTTCCTTATATTAAACATAAAAACAGACTTTATGTTGTGATTATATGAAAGACAGACTGTTTTATAGTAATTTTTCAGACCTGAAAGATGATAAAGGTGTCTGAGCTAGGTAGAAACTAAAAGCAATTAAAGTGAACTAAGTAGACTACAATAAAGTCTTTATAAATATGAAAGCCAAAGATATTTAGCAAAACAAAAAATGAAAAAAAGTATGTTGACATCACATCTTCCACTTGCTACATCTTCCACTTGTTAGCTTGGGATACAGTTATTTTCATGTGAACACAGAAAACCCAGAGATTTTGGTGAAGGTTTTGGTGATATGTAATTGGTCATATACTTCAATAATATTTGGGGATATAGGGATAATTCAATACCACATTCTTGCTATTTGAGATTAACACATGTGTCACCAACAGACCTGTAGACCAGTTCCACATATACATGAATACAAGCACAGTTTATTTCAGTCAAGTTGAAAGATCTTTGGGTTTCTGGACCATTGTCAGCATAGCCCTTAGGTAAACAAAGCTTGGCTTACTAGTATTTTATTGACGATGTCATGGGTTAAACAAAAGTATTCTGTGAATAGTCAAAGAAATCATCGAGATTTTCAATGTTTTTGGAGCTGAAGTCTAATTTCAACCATACTGTCTTAAGAGTGCATAAGATAGATAGCGTAGAAGTACATAACTCCACTGGTGTTGCCCATGTGTTGTGCCATGGGACAGCAGGAGCCCTGGCTGTGTCCTATCGCTCTCATTGGACAGGTGAATGAAAATCTTATCTCTCTTTTGATCCAAAGGCATATTCCAATTTTCATTCTTAGTTTATTCATGGCTGGTTTATTCTTGTTTCTTTTGTACATGTCCTTAAATTTAAACAATCCTTTACCAGGTCTGGTATTATACTTTTCATCAATTTATATCTATTTTCAACTTTTCCTTTATTAGGTAAAACAAAACAAAGCCACTTTATTATTATCGTCCTTTAAGTTACTCCTTCTACACCATGTCAAGTTTCAGTTTATCTTTTGTACAGGAGGATATTCAAAACAGTGAAATCAGGACTCTTTAGCATTACCATTTCATTATTTGCATGGAAAGCAGCTCTTTGTTAATGGAGGCCATTTCTAATATATAGATTTAATCTACAAAACACATACATGCAATACATTAAAATAGCATCCTTTTACCTTAAAAAAAAAAAGAGAAAAAATCCATGATATTTGTTTCCTACTCTCTTGCCAAGTTCTGTAGTTTTTGTTTTGACAAAGTTACTATGGACTTCAGTGGGAAATTCATTTGGGTATGATTTTAGATCCCCAAGCAGAAAACTGAAAATATTCATGGGTTGACAAGATATACTGGATAATGGAGTTAACTAAGTGAGCAAACATCTATGTTCATACAGTGTTAAACTAACCAATAGAGCTTAGAAGAATGACTACTTTTTCTTCATTTCATTAGCTGCTCTATTTAAGAGCCTGTTCATGCCAGTTTAATTTTTCTTTCTGTTTCATATAAAAATGTAATAAAAAACACTGTGCTCTTTCTTTGATAGAAGAGGTTTCAGGACTGATTTTCACATATGAGTTTTCCTGTTCAGAATGGCAGTAGAAATTAAACCAGTCCTTATTCTGGATTTTGAATGTGTAATTTACCTGGAAATTTGCATGTTTTCAGGACATGTGATTATGACTATCCAATTATTCTCTGATGAAAGCTGTACACAACCCAATGTACACGGGCAGCTCTGAATCAGAAAATTTGGCAATATGGGATTGTTAATAACCTTTCACTTATTCTCAGAGAGTAATCAGATAATTCTCTTTAAAAGATCTTCCTTTCTCTCTGAGGTCTGGTTTAAAACTGTCAGCTACATCTATGCCCTATGATCTGCCATTCGCTTTGAACTGGGGAGTGACAACCAGCTAGATAACACACTCACTCCTACAAATGCTGTGATGATGAGAAAATATATTGAACATATTCAGATTGATTGCTACCTAATTAAATAGAGTTACACATCCTGGGACCAACCCACTGTGTTATCATGTAGTCAGATGTATTTGTTGTTTTGCACTTTGACATCAGCTAGAAGAAGAGACTATAGAAGAGTGAACAGTCATTATGAGTCAGAAGGCAGGGAGAGACTAGAAAATGTAAAAAGTGAAAGCTTTTACTCTTTGAGCTAAACAAACAGTACTTATCAGCTCAAAAGCTGCATAATCTCCATGTAGGAGAGACAAGGAAATGCACACTGTGAGTCATGAGCTCTATAGAAGCATTAACCCTGTGCAGCATTGTGGTGGTATAGTCCTGCTCCAAATGTTGAGGCTCATGAGGGACGAAGAACTTTTAAATGGGAAAATCCACCCCAGAAGTCACATGTATATACATTTATAAATCCACTCACATACATATATATATATATATAGGGATGGATTTTATTTTTTAATTGTTTGTTTTGATGCAGTTGGTGTTGGCCACTGATGGTTCTGGCAGCTACCTGTGTCTACATGCTGGGTATGAGCTCCCTGCTCAGTTGGTGTGTTCTGCCTCATAGCCACACCACTAAGAGCTGGAACTATAGTGTATAGTATAATCCCCATCTGGTCTTGAAATACAATTGGTAATTTTATAGGCTTTTTCAGTTCTAAGTGCCTGAAATAATAGCAAAGCTCTGTTGTTGCCATTCATGTGGTAATTTTGATGTCAAGGATGCATGTTGCAGGACACAAGGACAGAAAGACGTTAGAGAGTGCTGCATTGTTGGACTCAGACCCAGACTAAAGATGATTTGAATATTTCACCTGGAGCAGATCCTGGAGTGAACTGGTTGCTTCTCTGGAAAGGAGACATTTGGCTGCCGGACAACAGACCAAGAGCAAAGCAGCACACACACATGGACCTTCTGGGAGCAAAATGGGCAGTGAATCAAGCGAATAAAGTATCTGCCACAAAAGCTGGCTACGTGGTCTCACCTTCATCTCACCAAGAGAAGGGAAGATGGTTAATTTCTTTAGATCAAAGGCTGAGTATTAGATCAAAGTAATTTTAGAGGCAAAGTATGTATGGCACAGATAGTCAAGATACTTATCATTATATGGCCTACTCTCAACATTGCTTGGATTCTTTCCTTGTTTTATGCGATAGGATATGTAATGATGGTCCCTTTTTTTTCTCTTTGCTAGAAGGAAGTGCTATCTAACATAGCCTTAAAGAATGATCATAACAAAAAAGGACTAGGTGATCTTATCTACTACTTTTCCCACTTTGACTTTTAACACCTACAAACAGTAAAAGAGCAATAAAAAACGTCTGAGAAAGTGTTTATAGCCAATTTAAATGTCTGTATTCTGTTTTGGGTTCAATGGTATGGAACTTGTAGAATTAAACAATTGAGGGCTTGGGGAATATCCTGTTAATTAGCCAACATTAATAGATTTCCTCTGATTTTACAGTGAAAAGGCACAACTAAATAAAAAAAAAAGTAGAGGTGGAAAGATTTTCAGTGCTAACACTACATGTTTCCACTAATATGCTATCTCAAAACTCTGAAAAAATAAACAACAGGAGGACAGTAGTACCTTGGAGATAAAACATGTTCTAGATCAACAAGTTTAAATTAAAATCACAAGGCAAGATATACTCCTTCTTTAAAGAATTTGCTCAAAATGAAATTGATGAATTGTATATTTTTGATCGTAGGTCCCATGGCAGTGGTTATCAATGCATCCATTGGGCAAAGAAGGAGTTGAACCCATTTGCACAATGACAATGCCCAGCGTGTTCAAGATACACATAAGGTGCAGGGCTCAAGTCACCTTAATGAGCTAAACAAACAAGCAATATGTTAGATGTATTTTAGGTGTGGCAAATTAACTGTGCATAAGCAGACTGACTCTGCAACACAAGCACAGGGACTAGTTGTGTCTGGTAAATATCACACTTCCAGTGCCTGTGCTTTTAAATTCAACATATTCAGGATAAATCTAGCTCACTGCACATGCATGTTTGAATCAGTCTGCACATGTGCAATAGCTACTAGTCCAATCTGCCAAATATCAAGAAATTCTCAGTAGACAAAAGACCTACGTCTTCTGTTTATGCTCAAAGTTTCCAGGGAAACCAGACACAATCTCCTGAAGAAGACACGACTCAGTAATGCTACCGGAGGACAAACTGTAGCTGCAGATTTTAAATGAGACCTCTTCACACTGTTGTGGGGACAGATGGCTACAGTTCTGTTCACCTTTCTTATGGCTTAGACTATATGGACAATTTTCAAGACCTTTAAAGGTGCAAAGCAGCACTTAGAAACAACTAACTACTTCAAAAAACAAGTCTTCTTAAGTCAACAGACTACATTGCTTCAGTCACTCTTTAGAAAGGGAATTGAGCTGTCAAGTTACTTGCTCAGCCCTCTCACCTGCCTTGCAACTGGATGAAAAGGGACATTATTCATGAAATTGAAGAAACCCTTATACAGTGGGTTCCAAGCAATAAAGATCTGATCTGGGTCACTATGAATAGCTTCAAAAGCTTTCGCTGATGTAGTTACCTTTGTGTGCAGCACTAGATGATTATTGAACCCCAGTGGTTCTGGCATCCTAAATAAATAAACAAACACTAGGCATGCTAAATAAAATATAGGCATATTAGATGGGCTACAGAAGAGGGCTACGGAAATGAGCCAACATCTGAAACAGCTGCATTACACTGAGCAGCTGAAGAAATATCTCTGATAGTAGAGGGATCTTTTGTTTACTAAACAAAAATGTAACAGGATCCAATGATTAGAAGCTTTAGCTGGACAAATTCAAACTAGCAATTAGGTTGGGTAATTAAACATTGGAATAGTTTATCTAGGGATCTGGTTTATTCCTTATCATTGGCAGTCTTTAAAACGAGATTGGCTGTCTTTCTAAAAGATATGCCTAGCTCAACCAGCAACTCTTGGGCTTGATGCAGGGGTTTTATACAGCAGGTTAAATAAGAAGTGCAACATAATCTGTATTTAATTTCTGTGAATGTATCTAACACTACTACTCAGGCAAAAACTCTGGCAGAAAGTAGTAGCATCTTAAACCACTAGAAGTACTTGCTCTGAGAACAAGGGTTGGAGACCTTTAGGATATTTTGGGATTTTTTTTTTTCCCTCTAAGGCATTTTTTTGCAATATTTTTAAAGCTTGGTTCTGTTCCAAAAGTCAGCATTATTTCTGGTTTGTTCCCCCAACTCCCAAAAAACGCGTGTGTGCAGGAACTCCATCTATAAAGCCAGACCTTTCTATTATGTCATTTGTATAAATTAAAGAAAGATGTGGACTAACTGGAAAGAATCCAGGTGTGGTCAGTGAGAGTGATCACAGATCTGGAAAACATGGCCTTGTTCAGTCAAGAAAAGAGACATCAACCTTTCAAGTACATAAAAGGCTGTTGAAAAGAGCCTATTTTTCATGGCCAGGGTAGATAAAATAAGAATTACAGGAAGCAGGATTCACTTTTGCTGTAAGGGAAAGCTTCCTCCAAGTATGTTAGCTGATTACCTGGGGAAGTCTTGCAGTCTCCATTTTGGAGATCTTTAAGTGTTTTATCTAACAGATTAGGCTAATTTGCTTTGGGATTAAATTCCTTTCCAGTGTGATTTTCTAGGATTGTATGAAATCAGGTGTAACTGCATAGTGCATCTGCAATGCCCCTGGAGACCTATAAATAAAAGCCTTCTATAGTAACCACATAGTATGACTGAAGTGGTGTATGTGAGTGGAGAGTCATTGTACATAAATTAGTTCTGCACCATTGAAAATCAGTAACATCCAGATTTTAAAAAATCTAATTACAAGTCAATTCTGCTGTCTTCCATTAATACTGTATACTCTTTCTAGGGGAGGTGAAAGTCATACGGTTTATTTTCTTCATCAATAAAGATACAGGTAGATTACTCTACCAGAACAATCATTATGATAGCTGTAAAGTTGATTATTATTTTGACAGACTTGCAGAACAGTTTAAATTGGGAGGCATCTGTGGTGATCATCTAGTCCAGCTCTGCTGCACAGAGCTGGGTCAGTGAGAGCAGGGTGCTCAAGGCTCTGTCCAGTCAGGTTTTGAATAACTACAAGGTGATTGAAAATATTCTCCACATACTCTCTATTCCTGTTCCAGGATTTGACCACCTTCACGGTAAAAAAGTCTCATGTTTAAATGGAATTTCTTGTATTTCCATTTGTGCCCACTGACTCTTGTCACCACTGAGAAAGGTCTGGCTCCATGTTCTTAATCCCTTCATCAGGTATTTCTACGTATTGGTAAGATTCGTACCATTTATATGAGAAAAGTAATCATCTCATCACCTTGAAGACACACAGGGAGAGCACTGCAGGCTAACAGTCATCATTCATGTAAAGTGGAGGGACTGTGAGGTGGGATCAGACCTTAAATCCAGCTTCTGTGATATCACTTCACTAATACCATTGGTACCAGATTCTCCAGTGTAGGAGGCAGGGAAAATGTCATTTTTTGAATAAGCTGTGCAAGCAGGAGGGATCTTCTTTCCCTTTCAAATGTACTCGATGGCCAGCTGCAAGAGCTTTATGCCATAGAGAAGGCTGCCTGGTTTTGTGAAGTGTCTTGTGACAAGTGCAAGGGCTAACTAACGGGAGAGAGCTACATTCATTTAGACCCCCAACCGTTCCACTTTTCTTATTCCTCCAGATATATCCCTGAAGGCTTTAACAGTATGTGCTGCTAGAACAAACATCTGCATATGAAGTTATGCATACACATATTTTTGCTTATGATTAGAAGTGTCTCAGACTTTGCAAAATAACTAAATTCATTGTTTCACTCACTCTTGTGACAGGAAGCTCCACAAACTCATTTCTCCATATGTCAGGAGTATTATGAATGTTAATATAATTGTGCTGAAATAACAGCTCTTGGGTTTGGGTATTATTTCCCAATGGTGTTTGATGAAGAAGCTACTTCTTTGCTCATATAAAATTCCTGCTGGATCAAAAAATGACCTGGTTTTTGGACTATATGAGTCTATCTGCCATAGAAATGAGCCTTAGAAATTTGGATTCCATGATGCAGAAACAATACAGCCATACTTCTCTCTCTGTCAGGTCCCAGCATTTCATGCTGGGATGGATGTTCCCTACCAGTGCTTACTAACAGTCCAATTACTTACTGATAAATGTGCTGTTCTGGCGATAAAAATCACAGCACCTCTCTCTTTTCCCTTCTTTCCAAGCCAATGAATAAAGTGCAGTCATTTTAACTTACTCTCAAAGAGTTTTTTCCTCCTTTTTTATGAAACCTTTTGGCTTTTTTCTTGATTTTAAGTACATCTATTGAAATTCTTACGCACAGAGCTGTTTGCTGAAACACTTGGAACAGATGCCATTTTTATTTACTATAGATTAAACTTTCCATCCTATTATACTGAAGAGATATGTGTAATTTGTTATCCGCGCTTGGAAACCCCTCTGTGAAGTTTATTAACCGATATCCTCATTTTATAGCTTGGAAAACGTAACCTTGGGAAGCCTGAGTGGCTTTCCCAAGGTTGTGCTGCGAGGCAGTGGCCCCACGGCCCTGTGAGTAGCTCTCCTTCATCTGCTTGAGGTTGGAGAGCAGAGCACTGTCCCGTGGGACCCGGCAGAGCCCGGCTCCCTGCTCATTGTGTGTACGATATGCCACTCGTTACAATTATGTCAATAAATTTTCCAGACTTTCAAGTTACTTTGTTTGAGTGGCTTTATTCACATTTGTCTCATAATCACAATAACAGGACAGGTGTGCTGCTTTTCTCGGCAGTGATCCTGGTCCCCCGACGGAGCCAACTCCCCGGCCTTTGACCTCCGAGTTTATCCGCTCAGGAAACCGGTTTACTGCCTTGCAAAACAGCACACCCCTATGATTAGCACTTAATTACAGTGAAGCCAGTAGCAGCTCTGCTAAAGTTAAGTTGACTTTTTGTCTATGGATCATAATTTTGTATGAGTTTAACTTTTTGGCAATCAGGGTGCCTCAAGTTGAGAGCCTATGGACAAATGCATTTTATTACCTGTTATATTCATCTGTGTATGTTAGCTACAGAAAAATCAGGACAGCAATTCAGTCAGTTTTACTTACCTTGTTCTTTCTCCTTCCAACATTTCAAAATTCTATTTAGGCCCTACTCTGACAGTACTGTGTGTGCTTTAAACTGCGAGGCAGACAATTATCATTATTTTACAAACCTAATGCAAACTCAGTGGACTATTGCCATTTGGGCCCTTAAAAAAATGAAATCTATGCAAGTTAGAATCAGATACCCATTGCTCAGTTCAGGATCTTAGTCAAGATATAAACATCACCCAGTTAAAAAAAGAAAAAAATCAGCTAGAAATTCTGAAAGTAGGAATCTTAGTAACCCTTTTAAATGTTTTTGGAAATATCTAATACAACCCATATAGAAAAGTTAAAAAGCTACTAATGAGCACTGCAAATCCATTTTCCTAAAGTATCAACTCTAATTTCTGTTCTTTTGAAAGAACTTTGGAACTTTATGAATTAACATCTGATAAAAATATCTCAGGGATAGCAATAAAATAATGATACTGTAGCCTCCAGTTTATATTACATTACCAAAAATAATGAAAAAAAATATTGTTGCCCCAGAGAGACTTGGAAGACATTCAGATACAGTAGAGCTGGGTGTGACATGAGAAGATAGATAGATTAGACAGATAGCACTGAACCAGTTAAGAAACTTTTGGGTATTCAGCTATCCAGTGTAATATCCACTCTGCTGATTGAAGGCTCTACAACTCATAATGAGTTCATATCATAAGACTCATTCCATAGCGTGATAACTTCTTAAAAGTTATTCCATTCTGTGGTAATTTTTAAGGATAGATACTCAGTTGTTTTAAGTGTTTCTGAAGTGAACAGATAACATATCTGCATGTTTAGCAGATGCATATCTTTCCCCAGAATGAAAGAATCTTGAACACAGAGTTACATCCCTCATAATCACTGTTCTTCTGTGGAATAGCAAGAGTATTTTTTAATCATTGTTCCAGATTTCAGATACAACCCATTCTGCCATCACTACAAGGTGAGTCAAGCTGTCTAATGGTTCTGTTATTTTTGTACTACCCAGGCATGTACTGAGAGTCTAGTAGCTCAGTATCAATTCATCTCTTGGCTAAGACATCAAACTAAGATTCTGACCACTTATTGTAATTAAAAATCCCCATAAGCTTTTCACAAAGCATAGGTGCTCACCACAGTGTCCTGACAAAATTCCAGCTTTGCATAATTATATTCTTCTCGTATATAATATAATTATATGAAATAATTATATTCTGCCTGAAATCCCCATGAAGTTTCATCTGGATGTAGGATCCCTCTCATTTCCAATCTCAAGCTGTTGTGCAATGCTGCTGTCTGCTCAGAAATGTGAATCACAGACAGTTGATGGGTTTTTCTGTTTGTTTGTATCTTATTTCAATATACCAATTTTTTAAATTTTTAAAGCATTGCAAAATGGTTTAGTCAGAGATCTTCAGAAGTTCATTTGTTGTTTGCTGAAGAAAAACAGAGCAAGCTGTTTTGAGAGCGCTGCAAAATAGTTTTGAAATCTTTGCATGTAGTTTTTTTATTCTTTTCACCAACTTTAATTTTCCTCAGATGAGTAGAGTAACTTTATATTTGTAGTTTGCGTATGCATGGATTTTGAAGATAGTTTAGGACTGATCCTGCAGGATTTTTATAGCTATTATAGCAATCTACAATTTTATTTTCTCCGCCAATTCAGGGCACAGCAAACAATCAGCTAAACTAATTTCATTTTACCTTTCTCCACACTGTAGTTCTATTAGGCATGGTTTTATATCATTCATGCAAATCCATGAAGGTCCACTTAAAATGGCAAGTGAACTCCAGTGAAATATTGCCATGTCATTTCTGGAAATGGCAATACAATTTCAAGAAGAAACAGAGCAATATATGTGAGCCAAATTGAACTGGAGTGAGAAGATCTTTATGGGGCTTTACCGTGCTGCTGTTACGATACCATAAGAAAAACAAAAGCAGAGCAAGAAGAGAGGGGAGTCGAAGTGAGGAGGAATTCAAAATAAAACCAGGGTAAAATATCATCAAATCGTGTGAGAGAGCTTTTGTAAACATATGCACACAATTGAATATAGTGGTTATCACCTTTACTCTTATAGACCTCTCTACTCTCAGTCATATCCATTACTTCTGCAAGACGTGGTCTCCAACTTGAGTTCTTTGCAAAGACCAAACTTAAATGAGGAAAACCAATAGAATAGATACATTGATTAATCCGATCCTGAGAGTGAAATTTGTAGGCACTGGTGCAGAACACACATGAACCAAGTAAAGTAATCCAGAGGTAAGGTGGATATGATGCTGTGACTCACAGGTACACCTGTTCCACCCTGAGGTCTGCAGCAGCCACCAGAACATTGACAAGACAGAGAGCAAATGAGAAATACAAACCCCAGCATTCATTGCATGTGATGTACATGGCCAAGTCACTGTTCATTGTATGCTGTTCATTGGGGAACACCATACAGAAGCTGAAGCCCATAGCCCCGACTTTACAGACCTGGATAATTGTAGAAAAAAGATTACTAGGTTCATGGCCTTTGCAATAGCATTATTCATATGTGTAAAATGGACTTAGCTGGAAAGGAATCAGGCTTTATCTATCCAGACATTTGCTTAAGTAGCTGTGGTCCTAAGTACCTAAATTTTCAGACTCTCATAAACGTTCATTTGTCCTCACAGCACCTGTGAAGTAAGGAAGAGCCATTTAGTGTGTTTATCATGAGTCACCGATGTACAGGATTTAAAGAAGTATTACATGCATATAAAAAATAAAGAAAGAAAGAAAAAAAAATTATTAGCATTTTCAAAAACACACCACTGCATAACTCTCACTGCTTTCAGTTTGTAATTTCCAGATTATTGCACTCAGTACTCAAATTAGTACAGAAAAAATTTGGTCACTATTAGGGTTTCCAACAGCGACTTTGAAACCTCCACAGTGACTATAGTAATGAACATCACATCCTTTTGCTTCTCACTCCCTGCTCAAGGGAAGTGAGCTGAAGTAAAGTTACTGCTGAAGAAGTAAAAACTATTGAGTTGAAAGGACAGAGTCAAGAGCATGGGCCAGATGATGTGAACTGCAGCTGAGCAGCTCCATTGAACAAAGTGTGCTTGGGTTTAAATTTGCCAATCAGTTAATTGCAATGGGTCATTTTTTCAAAGTTTAAGAGACTGTCCCATAGCTGAAGTGGTTTTTTGCATCTTGGACTGTTCTGGTTTTAATTCTTGATTTGCTCTTCATATCCCTGTGACATACTTGAGCAGGACAGTTCCCCCAAACTGGATTTGATATTGTCAAGCAAAGTGCCTCAGTGGCTATCAAACACGGCTTCAAATCCCCATTCCAAACTCAAGCACTCAGGTGCTCTATCAAATGAGGGCAGGAGGTCAACAGCCAGAAGGTTGTGGTCTGTGTGCTGTAACCACATGGATAAATGCATTAACTCCTGGGAGTGGTGTCCAGTCCCTGGGCCATGTTGCACATGTGGTCACATCCACTCCATTCTGGAGACATCTAATCATGTCATTCAGCTCTGAGACTCCTTTAGGTCCTACACAACATCCCTTTGGCTATAATACATAACAGGGTTAGTATGATGACTTTGAGTCAGACTATTAGAAGAGAAGTGAGGGCTATGTACCAACATAGTTCTTTAATGGCACATGACTGGCCATACGTGGGGCATGAAAGCTCATGGGGATAGAAAGCTTACTGTGGCAAGCTAGACCAGAAGGCACCAAGACATGTGTGGTCATGTCCAGATCTATTAGCAGGAGGGGGCCCTGGAGGTTCCCAGAACCACATTTCAGAGGGGACTACTTCGTTCCAAGAGAAAGCATGAGCGTGGACAAACATATCTGTAATATAGATAGCCCAGATGAAAGACCCACAAATACAAATGGGAGATAAATAAATTATTTTACCATCCAAACAGATTTCTCTCAAGTTCCAGACTCTTGTATAAATTTTAGTGAGTGAAGAAAGTATAAATGTATATGAACCATCAGCTAGATAAGCTTTTCTTCATTTTATGCTGAGTCCTCCTCACCTTCAGTCATTCAGTCTCTTTTTGCCTCTCACTAGTCCTTTTAATGGCTAATTATTTTTATTTATTTGAGCAAACTCTACAATAAGAGCTTGGATTATCCTCTGTTTAAAAAATTTGTGTCTTTGAGCAATTAGGACATGTTAGTTACCACCTCACAGTCCATGAAGCCCTGGGAGGGGGAAGAGGGTTTGTGGACTATTTTTAACAGATCTTACACATATACTCCAGAAAAACTAACAACACAATACCGAAGAACTCAAATTTCTTATGTAGGGATCTGCACTTTCCGCGGAAATTTCGAGAGGACTGAAGTTCAAGATGTGTTGAAAACTAGTGGGAGATGGGAGATGAGAATCCCCTCACGTACTCAAGTGATCTGAATTCTTCTCTTTTAAATCCCACTTGAATGTTCAAACAAAAAAAATAATCTGTTGCTCTCTGATTAGAATCACATGCCAGCATATGAAATAGGCTATATTACTCTGTACTACCTTTATTTAGTTGTTACGTTCTTTCCCCTGCTCTTTCATTTTCTTACTGCATGTCTGATATACTGCCTCATAGCTACTGATACCACCTTGCTACTGATATATCTCCTTTATTTAATTCACATAGCTCCACTCGTGACTTTCACCAGGGATATTAGATATTTTTTTCCAAAATTTTACCAGCTTTCTCTCTCATGTAGTGGTACTGATACTGATTCTATGTCATCTTTAACAGCCCAGCTTAATGCTTAGACATCATTTGTCAATTACATGTCAAATATGCAGCAACCCTACTAAAACATATCATTTTGGTGCTATATAAATGACACTTCCAATGGGAGACAAGTATATCTTGCTTAATGCATTTTCATCAATCTTACACAAATGCTGTGATGAACAAATTTCAAAATAAGATCATACTTACTGTGCTTTAAACAGCATTAAAGTCATAAAACTGTGCTTTTTCTGTTTAATTTTTTGCATTGAATGTCTCAGAAAGATTTAATGCATCTAATTAAAATAATTACAGAGAAAGCCTCTGTAACATTTACTAAAAGAAACAAAATTTAAGTTAATCAGCTTTAAAATACAAATAAACAATTCTATTATTGAATTATTCAATTTTTAAATCAGATTCTCTGAATTCTGAAGACTCCTATGAACATCCATTTTAAATATTTTTCGTAAAGTTTTTGATATTGTAATTCAAAAATAAATAGCAAAAGGAATGTTGTTTATTTATATATAAATCTGTTCCAATTTTCTGAGAGAAAACGTGCTCAAGTTGTTTTGTTTTCAAATACTAAACTTTTCATAGACATAACGTTAAGGCTATATTTTAAAACACAAAGCTGGCTTTAATGTTAAAAGAAGAAAGTTTTTTTTAAAAAAAGTCAATGCCGTAGCTTATATTCTCACATATAACAATAGTATTCTTATATAAAACGATTGATAGTTATTAGCTTTTTTCTTCTTCCAACTATGGAGTCAAAGAGAACACATCTAGCAAATGCAGGCTGGCTACCTAAAAAAATCCCTTCATCTAGATGCACCTGTAAAAAAACTAAATCCCTTTTAGAAGGGAATGGCCTATTTGCAATCCTGGAAGTATGGAAATGAAAGGTTTGTTTTAGGGATATATGCAGTTGCAGCACGTTATAACTGGCTATTACCTGTCAGGAAAAGTAAATCTTGAACCTTTGAATGTAAGTATTCGCATAGGACAGCTTCTGTTTATTGACCCAGTCAGGAAGTCGAAGGATAATATATGGTCTCAGTATCTAGAAAAACTGAGCAACAGCACCAGTCTCCTAGTACTCATGACAAACTGTACACAAATAGTCCACAAACAAAGCTTTGCTCATTAAGTTATTCATAGAACTTATTAAGCAAATACTTTTGAATAATGAATAAATTCAAGAAAATAAAAAAGCAGCTCATGGACAACTAACAAACAGAAAAATCTAAGTTTGTTCAAATAAATTATTCACTGCAAATTGTCTGATCAGGTCTAGTGCTAAAATATAAGAAGTATTTCTCAGAGCATATGTGACTGACAACAAAAAAGCCTAAAGCAGATGGAAATGTATCTGTATCTATGCAGAATTTATAAAGTCTTAGCATAAGAAGGAAGGTCCCTCATTTCCTTAGTACCAACTTTCATGACTAATAGTAGAAGAAATAGATACTATAGAAACACACAAAGTCAATAAAATTCAGGTAAAATGTTTTCGGATGTTTTAATTCATAAATTCCTGTTCTCAAAAGGCCAATTGTTTAAGTCAGTGAATTTTATTTGATGAGACAAATAAATTTGTGTGAAACCAGTTTGATCTAGTCCAGCATGACACATCACAATATCCAATATAAATACTCTTTGGGATGTGTAACTAGTAAGTGATGGATGGTTTAAAGAGGACTACCAATGACATAAAGTTTCCAGATTAACCTCCATCTTCAGTCCTAGGTGTGATCTACCTCTCGCTTAATGTGGATCCATATTGGTGGAAGAGAGAATATAGAACATGCACTGTAAGCGTGCTAAGCACAGCTCAAAGAAATCTACGCACTTACACCCAAAGTTGCGGTGCTGAAACCTCTTGTTGCATATCACAGGAAGCAACTAAGATCCCTAATTGCTTTACTTTTTGTGTTTCTCAAGCAGCAGTACCCCATGTGCAGCCCAAATTCCTTGCCTTAAAAGAAGTGAATAGCTCAGTACTTCTGTTTAAGTCAAACCAAGATCCAAAAATCAGGCATTCCTCAATTGCCCCCACCCTGCTCTAGTTCCCCAGGGCTTTGATCTGGAAGATGTTATCAAAGCATACCTAACACATACCAGCTGTATTAGGCTTTATAATTGCTGCAGTTATTCTTTATATAATATTCTTTGCTAGGAAAGTGGGAGACATAAGGGAGAAGTATTCTTGCTCTCTACTGATATTTTCAATTACGTGACCTGGATTCAGCTAAAGGACAGTTCAACATCTGTATTTCCCTTATTCCTGAAGATGAAAGACTGATTTACTCAGGATAATGGGAAGTAAGATATCTTTCCTAGAAATGCCTACATGACCATGTGCAGACAACAATTTAGGAATCAGTGAATGGAAAGGGAAAGCTATCAATCATGCCTCATGCTACAGCCTAGTGATGGAAGTTGTTCCCTAAAGGGAAGAAAGTCTGGTTTTCATGTGAGTGCCCAGTGTCCCTCCTGGATTTTATCTTGTCACTCTCTTTTTACTCTTTTTTAGTTTTAAAAAAAGCTATGCTGGCTTTTCTTCACACCCTCTCACCCCATCAGGAGTCTTGAATTTGCAATTAATTTACTTTTTAACATTATAACACAATTTAAATAATCTTGAGGAGAATTCTTGTTGAATGAAACACATCTATAGACTTGGGAAAGTAAATATATGTAATCAGAGACTTTTTTTCCTGAGATCTGCTGAACTTTTACAGATTTTCTGACTTTTTTAACCTCAAATTATCATTTTAACTGGCAGTAACCAGGCAGGGCAGGTGTGCCAACTGTACTTAACTAAAAACACTTCTCCATTTTCCCCTTTTCCTTCTTTGCTTCACTTTGGAAAAGGAGGAATAGTAGTGAGTTGGTCAGCTCTGAGTGTCTCGTGGAAAGTCAGGCAGCAGGACCAGCAGTTCCACTTCCCAGGTATTGCTGTGACAAGCCATTTGTCATCACAAATGATGGTGGTCATCTGGTGGGACAGCTTGATTCCTCATATAGAAGGTCCCCATCTCCTTCAAGGGAGTTATTTTGGAGGCTACTTCTGGGATCACAGATTTATGCTTCCTCTAGTCATATGAATCTTAGCCAGTATCTATTGCTGGGATAGTATCTCGGTTTGTTTCTTTTCAACCAAGACCTACTTACTTGAGACACTTCTGGAAGAGGCCAGCTGTATTCTAGGAAGTTTTACTTGTTACTTATTTATGGTCTCTCTTCCCTTCAGTTTTTCTGGCCCATAAATCTTGTGCTGGTTTCTACACTGAGGAACAGATTCAATGGAAGTGGCAGAGATTGTTCTTACCAAGACTGGAGCACTGAGTGCTCTCTCAAATGGCTGAGGGTTGGATTTGAACTCCCCCCAGGCAGAAGTAAGTATTGTATCAGACCTTCCCATGAAGTCATGGGGGAGTGATCTAACTACCAGACCCTAAGCCATGAAAAAGAAATATTTATCTTCTTTAATTTGATGCAGTGGGAAGAAGTGGAAGGCTGTATTATATGCACTGCTTTCTTGATTTATTGCAGAAACAGAACAGTCAGCTCCAGTATCATTAGTTAGTCTCCACTGGACTATGAAATTGTAGCAATTACATTAATTAATGTTGGATAAAAAGCAACCAGACAAAAGAAGGGAACTGAGAAGGCACTTGGAAACTCACTTTGCTTTCATTCTGGTGCCAATGTGAAACAATCAAACAAAATACCCTTCAGACCCCACTCACAGCCCCACCAGTTTGCTGGTTCTGTTCCTCAGCTGAGCACAAATATGGGCCCAACAAGGAAGTCAAAGATTAACAGCTTGTTAATGTGAGCAATTCCACCAAGCCATGAGTGGAGTAAAACAACAATAAGCATTTCTAAACTTAGCAGCCCACAGTGATTAAAATCTGATGCAACCAGGAGAAGAAACAACACTGTGTCCTGACATGAGAACCTGCAGAATACAGCTACTCACAGGAGGACATCTAGGATCACTCTTGGATTAGAAGAATTCAATCTCCTGCACATCACCTCCCAGTTTTGTAGTCTTTGCTAACACTTCTCCCAACGGCATATGCTGTTCCCTTGTAGCATAAGCTTCTTTATATGGTTCAGAACAGCTGGTGACCAGTTGATTGCTGCAGATAATTAGCTTTTAATTGTTACCAGTTATGTTTTCACCTGTTCTACTTACAAATCTTTCCATTGTGTCAAATCCAATTACTGCATTTGGATCCTTTTCTACAAGAACACAGAATGGTAAAAAGCCCTTTATCAGAAGGAAATGAACTCTTTGTGCAGCAGCTTTCCAGGAACATTTCGACTTGTGTTAAACTGCTACTAAAACCACACATGTATATAAATGAATTGAGATCAACCTAGAGAAAATTCACATACTGCTTAAAAGAAGCTTGCATCAAAATCAAAGGTCTGAGCAATACAAATTATGACTTTTCATCACTTTTGTACAATTCTTAGTGTACATATTAGAGAGGTCATTTCTTTTCTTACAATGTTTACCAGCTAAGAATCCAACGATGCAATGAATTCACAATGACTAGAAATACTATTGCATTTCAGTGACCATGAATACTGTGATTCCTCTCCAGGTAAGTCTGTCAGTGAGGAATTATAAGGGCCTGACTGCAGATCTAAATACGCAATACATATGCAATTAATACAAATATTCCTCTATTTTACAGACTATCAGAACCACATCAGTGGTGTTAGCCATCTGAAAAGATCACATGTAGACAAGTTGCATACTCCAAACTATAAAAGGACAAACATTGTGCAACAGAACAGTAGTAGGATTCAAGTATAGTTATGGACAAAATGAGATTTTAGATGAAAATTCTGTAATGTAATCAGAGCTTAATGGCTACTGAATATGGATGTTAGTAGGTGTCCTAATTTTGAACAATAGCACAAGAAACATTAGTTTTCTAATACTTGAACTTAGCATTGCTAATTGAAGCAGAATTTGAGACTAAACAGTAAGAAAGTTAAATTTTCATTAGCTCTGCTAAGCTAATCAATTCTTAACATCATATCCTAAGTTTCTCTGGGATGCTAAAGTAACATTTTTTCCCCCTTTTTTTTCCCCTTTTTTTTTTACTTCTTGTTTTTTGTAATCACAGGACACAGTATTCAGATTTTATCATAAACCAAACTCACAAAAATCAGAGCAGACCTGGGCAGATGTACTGTGTTTGTTTTCTAAGGGAAGAAAATATAACCCTCTTCAGCAGTAAAGATGAGCCCTTAGACCAGGAACATGGGGATCCTCAAGAAAGGGGAAAACAAATGAAACTTTCAATCCTTGTTCTTGTGAACAGAGGCCTAGGCTGCCAGAACACCTAGAAAACCATTAGCTGTAATAATGATTAGAGAGCAATAAGTGTACCAATATTTTGAGAACTGATCAGTGCAGATAATTATTTCTCATTTCTGTGAATTTCGGGAGCTCTGGAAGGAAGCCTCTAAGAGGTATTTTGAAATATGCCTTTGACAACGCTTTTTCTCAATTACAATGAATATACAGTGAATATGTAAGTTACTTGTCACCATTCAAAAACCAGAATACCCAAATCTAAATCAGGTAAATCAGATTTAATTTTACCCAGTCATAACACTAAGTGATTTTCCAATAAATGTATGACTTACTGCGAATAGAAGCAGCAAAGCTTATAAAAACTAGGGTGCATCCTCACTGGGTTTGAACAAGAGACCTGCAATATAATGTTTTTACTGCTCAAGTAAAAGGACACATCTGGTGTGTGCTGCTGGGACACATGTCTGGAATGCTGCTGAGAATCTGGGAGAAGCAAAGAAACCATTGGGAAGTTATCGCTGATTGCTTCAGTGATTGAGAGGCAACAGCAGCAATCTGGGGTTTTTAAGACTGCTTTCTATATTGTCACATCAGTTCAGGTTTCTGTTGAGTCCCAACCCTCTCATGTGTTGTTTTGCATCTTGGTCTGAATGGCTTCATGTGAGAGTGTGGGATTAGCTCAAGTACGTGTGCCATACGTATTCCTAGAGAGAACTTCTTTAGCACCTGTGTTAAACCAGGTATCTCCTGTTCCTCCAAAAGGGCAGGGATGTGTCCCACAGCAGCGTAGCCAACAGGTTGAAGCAAGTGATTATTTATCTCTTTTTAGGACTTGTGAGACCACCTTTCAAACCTTATGTTCACTTCTGGTCCCCAGCATCATACTTCTTGTTTTTTGTAATCACAGGACACAGTATTCAGATTTTATCATAAACCAAACTCACAAAAATCAGAGCAGACCTGGGCAGATGTACTGTGTTTGTTTTCTAAGGGAAGAAAATATAACCCTCTTCAGCAGTAAAGATGAGCCCTTAGACCAGGAACATGGGGATCCTCAAGAAAGGGGAAAACAAATGAAACTTTCAATCCTTGTTCTTGTGAACAGAGGCCTAGGCTGCCAGAACACCTAGAAAACCATTAGCTGTAATAATGATTAGAGAGCAATAAGTGTACCAATATTTTGAGAACTGATCAGTGCAGATAATTATTTCTCATTTCTGTGAATTTCGGGAGCTCTGGAAGGAAGCCTCTAAGAGGTATTTTGAAATATGCCTTTGACAACGCTTTTTCTCAATTACAATGAATATACAGTGAATATGTAAGTTACTTGTCACCATTCAAAAACCAGAATACCCAAATCTAAATCAGGTAAATCAGATTTAATTTTACCCAGTCATAACACTAAGTGATTTTCCAATAAATGTATGACTTACTGCGAATAGAAGCAGCAAAGCTTATAAAAACTAGGGTGCATCCTCACTGGGTTTGAACAAGAGACCTGCAATATAATGTTTTTACTGCTCAAGTAAAAGGACACATCTGGTGTGTGCTGCTGGGACACATGTCTGGAATGCTGCTGAGAATCTGGGAGAAGCAAAGAAACCATTGGGAAGTTATCGCTGATTGCTTCAGTGATTGAGAGGCAACAGCAGCAATCTGGGGTTTTTAAGACTGCTTTCTATATTGTCACATCAGTTCAGGTTTCTGTTGAGTCCCAACCCTCTCATGTGTTGTTTTGCATCTTGGTCTGAATGGCTTCATGTGAGAGTGTGGGATTAGCTCAAGTACGTGTGCCATACGTATTCCTAGAGAGAACTTCTTTAGCACCTGTGTTAAACCAGGTATCTCCTGTTCCTCCAAAAGGGCAGGGATGTGTCCCACAGCAGCGTAGCCAACAGGTTGAAGCAAGTGATTATTTATCTCTTTTTAGGACTTGTGAGACCACCTTTCAAACCTTATGTTCACTTCTGGTCCCCAGCATCAGACTTACAAATTGGACAAAGTTCAGAGGAGGGTCAGCAAGATTGTTAAGGGGATATGGGATTGAGGAACTGTAGATGTGTAATGACATCGTAAAAGAGAAGCTGTGTTTCTTTAGCCTAGAGATGAAAAGGTTAAGGGGGCATCTAAATGCTGTTTTTAGCTACCTATGAGTAGTTAGTGAGAGTTAGAGAAAGTTACAAAATGACAGTCTTCCTGGAACTGCACAGCAAAAGCTTAAAGTCACAAGTTGCAGGAAAGAAATTAAAAATGCTTCTCATTTGAGGGGGGTGAAACATTGAAACAGAGACCCAGAGAGGCTGAAAAATCTCCTTCTTTGGAGACACTAAAAAGTCAGCTGGATCCAACCCTGAGCAAACTTCAGTTATTTTGAAGTTGTATGTGGTTTGGCAAGGATGCATCTCCAGAGGTCTCCATCATTTGTTGAACCTGCTCTACCTCTTGGACAAAGAAGGGCTACTAGGGCTCTTCAGGATACCGGGCAGTCCATCTGCATCTGGCAGAAGTTTATGATGCACATGTTTCTGAGATTAAGAACTCTGTGCCCTTTGTAGAGGGCATGAATGACCTGGAAGGGCCTTCCTGCTCTTGATGATGAATCTCTGTGGGGAGAGATAGTCAAGGAAAGAAAAAGCCAAACAGTCCCTTGGCTATTTCTGTCCTTGTATTTGGAGCATCTACATAGCAACGTTGGCTCAAGAAGTGACAGTGTTGAGGCAGATAAGGGAGCCAGTGTTGTTACACTGCTGGAGAGCTTTGGGACATCTACGACACAGAAGGGTGGGTTGAGGTGTATGCACTAGAGAGGTATGTCATAACTGGATGTGGGGATGTCATGCAGAAAAGCTGTTAAGTTTGAGTTCAGTCTTGCAATTGGCAAGAATCAGAAAAAATCTAAGGTCTATTGTACAAATACAACTGGTTTAAGTCACTGTGCTCAGGAAACAGAAGCCTCAACTGAGCCACTGCTATCAAAGGCAGGATAAAAACAGCCAGAGAGCACCATTGTTGAACAGCTAACGCATGGAAGGATGTGCTTGTGGAGCTTTAGTCCCAGAGCTAATAACCTGGCAACAGCTAAAGCATGGAAGGAGATGCTTGCAAACTTTTATCGACAGAGGTAACAGTCTGCCAACAGCAGGCACCGCCTGCATAGCACTGTATTTTGGTACCTATGTGTTGCAGGAGCAGCAGATTAGTAGCATTGCCTAATCTTGGATAAGACTTAATCTCAGATAAACAGCTGTTTGTAGACGCTTATCCCTTGGGGTCTGCGCCCAGCAGTCAGCATGAATAGCTGCTGCCAACAACAGTCTCCAGACACACACAACTGATGTGCACAGAGGTTTTGTTACTCCTTGGGATCCCCAATGGTGTCTTGGCATCCTTTTCAGTGAAGCAGGAGTCTTCAGACACATGGTATGCAAAGCTGCTGGGTTGAGGTGTGTAATTAAGGGGCAAGATATGTACTTGGAGACACTGGAACATAAAGTTGGAAGGCTGATGTCAAGGGTCTGGTTTTGGAAGGCTGATTGGGAAATTATTGGGAAAAAGTAATGGAGTGTGACAATAGTGCAGTAAAATATGAGTTGAAAAGGGAAAGTAAGAAAATATCACATGTGAGTGGGTGGTCTGATGAATGTTATCAGTAACCATTGGAATTTTGCACCTCTGGTTAAGGACCTGAGAAAGATATTAACAGGAATGGAAGAATGGTTGTATTGGTGGCTGGATTGACACGTCCAGATTGTAGAAATGTGCTACAGGCCTCTGCCTGCCCGAGGCACTTCTAGAATGAGAGCACAGGGCTACTCTGGCGATTGCTCTGGCTAGCAAGTAACCTGATTACATAAGAACAGGTTTGAACAATTACGAAATATTAGCTGAGAAAAAGGATAATTTGTAGATCAACACTGGACTAGAACATCAAAGATTTGTTTTCAATAAAAGGCTTATATGATTTTGGGCAAATTATCCAGTCCTTTTGCACCTTAGTTTTCTATTCCCAAATAGTAGAAATAATATATAATGGAAGAAAATAATGTATTTTTCCTTTCTTTTTTTCCTCTTTATTTGGAGCACAATTTTCTGCAGTACTTCTATCAGGGAGGATTCAAGACTTGGATTAAAAATTCTTCAGAGTAGAGGCAGAGGCTGTTCAACAGCAAACAAAATGAGGCTTTGATTTTACTTGGGGCCTCCAGACATTATCACAATAGCATTGTAAACCCTAGTCCTGGCTTGCTGGGGGAACCACAGTGATTCTTCTGACTCCATGGAGCAGTGGCACAGACTGTCGCCTCCCTTCTGAACTGTAGTTTGAAAAAAGACTTGTATGTTCTATTTTCAGCTCTTCACTGGTTTGCTGTATGTCTAATTGCAACAGAACACCCTACCACAGAGAACATGAATGAGCTCAAAAGGGTTACTTAAGGGTAGCTCAGAAAAATATCCCAATAAAATTAAAACCCTTTCATAAAATCTTATGTAAAGCCTCAAGGGAAAAGATATAGAGTGAGAAAACTACAGTGGAGCGGGTCTCCTGTCTCCTCAGTTTATAAAAAGCAAATTCTTGAGAAGAAACATTTTATTATTGTGAATGGGAGAGTCCCCTGGACTCACTGCTTCAGCAGCGGTTGCAGACGGGTGCAGTCCTAAATCATACAAACAAGCTCCAAAGAGTTGCAATTAATAGCCTCAAACAGCACCATGTAGTACGACTACACAGGCTACATTTGTACCACGCCAAGCTGAGCAGACATGGAAGTTAACTCTCAGTGCATTAGCTCTAGACTCAGTAACAACGTGCTCCAGTCACTATGACATTGTGCTGAGGCCAAATTAGGCTCAGAGTTGTGCATGCCTTAACGGTTCAAGGATGCTGGCTACTCTCTTTGCACTGTATTATACAATGAAGATGTTTCAATAGATACTACCTTTCACGGAGCTGTGCAGTGTGGTGTTATTCCACATGGGCAGGTGGGTGCCTGTGAAAATATTAAGAGGGGATGTAAAGCCAAAAGGAGGTGAAAGGTGTCCTATACTGACAAGGCGGGAAAAGTAGATAGAGCTAAGTTTGTCAATGGAGTTGACCTCTAAGAAGAGTTAGGTTGATTTATATAAGGGCTATTTTTAGGTCCAGATTTTTGAGAGATTTGAGTGCACCAGCATTCTGTTTATGCAGTTTGAGTCATCTTTAGAGTTTCTTTTCTGAAGAGCAACCAGCTTGAGACTTCAAACTGGGTGTGTACAACTGAGCCACCTGATACTGCTGATAAACTTGAAAATCTTGGTTCAGTGGAGTTTTTATTGTGTTTTTTTAAAAGTTGTGAAGAATAACCTATGGATATGCATGTGTGCGTATATATATATATGGTTTAAATGAAGTGTTCCTCAAGCATCTTTTCAATGACTGGAGTTTATGACCCACAAATCCTGTATTACAGAACAAGTATCTCAAGATTCTAAAGCTCACTTATCATTATTTCCAGCTTTCTCAGACATAAAATGGAGAAAGTAATACTTGCCTCATAAGGTGTGCCATAATCCACTGACATAGTACATGGTCACACTTGGAGAATTTCTGGTGTCTAGTAATAAAGATCAATACTTCAGTTCATTGCTAAAAATATTATACAAAATGGTAAAGACAAATGCATAGTATAAAGTAACACTTCACTCCAGGCCTTAGAGCAGTTTCTCTTTCATAATATTCAGTTCAAAATGTACGGCAGATGGTCAGATATGCCATTTCTCAGTAGAATGACTGACTGTTAAAAGGGTTTTTCCTTGAAAATGCCTTTGTGTCATGCATCGACCAGCTTTTATCAGAGAGGCTAGATTCTTCTTTATTCAGACTTATAATGCTCTTCACACCTACTTCTGAGCAAGTCACACATCTCCAAAACTCCCTGGTGCTGAGTCAGCACGCAAGCCACGTTGTATCTCTCCTAATTGTGCAACACCCGGGTCTTTCTGGATGACTGCCCTGTTCGGCATTGATCATGTGATATTGCCACCAAGATAGACAGGCTATATGTTGCATGGAGCAAAGCTTGCCTGAAACTTGCATCTGAATGGAGGTGAGTTTGGCCTTGAGTATGGCTCACAAGTGCAATAAAGCCACAGAGCCCTCTTTGTGAGGTCAAGTTATAGGATCTCTTATCTCTGTCTGTAATTATGACTATTTTATTTTAGTCCAACACTGACAAAGAGAGTAGCTAGAAATATGGATGTAGTTAGTAATATATTAACCAGGATAGGACTTTAAGAAGGGGAGTAAGAAATCACCCAGAAGCAATAAGAAAGAAGCACCCAGAGGCAATATCTGTCAAAAGTTCACAAGGACTGCAACCTTTAGCTCTGCCAATTGCCTGTGAAAGAAAAAATCTTGTGTGTTTAAAAATAAGAACTATAACATGAAATTGCACTTAATGTGGATGACTTCCATATCACCCTTTTCTTACACGTTGGTCCATAAGCACAGTTCACCCTTCCATGCACTCTGAGTTAAACCAATCCTGCCCAGCTCAGTCTTCTAAAGGAGAAAGATGCAAGATGGGAAAACGTGTTTTTGACTATTTTTATGCTCACTAAAATTACTTTAGTCTCTATATCTTTAAATTGTCTCATTTCCTAATAATGAAAGGGTTAAGGATGCTGTCTAACCTATGCAGGACATATAACAACCCCTAATATTTCACTGTTAGCTAGGAATGAATGGCAAACGTTTGAGGGAATGGTGACAGTGGTGATGTTGACAATAAGAAAAGGACTCGTCTGGACTTAGTTGAAGGTAAACAGAGGGAGGAATGGGTCTGGGAAGAACAGTTGAAAAGGGCACGGGCAAGTCAGCTAGGTATAATGCCCTTGGGTTGGAGATTATATCTGGGGAGTAAATTCTCTCCCTGAAATAGACCCAAATTTAAAATGTGTTAAGCCAAAGGTAAGAGGCTGACACATTTGAAATAAAAATTTCCTAATCCTGGGAAAGTTGATTTGACTATTTATTTTATTGCTGAAGACGTATCTATAGTGGCAGTGCAGGCATAACCAAAAGGGACCAAAGGTACTGCAGTGAAACTACAGAGGGTGGTTGGGGCACTGTAATGTTTGGATGCTGTCTGCAAACCTAGAAAAGCCTAAGGCTTGTTCTGCTCCTGGATCAGGTCAGTAACTGGTGAGTCGGAGGTAACTACAAGAGACTTAGCCAACAACTGAATTACAGGCAGCAAGATCCCCAGGATCTCTCCCATCCTTCACTGAGTACCTTATGTTTATGAGGTCTCAGGTTGAACTTTAAAAAGTTTGTATCTGTGCTGGCACAAACGTTGCTTAGTAGTCACTGATTTAGTCTTTGTTGTCTGTTACTCCCTCTACGTAAGATTTATAAATAGCTCTTGCTGAACTTTTATATTTTTCTTTTCCTACATCATCCTTGTCCATCAAAGCACCCAACACACCCATATTATTTTTATGTAATTAAATTTTCCATTTTAATTTCAGTGACCTCCTTCAGATTGGCCCTCTCCCACAGGCAAAGTGATTATAGGGCAGACAGTGCAACCTCAGCATAATATTATTTAGATGTGGTCACTAACCAAACCCCCAGATACCCACCTCAGCTCAACTCAGCATCCAAATTCAGTTCTGAAGCTCAAGAAGACTAATCATTAAATGGTCTGAATATAGTCATCCAAATCTACTAACACCCAAATCAGAGGTGGATTCACTATAAATGTGAGCCTGAATCCATGGAGTAAAGAATATTTTTTAACATATAAAGTACTACAGGGACTACTATGAAACTCTTCTCATTGTCTCAGCTGTGTGATTTCACAGTTCTTTTGTCACCTGTGTCGGGTGAACCATGAATTGCACTTCTTCTCTTGGTGGATACTACTGAAGCCTTGGTACTGCCCTCTTCACAAAACTGGCTTGGGAATGGTTGGGAGTATGGCAATATGGTGGCCAGTGTCTCCTTCAGTTTTCTTTCACCATTCCTATTCTTCCTGTGGAGGGGAATATCTAGTCTTGGATCTCATATCAGATTTGTTCACAGCAGTGCATACTCTGGAGGTAATGGTACACCCTTCCTATGGCACGTTGGCTGCTGTTGAGCACAGTCTTTCTTACAGACCCTGCTATCATAAGCATTTGAATCAGTATATCTTCTTGGGTTTTACATTTTGTCCCTTGTTAACAGAGATTAGCATCTTTCTCTCTTCCCCCCTTACCCCCAGCCCCCCTAGCCTTCACCCACCCAAAGGGTGGTTGTCCTGGCATGAAGTTTTCAACATTTTTTTCCATAAATAATCTTCCCAGATAAATCTTTCCCCCAGCCTGTGTGCTGATTCATAATGGTTCTTTTTTAGCACATTTTTCCCAGAGGAGCACAGCGAATTTTAATGTTTTTAAGCACAGTTAGTTTGTATTCAGATAGTATTTTCATACAGTCAGTATTGCAACAGAATATTAATTTAGTGTGGGGTGGCAGCGTGGAGGCAGAAAGATGTTGTTCACAGTCTGCATCCCTATAACTGCAGTCAGTCAGCCTTATGTTTCTATGGCTTTCAGCAGCAAACTAGGTCAGTGGGGCCCTCTACATCAAAGCTTCTCCTTAGACACTGTAAATCGCATGCTTTCATACTATTCCTACTGTACACTGTGTTCTTCTGTAATTATAAATGTATGTTTCCCATCACCACAAAGACTTCACATTGCTCAAAGGAAATCTCTCTTCAAAGGCTTTAAACTGTTGAAGGGCAGGCCCCCTTCTGAGAGCTACCATTGCTTCGGGTGATTCCTTCTTTAACTCATCCACAGTAGAACCACCAGCCAATTCAACTGGCCTGCATCACACCGTGTCTGAACTGGCCTCCGGGTTGCATTTCAGCTTTGGAAAATGGCATTGCTGAATTTAAAAATGCAAACTTTGGGGAAAAAAAAAAAAGAAAGAAAAAAAAAAAGAAGAAAAAAAGAAGTAAAAGCAATGAACTACTGTACTCATACTTGGCTTGTCCCAAAAACATAAGACTGAGCTATTTACTTCCTCAACTCATCAACTCAATCTTATGATAAGAGAACACATGGCATTTTCATTTGCTAGTTACACCTTAAAGAAAGTGAGAATTAAGATGATACATTAGTGGTAAAAAAAACCAATCTTAGAAAAAGACAGCAAGGAACATATAGGAAAAAATGTTATAAATTAATCTTATGAGAGTAGGACTATATATATATATACATGGCCTATATATGTATGTCACTAAAGTAAAAGCTCTGAAAACATTTCCTTCTATGATAGCACGCAGTAACATGACTAATTCCACTGAAGCTAATGTTGTCTTCTAGGTAATGACTTACTCATGACAGCAAGCACTAATAAATATTTGCAGGATTGGGACTTAAAATTAAGGTGTATTTAATGCTAACACTTGAAACTCATACTTGAAAATCAGTCATGAATGAACATAATTAAGCATATAGCAGTAGCCATACACTATATTAGTTTTATAACTAATTACATATGAAAATTAGGAGTTATCTGCCTCACGTTCTTTACAATACTGTGCCTGTGGATTGCTAAGGTCACACAGGAATGTTATGACACATCAATAACCCAGTTTTTCATGTTCCATGTAAGCATCTTAGCCCTGAGTAGCCCTGCTTCTTCTCGGTTACCTTCTATTCTGCCTACAACATGGCTCCTCCCAGGTAAAGTGTCTCTACTGTACACTCTCGCTTTCTCCCCATTTTAAACCCTAAATGTGTATGTATTTTTTTTCCCTATTCCAGTTGTTTCTTAGATTGCAGTACTGCTGCTAGGATCTTGAGAATCCTTCATATAATTCAATTGACGTCAAAAGATGTTCTCCAAACATAGAGGACTTGTCTATATCAGAATATTTGAGAAATGATTGGATGTGGATAACTATATTGTCATTATGACAACAAGATCATTCCTGGAGATAAAATCTGGATTCCAAAAAAGATATACAAGGGGAAAAAATTTTTATTCTGGAAAAATAATGTCTTCACTGGGAGTTATATGATATGATATGATAATAGCATTTAAATTAATTTAAAAATTCAAAGCAAACAAGCTTTCCTAACCTTTGGGGCAGATTTTGGATTTACATGAGTTATAAGGGTGGAAGAATAACTTATGAACTCTACTTGTCTGCAGGAGCTGAAAGGATCAGCCTAATAGAAGCTAGCTGTGTGTCATTGCTTATCAAGGTAGCAGTCTTTTCTTTACAATCTTGTTAAAAATGCTGTTGAAACATGAGCTACTATAGACTGCTGCTTATGGAAACAGAAGTAACTGGTTGTGTATAGCTGATCGCTTCTCTACAGAAAGAGAACATCCCTGTCTGCCTTTGCTCAGTTAGTCAAAAAGGAAGGGAAAAATACCAGCTTAATTTTTTTGTTCTTCACTTCAGACAGTTTGATAATTGCAACATTCTTCCATTTTTCCAGACTTCTTTTATTCTGATTGTGCAAGCGCCAAGCTTTGAGCAAGAACTACCTCTTCAATGGCATCTATATGTGACCAAGGCTCCCAGCCTCAGTGGGAACCCATTTTTATTATTTATATTGCAGGAACATTGTGGAGTCCATGTCAGAATCCAGGAGTCATGGTGTAATGTGCTACCCAATTGCAGTCAGAATGTCCCTTCCTTGAAGATTTCTGGCTTAAACTTGAAGATTTTGATTGTACCTCATGCATACAAATAATGACAGTAAAAAAATTTCTGGTGATACTAAATTTAGTTCAAAAGCTCCACATATACATTTCTACACTTTCTGTGTAGAAATATTTGGAGAACGGGAATTTTCTCTGACCCCTTGGTTAAACTGTAACAAAAAAGAGCAACAGAGGGTCATAGTTTCAAAGTTTTCAACACTTTTTAAATCATCACAGATATTAGAAAGGCACTGTATCATATAATGAATTTAAAAACACATTCATATACTTGAATATAAGTTAAATGTCTCTGTCTACCTCCAGTATACCTCTGAATACAGTTTACACAATTTCAGATACAGTTTAAGTGGAAAGCTCTTGTGAACCCACTTCTATGGACTCAGAATGAAGTTTATTAAGTGAAAACAGCATGAAAAGCATGAATGGAAACCTCCTCTCTGCTTTCTGCTTCTATTTTTCTTTTGATTCAATAAGAGCCGAATAAGCCCCTAGTACAGAAACTCGGAACAACTCTTTGAGCTTTGAGACATTAGTTTTACATCTTTTTGTTTCTCTGGCTTTTACCCGGCTGTATTTCCAGATGGTATTAAGTAAAGTTCAGGGGAATGGTCCTGGTATTTTTGAGAATGTTTACTTTATTTCAAAAATGTCCATAACCGAGCATGTCTAGGACCAAAAACATCGCGTTTTTGTGGGAAGAAAGATGTTTCGTAGCTTATGATGTTAGGATTAAAAAGTACAAGACTCAATTGTATAGAGTCTCCAATTATACTTCTGCTCAGCAGAATCCTTGCAAGAAGATATATGCAAACTAGAAGAGGAATTTCATCTTTAACTCATTAGTTTTCCATGGAGAAACCACATGGCTGGACATTAAAGAACAACTCTATCATTCAGTACAGGCTGTGCTTTCATTTTTTCTGAACTAGAGCAGACAGCAAACTTTATTCTATGTGTGTTCTGATTTTAATAACGTAATAAAAAGAACTTAAAATTAAAATTAATTGAAGTCAATAGGGAAAAATCAGAGGCCCCAATCAGGTTCCAAATATTGTATTTTGGGGTTTTTAACTTTTCTCACAGGCAGTTTTTCTCTACTCTGCCATGAATAGTGTTAGTATACTTTCTTTACCATAATCATGACTGAAAAAAGAAACCTTATAAGGGTAGAAATGGTGAGAAGTGATAAAACTTTTAGTTACAAGTTCTTTGGGCATATAGTATTCTTTTCTATATCAATATTTTGTCACAAAGCCTCTTCCCTTTAAAACCCCTACCTGTATGACCAGTTGAGTATCCAGATAGCAAATAAATTGTAAGTGAGTGAATGTAAGTAAGTGTTTCAAATTTGACTATATAACCTCTGTTAAGGTGACAAATGGACTTAGTGATTTCAGAAAACACTGATATTTCAGAATATCATGGCCTAGATACTGTGTTTTTTTCTCTCATCTAATATATATTCTCACATTTGAACATGACCTATTGTCCTTTTGTGTAGTAGAGCTTGTTTGTTGGGTTTTTTTAAACATAGAAAACTTTGTTCTCCTCAAGGTGCTCTTACTCAAGATCCCATCTGCAGTTGTACTTGAGCTACTGTGATTACTGGGTTGCAATGCAACAGTACCCTAGAGCATCTCCCATATGTTTAATAGTACCTGTCTGACATGTAATTTCATGAAATCCTGTGCTAGCTGTATTAGTCATTTCAGCATACTATCATTCTGATGGTAAAGTATGGGACTCAGGCAATCCTGCTAAACCCACATCATCAAGGCAAACATCTCAAACAGGATGTCAAAGTTTTCCCACATAGGAAAATAAATTTCAGTAGTAAGTAAGAAACTTATTCTGAAATCTTTTAAGATGGGTAGTTGTTTGCTTTTTAAGCCATAATTTTCACTCCTATGTATTCAGTGATTCGTTTTTTAAAAAGTGCATAAGAAAATCAGTTTAGTGAATTACCTAGAGAAAATATGCTTGGACCTTAGAAAGCTGATTTTGACTACTGGTTTTCTCTGGGCTGTTTCAATCCTTGGGCATGCTGTGGGAAGTGCAGAAGAGACATCTTCCAGCTTCTCATCAGCCAGAATTCCTCTAGACAGAAAGCATCTGTCATCTAAACAGTGAAATTTTGCTCACTTGAAACTCCATATTCATTCCCCGACAGGATGAGTAAATCTGGGAGACAGAGGGCAGGAAGGATAAACCTGTATGTGTAAACTGTGAGCCACGCACATCTTCCGCTGTGGGAACACTCTCCTGGTGTGTTTGTTTGTTGTTTTATTTCATTTGTTCTTCTGTTTGTATTTTAAATCAGATTCACTTCCTAAAATGCCAACAAACTCAGTCTAATGCTCATGCCAAGAAAATGCATCCGTGCCAAGAACATATGAAAGGGCAGTAGAACATATACTTTAATCCAGTCGACAGATGTACAGAGAGGGAGCTGAAAATCCAACTCGGAGATGAGTACATTCATGAACAAAAGTGCTGATTCATTACACTGCCAATGAGGCAACGGTGAGAAAAGCCAACTAGCACGCATGCAGCCTCAACTGTTATCACCACTGCTCACCCACAAATACTAACTAAAGGTGCTGATCCTGGCAAGTTTGTTGGAGTTACTGTTTAAATAAGCATCTTGCATGCTGTAGCAAAATCTAGTTTTGAATTGCCACAAGAAAATACACTTAAATCTTTCCCTATGTTGAACTCTCAACAAATATGTAGAGATGGAACATTGCACCGGTGGTGCCATCAGTGCTCTCACTGGGCCTCATTAGTTAGCTCCAGCACAGACCACAATCCCATCTCAGCCAGCCGACTTGAGAAACCAGGAGAAACCCCTGCATTTATCTGCATCTCCCTTCAGGATATGGCCAGCTAGATATAACATGCCTTCTGTGTGTGCACCAGTGAATAACTGAGACAGGGTGGTTATGGGAGCTGTTAACCCTCAACATTTTTCCATGACATTCGCAAATCCTTTGGGGATATTGTTGACAATTTACCAATATACCAGTAGCCTTCTCAAACCCAGGTTTTATTGAAACATAGAGGAAAATAAAACAATGACAAAGAAATGGCTTATGTTTTTCAAATGCCGGAGAAGATGTTAAAATTAAAAAAAAAAAAAAGAAAAACGAAAAGAGGGAAACATTTACATGAAAAAACTCTTGAAAACATCTCGCTCTCTGACCAAACTATTACTATGGTTTCCTGCCTAGATATTTTCCTTTCTTGTGTTCCCAAGTTGTTTTGCAAGTCCTCTCCTTTGAGTCAGTGAGCTTGCCCTGGCATGCCTCTGCTGGCTGGCCACACACCTCTGGGCACTCAGAGTCAAAAAACATATCAGAGGTTTTTTTTTACTGTGTGCATGAAGAGTTGTGCCCCATCAAAAGAGAAACCAATGTAACTAATGCCTTCTAATTACGTCTTGGAGCCTTCTGACCCAGTCAAAGCCCCAGTAATATCCATCTCATTATATAAAACCCAGGTACCAGTTGTTCATTTGGAAGATTATTCTTTTCTGTGGGAACCAATTCAAAGCTTTATCTTGTCTGCTGAACACAGTTACAGCCTATATACCAGCCTCATAAAATGGGTTTTATCAATTTCTCTTTGCATGAAACATGAATTGTCGACAAACAAAAACCTCCATCAGATTCCCAAATGCCATTTTTTGCTATTTAAATCACATTTCTGAATCACATTTTGTTGACTATGAAGCAAACAAGGCAGAGTATGTGTACACATGTATATGTGTATATATGACTGCATTATGGATGTCTGTCCTATTACCCATCAGATTAAATTACTTTTACTTCTCCAACTATTTACCCATCTCCCATTCGGTGCCAAAATGGAAGTATGCCCTCCCAGTCCTCCCACCTCTACCAGTTCGCTGACAATATTAAAGATGCAAGATCAAGTATTTAAAAAGTCAGGAAATTCCAGCAATGTTAACTCAACCTCATCTATATCCTGTGTATTTTTTGGCGCACATGTGTAACAAAGAGTAATACAGTGGGGCCATTAAACTGGACATTCCCCACCTGCAGTAGTAAAATTTACCAGACTATTTGAGGTATTTCCCATTCTAAGTAAAAGGAACGCTATGAGCAGAGTTGCAAAGGTAATTACACTGGAACAGAATGTGTCAATAGCTTAATGATGCCAACTGCAAGATTTACCTTTAATCAGGAAAAAAAAATCGAAACTACAACTTAGATGTAGTGTAGTAGATTGTGATCCAGTCAGTTTGAAATTTAACAGGGCTTAAAAACAACAAAATCAATTAAAAAAAAAGAAAGGATGAAAATAGCAGTTCTGAGATGATATAGTTTGAAAGCTCTGCTTTGTTTACTAGTGGTCAACCTCCACATTAGAAAGAAATAGCCTTTATTGATATGCACAGATAATTCACTCTATTCAAATGTACCTGGACACAGTGAAACATAAGGGTATATTTAATGGACTAGTCCAGTGTGTGTTCTTCAAATGTATCTTTATTTATTTTTTTTTTCTAGGCCAAAGAGCTACTATCATTTGAATCTCTTCCAGCATCTGATTGCTACTATACATTATTTTGGTCTAGCTCCATCCAGAAAGGTAAAACTGTTTCCTTGCAGCAGTCAAAAACAATAGACTACAATTTTGTTCAGCGTAGACAGTAATTTTGTAAAGATGATATCTTTAAGAAGCCATGCATGTGTGTATGTGGAAAGGAGACAGTGGTAAATCTGTAGCATTATGAACTATCAAATGCCCTCTAAAGCTGCAGTGAGTATTTTCTTTACCTCTACTTATTTTCACTTCTTCAAGTTGCATTTTGGCATTTAGATAAGTAGAACTCTAAATCTGAAACCAATATGAAGACATGGTTGTCCAGTTTCACCTAGAACTCTGAAAATCTTATGACATTGATAAGAGTAATTAATTAATTTGCTGACATTTTAATTTCATGGTATCAGTGGTACTTAGTAGCAAATTTTTGACACACTGCTTAAAAAAAATGCAATACTGTAATAGGAAAAAAACAATAGGACAAGGAAAAGTGGAGCATGGAAAGCAACAAAAAAGGAGACTCCTGGAAGGACCAAAAAAATCACCAGTAGAACAGTAATGATCACAACATAGGTCATGCTGTGGAGGGAAACTAGTTAAGGCAGCACCCTCTCTGCTGGATTTTCTGGGTCCCCTACTGATGTCTGTTTTAAGTCCAACAGCCTAGAGGGAACTACTACACCTCACTAAGAGCTGAGCATATCCATGGGTGCCTGAGCACTTAAAGGTGAATCTGAACATTGCAACCATCAAGTCTTATGTTTCTAGCCTCTGGACACACTCAATTGCAGGAACAGTAACAGGATTAACAACAGTTAAAATAGAGATGAAGAAACATCTTGATTTTGTGGATGTGGTCGTTTGTCTGCTGTATTCTGCCTTAGCCAATAGGCACATCATTAACCGCGTACTCATTTGGGGTTTGGTTTTAGCTTCAGTGTTTTCACTGGTTCATCTCTCTTATTAGTTACGACTATAAAAGAGAAACCATAATATGCTAATTTGCTGATGAAATAAATAGTTCATGTAAGATTAAAGTATATTGAAACAGAGGGTTAATTTTGATGAATAAAATAGGATAACTGGAGAAAAATGAGATATTTCTGCATATTTTTTACCTAAAGCCTTTCTCTCTGTCAGAGCTAGTTTCCCCAGAATCTGCACACACACTGAGAAAATATACAGGAGGTTTGCTGTAGTCACTCAGAATTTGTTAAAATACAGTTCATTGCTAAATGTAGCAAGTGGCACAGAACACTGGGGCCATCTGGGGTCACGATAACCAATGTTACCACTACAGATACTAAGCGAAAACTGTGATTCAGCATCTCTTGTGAAAGCAAGTCTTAATCCTTACATAATCAGTCTTCTGCTCTTCGATATGGCTCTGGGGCTGGGGAAGGCTGTGTTCTGACTCTGCCTAGCAAGGCTGTGTCTACAGTTTCCCACAGTGAGGGCAACCTCACCGCTGCTCTCCATCCCTGTCCCCACTGTGATCCTTTGAGTGGTCCCCACAGTTATGTCACTGATGCAGCTCTACTACTTCTCCAAAAAGCTCCTGAGGTCCCCCTGACCAGTTTCTTTCAGTTGGCATTTAAAGCCTGACCTCTGTGCACTGTAGTCATGTAATGACTCCACATGGTAACCTACCTTTCGCTGTCCTTCAGCATCCACACTGGTCCTGCTGCATCAGCTTAATTAAACGAACTTGTACTCATGAAACTGGGTGAGAGAGGCGCAGGAAGCTCAGCAAAGGTCACAACAAGGGTGTGACAAGCAGAGGTGACAGCCATGGCCTACAGCCACGGCCTACAGCCATGTTAGACAGCATCTCAATTGACTCAAGTTCACCTCTTTTCCCTCTTTTCCATATCACAGGGACACTCAGGATCCCATGTTGGCTATCAATACCTGGTAAGTCTCAGAGATTCTCCCCCATACTGGGAACATGGCCAAACTGCTAATGGCTGCCACTGATGGCATCTATATTCTTTGATGGCATCTTTATTCTTTCCATCACTAGTCTTCCACCCCACTCATGCAATCACAAAACCCCTTTTCCTCTAGATAAGGGATGACCGACAGCAGGCTATGAGTTTCAGGATATGCTCATCAGGTACAAGCTGGCACTGGCTCAGAAAAGGAGCATTCTTGTTTCTGTATTTTCCTACCCTGCTCTCTGTCCCTCACTTCAAACAATGGCCAAAATCTTACAGGAAATGGTTATTCCAGATTCATGGAACAGAGGTTTGGTTTTGTCAAGTCTGTTGTTACCAGTATGGAGACATGTGTGTCCATACCCATGTTTTGGTGCTGAGCTCCATGTTAGTTACCATTGTTATTCTGATAATTACACTGGTAATGCAAAACTTATAGGTCAGCTCAGGCTACTACTGTCATAGAGCTCATGCAAGGCCATCTGCTGGCTGGTCTATTCAACATGTTTGCTACTGGTAATGTCTCAGACGTGCTGACACCATTGAGAAGTAATGGTTTGCCCAGCTGGGCCAAGGCCACTGGTGACACACACATTTTAATTCTGTTGCATTTCGATCCAGTTCTTTACAGTACCTCACCAATGTGTCACCTGGGAATTGCTTGTCTTTTAAAGAGAGGCATATCCCAAGTTCAACAGATTGTTTCCTGCACCAAGGGCAGAACGTATGAGGGGACACTTGCAACCTGTTGAGGAATTAATATGGCCTCTTTGAGAGAAAGCTGAGTCAGGAGACTAGACCCTCATTGTGAAACCAAAAGCTAATTTGATTTTAGCCAACATCAATCACTATTGACATATACAGTATAAATAAAATTTATTGCCCTCAAAGAAGAGGGTCAGTTCGCTTAAAGTGAAGCTAGAAAGCCACTCCACATTTACTAGCACTCAAGGGACTGTCTGCCACATTGAAGGATTAAAAGAACAACAAGAAATAATCCAAAAGAAGATTTACATACAAACTGTCCCTCATTCTGGGACAAATCGTATTAGTCAGATCCCAAAGTTAGAAGTAACTTCCATAAAGGCCACCCTTGACTAACTGAATAGCCTTTTCACACCACATATGAAAACTGTATAAACTGTAATAAGTGATCAAGACATTAACTTTTTGCAGACATCTCCAAGTTTGCCAAACCAGGCTTTTTTTTTTTTAAAAAAAAAAAAAAAAAAAAAAAAAAAAAACCCCCTTTTACCCCAACCCGTCCTTTTGTCTGAGGCGTCATGTTTATTAAATGGTGTTATTAATCATGAGGGGTAGGCATTTATTTGTTAAATAGTTGAGTAATTTAAAATATTACTTACTTTGAGCATAAGGAACACATTTTGGCCCCTGTTATCAATCATTACCAACCTTAATGAACTAGGATGATAGTTATTGCCTGGATGATGAAAATCTGAACAATGTTCAGATACATCTATGTAGATGAAACAGTAAGTTGATCCTGTGCTCTGAACCATATGGGTATGAGCCATCCTGAGTCTGGAAGTTTTTTTTTTTTAAAAAAAAAAAAAAAAAAAAAGAAAAAAGAGTCTCCATTTGCTGTTTTCCCTGAACTCCTCATTTGCACTTTGCTGTTGCACTTAGTGAGGATCAATGAAACTTTGCCATTGGGTATTGTTTCAATCAAGAAAAAAAATAATTAGAATAAGTAGATGCAACAGTTTCCTCTTTTGTGCAATATATAAATTTGTTGGTTCTATGGAACTGTTATTAAGACAGGGGTGTCCATGTAAGGCAGCAGTTTGACACCTCACTGTGGCACACATCCTCTGGACTATGAGCAGCAGCGGCTGAGCCCATGGGACTGAGAGAAGTGTGGGAATGTTGCAGTTGGTTTCAAACCTTGTAAAATAATTAAAGTTCCACCATGTTTCCCTTTCAGTCTCAGTATTACATTTCCAAAGTGGAAACACGCACGCAACTGTCAGCAGGACTAATGCTTCTTAGATACTTTTGACAATTCCTGTCAGGTAGATTGGGCATCTTAGAGCACAGTATCTACAGTTCATGCTCTAGATCCCATATTGTTCATTTTTTACTTTGTACCAAACCCAAGATCTTCTCTAACTCTGTTTTCCTTTGTTCACTGTCAAACTTCCCATTTGCTTTGTCCCTTGCATTTCTTTTCTGCCACAGATGTCTTGGGGAGTGGGGTGGTGACTGCCATTTGTTGCACTCTTTAACAAAAGTCTCATGAATAAGAAGAATCTCCTGCTTTCTTCTAAGCAGAGTAAACCAGTTCCAGGCCACATTAGCCTTCCCTAGACCTGTACTGCATTACATCTTACTCACTTGATTCACCTTTTTCCACCTCCACTCACTCAAAAGTATTTGAGGCAGACCTCCTGCCTTTGAGAAGAGGAAAAACACAAATATAATCAACACAGCAGTGATTTTTTTAATCTTCCTCATGTACATCTTCCTCCTCACATTGGTTTAGTGGTTACATGACACTGTTTATCTCTATTCTGCCACAGATAACAGAGTGCCCTAGTTCCCTCAGTACTTTCCATGTAGCATCCCCCTTCCAGCTTCCACTGGCCATCTGTCCTCTAATACCCACTCCTGCTTCACATGGAAAGGATTATTTTCAACAGCAATTTATCATACTCTATCTCTGTCTCTCTTCAGAGAACTGATGGCTGAATCATCCTTTGCACTGGGGATAAAAATAATTATGGAAGGGCTAGGAAGCTCCATGAGTTTCAACTTGCAGAGTTTCTGTTGGGTTTGCCCATCAAGGGGCGGGGGAGGGAGGACAGGGTGTGGTTTTACCCGTAAGCTAAAAATACAAAAGGCAAACAGTGGTTCCAATAAGTGTAAACTACACATTGTACCCAGTGTTGTTATTCTGTATTGGTTTACAACCTGCCTTTCATGAGGACATGATAGTGATGACTTCACTTCACCCATCACTAATACCGTGGGAATTGGTAACCATTTTACTGATGGCAAAGATAATTTGGGTCCAGGCAGAAAAGAGAAATGACTTACCCAGCCAAAAAGAATGGGGTTCCTTCTACTTCAGGACAAGATTAAAGCCTGGAAATGGAATCAAATCTTTGTGGTCAGGGAGAATCTGGACACAGCCATGACTGAAAGGCAAAGAAGCAGACAGCGTGACCCAGCAGGTGCCAACCAGCCTGCTGGCTTAGGCTGGGCTCCAGACTTGGCAAGAACATCAAGGGCTCAGGAGCAGAAGAAAGACAAAAGTCCAAACCTGGGGTGGGGGCTGTCAGAAGGAGTCTGAGAATCTCTCTAAGGGTGGGAGAGGAGGCTGAGGTGGAGAGACTGCCTTGGCATGGAGGCTGTCACTGTGGGAGATATGTCCATTTAGGGAATGTACTATTCTGCAGTTTCCAAGAATTAAGGAGGGTATTTTGAACTTGGACAATTAGTCCTTGGGAATGTGTGTTTCACTGATGTTAATTCTGTTGCTTGGTTTTTACAGATAGAGAAGAAATTTTAACCTCAATTTGTTTTTAATAGTGTTATGTAAGTCTTTGGGGATTGGAACACCGTAGTACTCTAAGAAACAGAAAACATCAGACTGGATTGGAATTATCAAAAATTTAAAAAACCCCTCAAACCTCACAACTATATCTTTAAGAACTCTGCTATATTGCATAATTTGTTAGAAATGGCTGATATCAACTTTCAGTCCCATACTTCCCCTGCACTGAGTTTTTCTGAAATGTGCTATTTTATAGATCTAAAAAAGTAGCAGGGAGAAGTATTATGCTGTTTTACATGTAACTTCTGTAAGGAACCTTATAATTAAACTGAACAAATAGTCCCATTGTGACAGACCTAAACAATTTTTTTTCAATATTAATTTCTGCCTCCTCAATTAGTCCAGACTGTCATCAAGATGATCTTTTCTACCTAGTCCTCTCACTATGTCATCTCCCTTTTTATAGTCTCTGAATCACTTAACTCAATCTCCTATTAGTTTCATCTCATGCTCATTTTTTTCTTGTGATTGTTTTTTAGGTTATAAGCTACACAGTCTCTGCTTACGCTCTGAACTAATTCCTTTTCACACTTACTCATTACAAGCTTCCCCACTCTGCTGATGGTTCCAGCTTTTATCTCAAAATCCCCTTCTCACAAATGCTTCCATCATTTCTTCCATTCAACACCTAGGCTGAAAGAGCTCTCACAATACTTTGTCAGCCTTCCTCCTTTTGCTCGTTCAAATTGCTCCAAAATTCCAATTTCTACATAATGACATACAAACAGCAATATTTTCACAATTAAAAAAGAGTAAGTCTTATGTCACTAGGCCATGTAAAACAGTGACCACTTGATTACATGCAGCATGAATTTGTAACTGTTGCTACCTCTTTCCTCTTATAGTGCAGCCATATTAGATATTCAAGCCCAGTGTACAGCTCGTAACATCTTCAATGCAAATACGAATGATTCATTTTCCAGAATGCTTTTAGATTGGTACAGGACAAACAACAGTAATAGTGCATTGTATGCAAATATTTTATGTAAACTGATCATTTTAAATCTAACAATAATTTGTTGTCAATGATGCCAATGATGCCAATGATGTCAATGTCAATCAGTTGATAAATCAAAACCCTGCCCTACAATGTCCTCATGTTTTGGAAAATACGTTTTTTAAATCAACAAATGCAAGTTAAAAAAAAAAAAGAAGTGATTGGAAAAATTTATGTTTATAATCATCTGTCTATTCAGATGTATTAAGTAGGTCAAGTGTGCCCTTTTTACATAGGTTTTGAAAGCCACATGCTGTTAGAGGACAAAACAAATGAGCAAGATGCGACCCCCTGAGTCCTTTATAACACCATGTGAAAATATAAGCCATCTGTAAAAAAAAAAAAAAAGATTAAAAAAATCAGAAAGTAAATCAGAAATCAATTCATCAAAAAGTTTTTAAAAGAAATGAAGAAATGGGGCTTCAGAGAGACTTAGGAGGTTGATATACTAACAAAAAAAAAAAAAAAAAAAACACAGCATCACAAGGAACTGTCAACACACACTCTGTGCACTAAACCACCCCTTGTTATAACATTTTTTCTACTTCTAGGCAAACTTTATTCTTTTGTACAAAAAAAAAAAAAAAAAAAAAAGGAAAAAAAGAAAGTAAACATCGGTGGTAGATTCCAATGTTTCCTGAGGATAGAAAGCCAAATGGTGCAACAATTTACAATTTTGACATGTTGTGTGCACAGTCAAATAGCTGGGATATCCGCACAAGGAAGATTGTAAATAAATAATAGTTGTTCTTTATAGAATTTTCAAGTGTACATTATATAATAGGATTCTTTAAAGCTTTGAGAAAACCCTTTTTTACTAAAAAATAATTAACTTTTTTTACTAACAAAATAACTTTTTACTAAATGTTATGGGTAAATTCCAGGCTTCATGGAAGTCAATGTTTATAAGTTTTAACAATATTTTTTCTAATTCTTATCAAATTGTATAGCAGTCTATTAATATTGGGAATTGTGCTGTATTTCTGTTTTCTGAACGCTGTATGCTTTGGTGCTCATAGTGTATTGTTCAAAACAGAAGATGGAATTCAAGTGCTAATTTGAGCATATATACTACCTGTATATTCAAAACTGTGAAAAAATTTTTGCACGTACTCTGCCAATATTTTCGCAAATTGTTGAAAGATAAAATGTATGTAGGATACGTCAGCCGATGGTTGTGGTTTCGGCAAAATGTTTTATAAAAGTGTTCTTTTTTCCAAATAAAATGTGTTTCAGATTTTAGTTATGGAAAAATAATAGATATGATATATGGCACCTAATTTTAGCTGTGCTTTTGTTCCAGAACGTTTTTCATAAAAAGGTATATAATTCTTATTCTTTTGTTCTTCTCTTCTGTTGCAAATGGATACTATAAGAATTTTAGCAAGTTTTATATGTTACTTGTAGAGCAGCCTTTCTTGATGAGCTTCTTAAGCAGCTTTTATAAAATAGAGGTAATGGAAAAAATAACTTCATCTTCGGAAAAACAGACAAATAGCTCAAATCATCACAGTCATCACTATAAAAATGGTCAGAACACCATTCTTATGACTGAACCGTCCCTAAATAAAATAAAATACATTAAAAAACTAATATGTAAATAGAATTTAACTATAGAATGAAGAAAAATGTAAACATTATCAATACTCTGATATCACTAAAAATAATAAAGCTATTTATTTTGTATTAAGCTTTTATTCTACATAAGCAGTTGAAAAATGAAGTAAAAAATTTTATTATTTTCACTGAACAGCATAAAGCAAAAAGGATTAATCTTAAATCTTAGAGTGAGGTCTGAACTGACCAGTCTAAGCTAATGTTTTAATGTTTTAATCAGAATAGCAAGGCTCTGCTGCTGATCCTGCCAAAGAAAGGATTTCCCATAAAAGAACCAGACATAATAAAAGAAAATTACTTTAAATTACCCTGATCTTCCCTCTGACTCATTCTGGGATGCTTTCTAACAAGCCAGGACAAATCTGAAAGAAAACCCAAATAAATATTTGTTGTCAGATTTAATATCTAGTAGATATTATTTCTAAAGAAACCAAATTATTTAAGTAGCCTAGATTCCATTGTAATTCTCTGAAGAAGACTTGTTAAAGGCAAGTGGATGTAAAGGTAATGGTGTAAAAAAAAATTAAGCAAGAACAAATTAATAAGAAGAATTATAGGGTAACTTTAAGAACTGGACTATCAAAATGCCTTAGTGACTGCCATTGACTAAGAAAGGAACTAATCTTCTGAAATTAACAATTTATCTTAAAAACAAGAATATCTGCCTTGCTGATGAACACTAGAACTTGTAAGCTACCAGTTGTCCTTTAAACTTGTAAGCGTTTTTAAATAAGTTATTATTAACAGTGAGTACCACTAAAATATCTCACTGAATTTGTTAACCATACCCCAAGAATCAAAATTACAGTTTCTTGAAATATGTAAGTTGTCAGAAGTTGAGGCCATATGAATATGAAAATGAATATGAAAATCTAACCCTGTGGTTACAAGCTAGTGCTGGGATGTAAATATCCTGCTTTTATACTGAAGTAAAACATGGTACTAAAAAGAAAAAACCCAGTTCTTGATTTTGTTTAGCTTTTTAGATATATTTTAGAATGAGACTTTCAGGCAATCACTTTTGCTTTATTGCTGAGATAAAATACATAAATTAGATATCTGAGGAAAACAGCAATGTCTTTTTTTTGATGCAAGCATGCCAAATTTGGAAAAACATCCTGAAACTCCTGGAGTTTCCCCTTAAATATTTCAACAGCAAATAACTCTCAATGTTAGCATTAATGAAACAAGCTTAACAGCTGAGACTATCATATTACCTAGTCATTAGATTCTTTTTGTACCTGAGACAGTGAGAGAGACATGGGAACACATCTTGGGAAAAAAATTGGATTCAGGAATGAGACACAAAGTATGGCTAAAAGGCTCTGTTAAAGTCTCCACTTAAAATTCTCAGCCTTTCACAGAGCCTTCAAGGGAAACCTATTATACACATAGTTTAATTGGCTAAGGAGAGTGATAGGCTATTGGGCCAGTACAGATTTACTATAATAAACAGTGTGCTTAAAGAGGTCAGCTCGCCCAGTGATGTCTTGAGAGGAGATACTGACTCTGCATTTTTAAGAAGCCATTTATTTGTAGGGAAGCTGATTAAACCAGCCAGGCATTGTATGCCCTCTGCCTCTGGGAAGGATGGCAATAGATTTTTAATAAATGCATAATATTTACTGAGCTGTATGAATATTCACAAGCTAAGGTGTTTAAATTCTGATTATCTTTTGTAACTGCTTACCAGCCCCAGAGTTTTAAGATTTGTCAGCAGTTCTGATTCGCTGGGTTGGTAGAGCACAACACTAAATCTAAAGAAATCCCTCCAACTATTTTTAATTTATAATGGTATTTTTTGAACTATCAACTATTGGTGCGTGCCATTTTCACACAGAATTCACTTATATAGAGATTTATACACTGATACGATTATTAATGATTAGTCTACAACCCAGCAGAAAATTCCTTTGAAATGCACCAGTTATCCCTGAAATACAGGTAGCAGGCTGTAGTACGCATGGCAATGGCAGAAGCAGGACTGCAAGAAGACTAACCACCTACTATAATGTGTAGTCCTCTCAAGGGCAAACAAATGCAGTTGTGCCATTCTCCGGTGTTCCTGCTGGACCTCATTTCTGCCTCGGCATCTCGGTCCCTTTAAGTCTCTGTTTTGTCTGTATTCCTAAAATTAATCTTTTTGGCCATGACACTGGAGGTTGCAATTCATTTCCAGATAATGTCCAGGAGAAAGCAAGCAAAGCTGGGGCTCGGACTGGACTTCTGAGAATAATCTGCCATTGGGTGAAACCCATTGCCCTTCCGCGAGGATGGGAAAATGTCTCTGCAGCATCCACCACAGCTGTGCGACCAAGCACACAGCCGGGGAAAGGAGGACACTGAACCACCACTGCAGTGGCTGCTTGTGTTTCATGCAAGGGTTGACTCAGGGGTGCCACAGCATGGAGCCCCCCGTGCCAGCCTGCCCAGTGGGCACGAGGAGGTGACCCCACCACTGGGGCTGTGGGCAGCTCAAGGCTTCTGAACACGGCATGGCAGCATTCATTTAAGCACTAAGGGAGCATAACTGATGAAAATGTGGCAATTAGGCTCTTTAGGCACTGCAGGATTAAGGAGCAACTGGCAAGGAAATTGGAGGTTCTGCCTTTTGGAGGTAGGCACTGCAGTGAGGGGTCGAAATGATTTTGTGGTTCTAGCCCTTGGGGCCTGTCTAAAGTTGCTGTTCTATTAATTATGCAGTTTTTTACAGGTATACAGAAGATGAGAGAGTTTGGCATTTTCTTGCCTGCCCTTCCAGCATTTATTCTTTGACAAGACCAGCCTTGTGTAAACAGTCTGAGCCCAATGGTATTTGCTTAACATTTTAATTGGGAAATATTTTAAAGGGAGGGAGCTCGAGGTGTCCTTTGTTTTCTGCCTCGTGGTTTCCCATGTTTCTCATGAAAGGGAACAGACTCAGCTCTTTTGTCTATTCTCTGTTTTCTTCTTGCGCTAGCATATTAATAAGACATCAGAAGGCACTTAGCTATTTGTAACAATCCACCATATAGCCATCTTTGTGGTAAGAGCAGGCCTGCTGTCTCTTGCTCTAATCATGCCGTAACTGTGAAAGGCATTGCTAAAGCAGACTGTTAAATCTGTCATTTTCTCAACAGCCACGAATAATTGTGTACATTTATCTTTCCATTTTCGGGAAAACAGTGAGAAACATGTGTTCTATCACAACAAAACCAAGATTAACTCCAGTTTCGTTTTGGTTTGGTTTTTTTTTTTTTAATATATGATTTTAATCTCGAAGTTGGTGTTTAAACATTTGCAAGGGACATCCTCAGGTGGAATTGTTATTTTTCTGGATTGTTGTTGTTGCTAAGGCAGACAGACGTGCTGCTTGTTGAGAGCAGTGTTTCAATCAGGGCACTTGGCCCCTCCGGGAGCTGTTCGGCACGTTCAGAGCAGCGATCCCAGCTTCCCATCCAGCCGTGCATAGCTCCACTTTTGCTGGCTGGGCCATGGGAGAAGCTGCCTTCCAGCACACCATGTCCTAAGTGTTGGCTACCACAGGGACAGGGGCTTGAATCTCAGCTGTGCGAGCGCGGTGTCTCCACCGTGCAGCAAGCGGGTGGACACCACTAATTGGACAAGTCCACTGCCGCGCAGGGCTGCCAGCTGGCAGGCACAACACCTCCCCGCGCTAGCATTACATGCTGTAAGGTTAATTCCCCCAGCGCTGAGCAGGTGTTTTGTAGAAGGCTCAGTTGGGATTTCCTAAGAGCTCAGCAGACCTGCGCTTGAAGTGAGAGTTACAAACGCTGGGATCATGTCTTGGGTCTGCAGGAAAGGAGCTGTTTTCACTTTCTCACGCTCAGCCTTCTTTGAAGGGGCTTCAAAAACTGTGGTCAGATTCTGCCTCATTCGACCTGGTATGCAAGAGCAGCAAAGACACGGCCTCCTGCTAATCGTACAATTGCAAATGGGTCTTTTCTTTATCTTAAGCAGAACAATTATATTCCATGGATATCTTTATTGCCTCTGATAAGAAAGATTATGTTTTCATGTACAGTGTGTTGCAAGTGTTTTACGATATGCAGGGTATTACAAAGCACTCAGAGCAAAAACCTGTGGGGAAAAAAAGTCCTCAGCAGATGTAAATCAATGTAGTTGCACCAAGATCAGCTGGGAATCTATCCCTCAAAATCTTTATAACTCAACCTCTCAGTATCTTTATAGCTCACTGTGCCTCCATAAAGGGCAAACACACGGAAATAAATCTGTATTTTTGGCTTCCAAAAGATAATTAGTAATTTTCATAAGAAATTCTCTGTAAGATAAAAATTCAGCTGAAGTTAAATACGAATTTTAAAGCAAAACCTGAAGAATTAATGAAGATTTTTTCAGCTATTATTAAATTACTTCAGGAACTTTTGTTTAACAGCTTGGATCAGAACTGTGTGGAAGGTTTTTCAAGTTCAGAAAGAGTTTTTCTAAACTTCTTTTGATTTGTTGGGGGAAATTTAGAACTAGCTCATTAACGTTTTTGTTGCTCTGTGGAGGGCATCAGAAGTGTGTTTTGCCCATCTAGCCAGTAAGTTAAGGAGTTGAGGACTTGCTGTAAACCCATGATGTACCTTCTATGAGAATTTTTTATGAAAGAATTTGACTAATTTGCATCCAAAGCTCTTTGTCTCATTAAATTTTACAGTTCCAAATCCTGATCCTCCAGTGCCCTGCATTTTCAATCATATGTTAAATTTTAACTAAGCATATGCAAAAATAGTGCACAAGTTACTCACACTAGTGTAAACAGAGGATTATACTTTACATCCTTGTGTATTTGACTCTTACAGATGCTAATGAATGGATGTGAAGATGTGAAGCAATGAAAAATCAGGACTTTTACTTCTGATATTAAGCTTTCTCCAACATGACTGTAACACCAAGTTTTGAAATCTCTCATACAGCCAGGCAGAGGAAAATCTTCATAACTCAGCAACAGAAACTACATGAAGGCCCTTTTGAAAGTCAAAGAGTTTTAACTTAGCATGTGCTTAAATGTTGTGTTTAAAGCTAAATGCATTCTCGAAGGCATCACTGAATCCGTAGTCAGGAAATAATGAGACACAATTATTAAAATGGAAACCTCTCTTTCTATTTTAAATAATTTTGTCTCATCGTTTCTTAAGTATGGTTTCAATGACGCACTTGAAAAGCAGTTAACTTTTAGAGGTGTCTACTGGATAGACATATGGAAACTCCCAAATGTTTTTTCTCACATGTTTAAATAGTAATTGTCTTTCCATTTAATACCAAGACCTTTCATTCTGCTGCACACTGAATACATGAAATATATGAGTGTTCTTCTTGGATGTTCTTCCTTTCTATTTTACCATCATGCTAGTTTGGCATTACCTTCTCATATATATGCTTTTTTAACTAAACTTAGGGTTGAGCTCCTACAGATCTTCCCTTATTTTCTGATTAAAAACCATAGGTCATATTAAACTGACTCTTGTACATCGCTTTCTGGGAAAGGTAGTTTGAGCAAAGCATGAGTTTATCCTCCGAGTGGAAAGATCCTCCCCACAGAGCACTCAATTGTGGTATCCCAGGTGCTTTGACATGTAAATGGAACACCACAGGCATTAAATAATTGGGTCAGATATCTTCAAGATCTTTATTCTACTGTCAAACACAATTTAGATCAGATAATTTCCAAAGTTAAAAGAACTTGCTCCTGCTCCCATTAAAATCAAGAGCAAAATTCCCCATTGGTAGCACTCTGGGCAGACTAAAACATAAAGACATTATTTCATATTCCATTATTTGGTCTTCTATTGCACTTTTTTGAATGGGTAAAATGTTATTCCCAGTATGTTTTTATATTCCCTGATTGATTCTTGAATTTGCTACTATCTGATTCCTTTAATCTCCTAGTTTCCTTCAGTGGCACTTTTTGTTGCAGAACCTGCAAACTCTTAACATGAGCAATTGATCCTCTTAATCCTATGGCATATTGGTGGAAATTAGCAAGGCCTTTGGAGAAATCAAAGGCAAGATTACAGTGTCCTCCATGCTCATAAAGATCACTGCCCTGCAAACACATGATAATGACTTTGTGCATAGAGCAATTTCATAGAGTTCAGAGCTTTGAAGCTACAATTTATTTCATGTACTTGGAGCCACTTTGAATATATTGGGTTTCCTCACAAGTCCGTGAATAATAAGGATTGGGGCATAAGATGACTTCTTAAGGAGTAATAAATCAGAGGAATTAAGTATGAGAAGTTTGTTCTTTGCAAAGCTCCTTTGAAGTGTAAATGTTTGGGCATCATTTTGTTACTAGACTGTTTTGTTCTCTCAGGCTCAGCTAGTGTGATAACATTGAATTTTAGTAGAATGATTAAATTTGAAGAAAAGCTCAGCAGATATTTTAAGAAGTGATTTTCATGCCATCATGAATACTGACGACCACATTGTTTTTTAATATTTCCCGTTTTTTTTTTTTTTTAAACAAACATGCCAAAGATAGAAAATTCAAAGACCTCTGAAATAACTGTATTAATCTAAGCAACCATAGAGTGTATTGTAGCAATATGGCAGTAACATCACTTTTCAAGAGCTAGGAGGAAATACTCAGTGTATCTCAGAATAATCAGCTGTCCCTTTCTAGTTAACATTCATATTATGGATTCACAGAAAGACCTATTTTGGTTAAAAAGTCAGATTCAGTGGAAAACCTTTGCATGTGAAAAATTTAATACTGTCTATACCCTGGGTTATGCCATTCCCTCACTACTATTTTATGAATACTTCTTTGTTATAATTTTGAATAGTAGAATAAATTTAAATGGGCTATCTGATAATAATATCAGGTAATCTAAAATAATTTCAGACAAATTCTATTAGAAAAACTACAAATATACTTTCTTATGCAAAATATAAAGATTAATAACTTTTATTTTAAAACTACAATTTAAATTATTTTTTTACTTTGATTATTAATTTGATTCAGAATAATTGCTTGGATAGAAAAAAGTAGAGAGAAAATTGTGCCAAAATTATATCAGATCAAATTCTCCTTGTAATTAACTCTGTTGAAGAATCAGCTCTAAATTTTGCACTAATATAACTGAGCATGAAATATTCCCCGACATTATTTTCCTCTGAAATTCAAACACATTTTGGCTTTTAATTTTTACTGTATTTATGGCACTGATGAATACTTGTGCAGACAAGATTTTATATTCTGTTGAGGAAAAGTGTCAATTTTGCATAAACTAAATTATGCATGTTAAGTTTTGGAACCATTTATTTTTTCTTTGAATGATACAATGCTCACATTAAATATAGATTGACCCTGGGAGGAAGTAGCATGAGCCAGTGATTTTTTTGTGTTGTGGGAACTAGAAGACCTGGGTCTGTTTCCAATTCTGCCACTTAATCGCTATATCACCTTGAACAAAGTCCCTCTAACAAAGTCAAATTTAAATGCTGCGAGTTATACATCCAGCTTCATATTCAAGCACCTAAATATGCAGATACTTATGAATGAGGGAGTTAAACTATGCAGAGAGTCAGGCTATTTCTTTTGGTACCTTAATATGAATTTTATTACACAATCTCAGGCTGTCAAATTTCAAAAACTTGTCCTGAACTTTCCTATGCCATCTGCAAAGGGAATAACATAAGTTCTTACCTAGTGGGAATGGGTCACAGTAAAGCAAGAGACATCCTTTCATGAAGGATGTTTGTGATATGTTTTCAAATCTTCAGAGAACATGTGTGACATATAGGAAAAAGTCGCTGTGACTGTTACTACGTATGAGCATTGCAATGGTGCTCTCTTTGTGAAGCATTCCTTAGCAGGATGAGGCAGTTCCTAGTAAATTAGAAACTGGGAAGTTATCAGAAATTAAGATCGTGCACGAAACTTCGCTTTGGAAAATGGTTCTGAAATAAGAGAGGGGATATGGAAGAAGGACAGAAAGTTGAACAGTTGTGGGTAAGGGCTGGAAAAAGCAAATGTCAGGCGTAGGACTGGGACAGAAAGAAGACTCAGAAAAAGTGCTGTGTTTATTTATTCCCAAAAAAACATTTAACCCCTAAGTGAAAAAAAAAACAACCAACAAACCCACAAGTTCTTGTTTTCCTTTTGCTGTTCCAACCAAGTAACGGGCACAACAAGTCATTTAGCCAGACCTTGCAAGGGAGCAATTTCTGGACTAGAGAAATTCAAATCCCTCATGAGAGAGAAGAAAGGAATCTGAGGGAGTCTCCCAACAGCCAGGGCAACCTGGTATTCCCCTGCCTCTAACCGGAGCTGTGCTGTGTGTCATGGAGAGGATGCAGCCCTTAAGCATTACAATACAGAGGAACATGGAGCTATGTATAGCAGACAACTGTTGGAATATGGTTCTAATTTGAAAAATCTCTTTCATTCAACTAGGCTGCACCAGGATAACAAAGCCATGAGGTTATGCTACTATATCAGGATGAGAACAGATTGAACCTGTTAAACATATGATCAGTCCTTCTGTGAACAGAAAGTGTTGTTCTCCCAACCCCCAGTTTGATTTCTACACTCGCTATGCCCTGTTCTGCCCTAAACACATGTCAGCCTATGCTTGAGTGCTCATTTCAACACCGGTGTTGTGTGAGCAGCTGTGCTCACATCTGTTGACAATGAGGGGATTTAAGTTGTCGAGGTGCCATTACTCCTTTGCTTTTGGTCTGCCTGTAATGAGGACCACAGCCAGGATGAATACTCTTCTAGATCACTTTGTTTGGGAATTAAACACTACAGCACTTATGTTACTGCTCTGCTATGCTATTTGTGCTTCTGTGACTGCTTGCTTCCACTCTCATGAGGACGTAGTCCTGAACTTACAATGTTATACTGAACCCATCACATTCTTCTATCACAAATCTTAAAATGCCAGATACTGACAAGAACAGAAATCTTCTTTCCATGATACCATGTCAGCTCATGTGTACCCAGCTTTCTTCTCTTTTTTTCTTACTTCCTGTCACATGTTCTATGTGCTTTTGTCTCCCTCTTGTGCTATCAGTGCCCTGAAGGCTAGACAAGTAGTCCAGAGCAGCAGATGGTACAAGTCCAGAAAGGCTACTGTTCTACAATCAGCAGAAGAGAAATTCATTGTTTCACGGCCTGGAGTATTTAAGTCATGAAGCTGTTGGTGGAAATTATGGATTTCATATTTTATACAGTACCTGCTCAGCTCCAGTCTGATTCTTCTGCAGCCAGGGAGCCTTAATCCTGTGTGGAAAGGTGTTCCCCCCATCTGAATCAAACTCTACATTCATGAGTCATGTCAAATTCAGGCAAAACAGCAAAGGAATTTGAAACTTAGCCATCTTGATACAAAAACATTGACTGTTTAGCATATCTAAACTTATCTATCTTCCACAAAGTAAGGTAAAGATTGGTTTTACACACTGTCTCCTTCAGTTAAACTGAATTTCCAGTCTCTTAAACCATCTTCACAATGAATTTCAAGGAGATGGTGCAAGGAAAAAACATGTTAACAGCTCAAGTTTTCACTTTTGTTCATCAAGATTTGCAACACATTTAAAAAAACTCTATGTAGCTTCACAATGGGCATCTGTTTGCATGTACAATTCACCATCATGTATAATAAATTCAGTTTCTTAAAAAACACTCAACTATAAGCCCAGGCAAACTGCAAACTGTCAGAGCTACTTTTCTTTCTAGGATCTAAAGTGAACCCTGCATGCTAACATGCCTGCCCCTCCCTGCCATCTCCCCCACCACTCACACAAACACACACCTGTTTCCTACCCTGGATATCATTCAAGAATATAAGAGTAGGAGTAATAACTCATAGTCTCTTTGTAGCAGAGATAAACCGAATAATTTATAGGTTGTTTATTGGACTGCTTTATTCATAAGTGGGTATGGTGTGACTTACAAAGGAGGTGCTCAACCAATGTTAAGTCAAGGTGAATCACAGATCAGATTTTGAAAGTGGTGGCGTTGTGGTCATTTTTGTCTCCTGATGCAATTCATTTCCTGGTTTGGGACATACAACGTTGTATCAGGAAGCTGAACTGGGTAATGTGTTTGTCAAGGAGCGAAACCTGTTTTCCTAAGCAGGTTGGCCATCTCCATTTTGCGTTGAAGAGAGTACGGATTTGTGGGTATTAGATAAATAATTATTTTTATAAATATATTTATCTCTCCCTCATCAGATACTTAACTTTTTTATCCATGCATATTTTCTAAATCTAAGCCACAACCTGATAATAACCATATGTTTACTCTACTTTAATTGTGGTTCCATAGGGTGCTTGACTTGTTTCTTCCAGCAATGGGATCCTCATCTATGACTGTGTTTTCGTAGACAGTAAAACCCATTAATGAAATATTATTATCTAGTAGGCACATTGTTTTATCATTGGCTTTTAAAGAAACATTCTACACCATTTCAAGATGGCGGGGCCTGGGACCACATCTATGGACTTTGTTAGCACAGCACCTAGTGTAATGGGGTCTGGCTTTCCCAGATGGTATCATAACACAAATGAACAAGTGATGATACTAAAATGGCACCACCGAAAAGTTCCAACTGCCAGTGATCAGAGCTGAAATTAACTCCAAAGAAAAGCCTGGAGTTACAATGTATAATAAGTGAATGGGAGAGAATCAAGCTCTTAATTTGTAATGCATGAACAATGAAAATTTGATTAAATGAAAGCTCCTGCTAGTAGGTTTCGGCTTTAAAATGATTGCTCCAGAGGGTTTGGGGAGACAGGGTAGCTCATAATTAGTATACTAGAAAAATAATGCAAATAAATAAACAACTTTCTCAAAGGCAAAAATCCCAGCATTACATAGCTGATGCTTAGGAATGACTGATGGCTGGAAAGGTCTTTGCAAAGTTTCATATTCATTATCCTTGAGGCAAAGAGAATTAAAATAAAGCAGAAAAGAGAGCCTCAAGAAGACTTCAGTGCAGACAGCACAGACTCAATTTCCATCTAAAGTAATGGTGTGAGCAATCTCACACCATTACTCCCAACTCCAATAAGTTCATTGTGTCCGCATTGCTGCCTACAAGCTGCACACACAAAAGGAGAAACTAAGGGTTCTCTCCCTGCCCCATCTCATTTGGATAATGGAGTTCAGTATGATGGGAGTTTTCATGTCATGGATGAGCAGCCTAAGTGATAGAGAAATGAAAAGTTGTCAGCAGCCAAAGGCATATGTTGGACTGACACAGCATTACCACACTTAGCAAGAGACACTTGAGGGAAGTAAAATCCTGCTTCTAGGACATATAGGTCCTATAGGCATAGGTTGACAGGAAAATAAAATATTCCTTTTGTGCATTTGCTGCTATAAGTCATCTACAGACGCTAGAGGAACACCTATTTAAGGAAGATTTAAAGGGAAAAGAAAACCCACACTGTCAACACACTGTCTTCTGTAAGTTTTAACTGGTTCTTCTCTGCTTAAACCAAATAATGGCCTATATAAACAGAGCAAGGTATATAAACATCCTATATGTAGTACATTCAGTTGAATAAACAGTTTGCATACTAATGTAAACGGCTTAGGTGTTTTAATGTGCTGGTGTTGTAGCAGGTTCTTAGTTACAGACTTCAGAACTCAAAAGGGAATGTGTATATTCATGCTTTTCGATCAAAAATAAATATACTCAGGGGCTGTGAATATTTTCTCCCTTGATCTTACAAATTCTTTTCTCAGGGCTATCAGTCAGTTTCACAAAGTTATACTTGATTGGAGAAAGCCTTCATTATTTTTCATCGGGAGATAAAATAGTGGTAATGTGGACTTTTTCCCCACACTACGAATCAAAACATGAATACTTCAGTTTTATGATAGAGGCAATGTTATTGCCTGCTTTCTAGGAAAAGTAAACAAAATAAAGAAAAATACCTCATGAGATATTTGCAATTTACCTAAAAAGGAAGAAGAAATTCAGTAGAGTTTTGAATCTGGTAATTGATTCTTTGGTGTTACACATCAGCTGGGGCTGTGTCTACAGAATTGCATCACTGGCTGTCTTTAAACTCTGCTGTTTAAACCTTGCTGTATGGCTGGTTAAATTAAATACATTGTCTCCTTTATGTGCAATAAGAAGGGAATCTCAGAAAGAAGCCTTCCCAACTCTGTCATCAGCTAAATTAGGAAATGAAAATTGGTTCCTAGGAGCCATGTTACAAAAGTTATAGGTACTTTTAAGAAATTCACCATTCAAAATACAGCTTGATGTCACTAACTGCAGAGCCCACAAGCACAGCCAACAGGATTTAAAAAAAAAACAAAGCCACAGTAGGGGTAAGGCATGATGCTGCAGCATTTATTTCTCTCTTAATTACAGGTGCCGATGTCTCTGCCATCTGGCCTGTCTCATGACAAAGTCTCAACAGCCAAAGAGTGCAGAAATAAATAGACAATTAGTAAAATGCATTGACTACATGCTCTGCTGAGTAAGCAATTGTTGCCAGCACTAAAGCAGTTTCCTCACCCACAGATCCTACCGCAATTTCTCCAATTGCTCTATTAACATGTAGGACAAGATCTTCCCTTCTGCCAAAGAGGGAACCAAATGGGGAGTTCAGGAGGACTAGTCGAGTCATCAAGAAAAGCTCAAACCCAGACCAACAGAAAGACTGTCACTCTCTCTGGTGCACAAATAAGCTTTACAGCTGGTTTCAGCAATTAATGTATAGTTAATTTATTTTCAATTCACATATCCATACACTGCACATAAATCTGCATAATATCCCTTGTTTGTAGCTGATTCTGGGGTAGAAAAGTATAGTGTGGTAAACATTGAGTTCCAGATTCACTCTGCCAAGTTTTAGGGTCCAAACTGTGGTGTCTCCTTTAGGAATTTAGTTCCCTTGTGTCTCTCTAGAGCAGATAAAGAGGATCAGGTGCCTTGAGAGAGGGATTCAGCTCAAATATAAGATGAAGTGCCTCCAGAAGCAATTGTCTGTGAAAAGTGACCACCGAGTCCCAGTTGGATGCCAAAAGACCAAAAGCTCTTAGAGTGGATCCAGACAACTTTCTTGTGCAGCTGATGCTGTCTGTGCCCACAAGTACCTCCCTGAAACACGGTGAGGAAAACAGAGACATGGCTCATGAATCTCTAGGTAGAGTTGGGTAGGCATCAATTTATGAAACAGTTGCTAACAAGAGCCCATGTCTGCAAACCCTCTGGACTCTACTGTGTATCCCTATAGCACCAATAAATGAAGCTGGCCCAGCTGAAAGCCAGGACAAACAGAGTATTTCACATGTGATTCTTCTCCCTTCCAAGATATACGATGAAACTATAGAAAACCAGAGATTTTTTTAGAAAGCTGCTCTCACTGCTAAGCAATGGAATAGTGCTGGCAACTTAGTTGCACCTAATGTGGGACCAACAGGCCTCTGGTTTCTCCTCTCATGAGTTCCAGTTTCTGGTTTCATCCAAACTTTTTTGGTTCATGTTTTCTCTTGCTATGATAAAGGACATCATCTGTTTTCAGATATGTTCATGAAACTTCCATTGACATCACTGGGAGCTGTACATGAATAGCTGACACCAAGATTTGGGCCTTAAATGTTTATGATGCCCTGAAGAGTTGTTTTTATGTATTTTGCTTGGTTTCACCTGTGACTATCCTGGGATACAGCTGCTCAACCAAACAACAAACATACTTCAGGAACTAGAGCTGTTAATAAGACATTATCTAGCACAAATAAAGGTGCCCTCAGGGCATGAGGCAGATATGTGGAATTCATGCAATATTCATGCATTTGTTTTCCATTACTAATGTTCAGTGAATTACTCCATCATGGAATTTATTCACAAAAATATTAAAGCAGAAGTAAAGCATGGGATGGGGAGGATGAAAATATCAGGAAATACATAAGAATACTGATAAACTCTATAACAAACTACTGTACAAATGCTCACAACAGATCAGAAAACACTTCTACACATCTCCTCATTTTCTGACTAAAGAAAGATTGATTAAACTTACAACATGACAGAGAATATCATGAACACGTTACCATTTTCCTCTTAAGTGGAGTAATCTGTTTTAGGGTAAATTATTGCAAAAAAATTGCATTACGTAACTATTTAGTCCTTAAGATAGATTAAAAGCTGTATCACATCACCATGGCATTATCCAGGGTACAGCAGTAGTGCAGTGGCAATCACAGATGAGAAATGTGGCAATGTGGAGCCTTTTCTGGGGCCACTGCTCCCTCAGCTGCTGCAGAGCTGTGAGCAGCAGTGCTGAGATTTCTTCCTTTCTTCTCTGGGATCATTAGTAATGTGAGTCCCACTCAGCCTTGCGCTTACCTAAGAGGAGGGACTGTCATTATATCTCTATTTGGTGCATGTGGAACAAGGAAAAGAAAACATCAAAAGTGGACATTCTCGTAAAGATTCATAACTCTTACTGCCCAAATCTATCTCCAGGGGAACTAAATGCAGTCTCTGCATAAAGTTCTGATCCCAGAAGTTATTAATGTAAGTGGATTCCAAATCCTGTGATTTCAGGAGGGGGTTGAAGGAGAATTAATGTTTTCTGTAGTCAGCTGTCACAAGATTCAAAAGCAAAACGCAGATTTCAGATGCTTTCTGAGCCTGCCTGTAAAACACATTATGGTTTACACTGTCATGATATAGCAAAGATATTACATTAGAGATATTTTTTGTAGATATTAGAACAGGAATCAAATGACTGAGAAACAATAGCTGGACTACGAAACCAGTGGCTAGAAGAGAATCAAAGTACAAGCAAAACATATACTTTTAATTGATTAGTTACTGAAATGAGTTAATAAGGGAAGACATCTGCATGTTTGAATCCTTACAGTCAGTGCCTTTGATCCATGTAAGTGTCTTCCAGTTGATGCCTTTCTAGAACATATACTTTAATTAAATAGAAGATACTGGATTGTATGCAGGTGTGACAGTGTGGAAATCTAAGATTTTGAGATTAATTATAAACTTTTAATTGATTAACTAGTCCAAAGGTTTGGGGTTGGTTTTAGGGGTTCTGGATGTGTGTTTTGTTTTGGTTGTTTGGTTGTTGTTTTTTTAAAAATATTTTTTATTTAATAAGGTAAATAAATTTCAACCTTGTGAAAAAGTATTGGAGAGAGTGTTTTGTGGGGACTGCAGTTATTTTTTTCTTTGATGTACAGATGTCATGAAATATCTAAATCTGAAGTGTAGATTAGCTATCCCTGGGTTGTCTGTAATTCATGATTATGACAGTATAGACAAGGTTATAAAAAATCAGCACAAATGTCGATATTAATAGCTTTGATTTTTCTGCTTATGCTGCCTTGTTTGGAATAGCTATGTCTGCTGAAAAGTATTTCCTAAACATGAGTTTTTTGTTTCTAATAACACTCATCATGGCCTGCAGATAAATGTAGCACAAGAAAATGGGCTACAACAAAAATGTTGTTAAATAGTGACTTGGTACTTCCTGATAATGAATGAATAGCTGAAGCTAGAAGGATCATTGTGAACATCTAGGCTGCCTCCTTAATGACATAAGCCCTTGCTCTAAGAAATTACTGCAGCAAATTAATTTCTCTTAGAGCTACCATGTCTTTTTGAACTATGTTGATTTTTCATTGAAAGATCTGATGTGACGAAAATATCTACCACAACTTCATGCCAGTTCTCTCCATGCTTAATTACCCACGCTATTAAGAAATAAGATAAAGAAGTTCTAATTTATTTATTTATTTATTTATTTATTTATTTGCTTTCAGCTTGCAGCCACTGTACTCCATTATGGCTTTGTCTAGGCTACAGAAGCTTCCCGCTCCTGTTAAAGTCCTTGTAGCCTATGGTCACAGAATTTGTTTATCATTTTGGGTGGCACAAGAGGAGGCAGAGCAAGGAGAACAGCATGAAGAGCTCAGAGCCACAGTGAAACAGAAGGAGAGGACATCCCAGCAAAGCTACAAGAATGCTTGAATAGAAAATGGAATAGTTAGAGGGGCTACTCTTCAAATAGATGTACGTTATGATTCATGTACAAATGTCTGGAAAAATTACTCTGAACTGGATGATGCTAGTGTTCCAAACAAATCAGAAATGGTACAGAATGCATTGACAGATATGCAAGTAAAATACTGCATATCATCGGTACCTTTCCTTGACTCCAATTTACTGAAAGAGCAGTTGTCATTATAGCACTCAGACATATATATATATATATATCTCCTTCTGCATTTGCTTCTTGAAGACTTGATTCCCCGTTCCCATATTCCTGATACACTCACACCCTGGAGGAATCAGTAGATTGCACAGGGTGTAAAAGTTGTCCCAGACTCCTGCCTTCAACCCCTTTAATGTTTGCTGAAGCGTGTGGGTACACCCTGATCTTTATCACAGTATCACTCAGTGTGGTTTAAGACCTGGTTAATTCTGCTATGTTAAGAGGGAAAGAATAAAGAAGACTGTAACCATAAGTGTTTGAATATAATGTATATGTCCATGTTAGAAGCAGACAAAGATATTACACAACTTATATCTTTCAGTAAATAAGGTTATTAACATTTCTTTGTTTTTGGTATACAGGTCAATTAAAGTATACTCCTCCTACTGAGAAGGATATAATACAATTTCAGTGTTAATTCGTTCTCATCCTCCCTCATCATAAACCTTTCTTGCACAATCAAATTCACTCCAGGCTGTTCAGCCCTGCATGCACATCTTGAATTTCATTACAGTTTTCAGTACAGAGATCATCTGAGCTGTGAAAGAAGATATTTAATAAAAAGTTCAGTACATTCATGGTTCCAGGAGTTGAGACACTAAAAATTCATCTTACAGTTATATCATCAGACCATTCCGAGAGAACATTTGTTTAATTTTCATATGAGACACTCTTATCAAACTTAAAGGAGGAGAAGAGCAAACCAGGTCTCAGTTGTGACTGGATAATAAGATAAAGGAATGATTTATAATATGAAAGGTTTTGCACACATGAACAAAACCTTCCATTCTTGACAGTGCCAGATGGAAAACTAATCTCTGTGTCCTGCACTGATATTATTCTCACTTCCTTTAACCACGATGTACATCCTGAATAGATGTAAAAAAATCCAAACCAACCCAAAACAAATCAATGGTTTCAATGAGAGTGGAGGCTGCTTAGCTTCTCCCTAGAGATGATCAGCACTGCTTAAGACTGACTGCTATGTTACATGTCCCACAGTGTAACAGAAGAAATTTACTCTTAATGATTTAATACTTGTAAGACTCGATGCGCTTAGTCTGAAATGTCTGCTTCATACTGAAAAAATGATTAAAATATTTAATTAAATATTTTTATAGAGAACTGCTATTTTTATATTAAGTGGACAGCTAAATATACAGCACATAGCTATAGTTATCATCTTAACGCACCTTGAGCAAAGATAAGAGGACGTAATGGAACAAATAATAATACAACATATTTCTAGAGAATGCTAAATTCCCAAAGCACTGGGTATGAAGTGCAGTGCTTGGTGCAATATAAAAGGGTAAACTAGAGGGCAGACTTTACTTGAACTGCTCCCTTGTCTTTTCACCATTACACTATTTTTCATGCCTACAGCCCATTCTGTTGCACTGGCTGGAAAAAAAAAAAGAGAGAAACAAACCCAGGAGCTGTCCAGTCTCCAGAGCCATTGTAACTTCAAAAACCGACTGTACTGAGCTGGAGGCACAAGCCTCTGGAGATAGTAACTTTATCACTTCATAAATATGCGCTTTGATTACAATATCTATTCACTGTTCCCATCAGTACAATGATAGATTTATTGTACCAAGGCTAAATATACTTTTGGCTTGAGGAAATAAAAATGATTATATTTCATTCAGAACACCATTTGGACCTCTTTTCTAGGCCCTGTTACATTTTGGTCACAGAAAAGCAGGAATTAAAATAACTAGAAATCAACAGTAAAAGACTGCGTTGGATTTTCAGTTGCGTCCACTCATCACATCTTTCTTTTTCTCCACTATTACCACCAAAAATGCTTTTGCACTAGCCCCGTCAGCAGTTTGGATTTATGCTGTCTCTAAGGTCTCATTTGGACTGTGTCTACTGTCAGCAGTGCTTGCTGTCCCCGGGTTACCCCCTGCCTTCCTCCTGCAGAAAGTCTCTGTGTCCATGGCATCACCCTACTGTAGGAGTCAAAGTGGTGGCCCTTTAGCAGAGAAATTAACAAAGTCTATCTCTTGCTAATTATTTCAATTATCTTCAGGGAAATTTTTGCTGGGGGGCCACACCAGATGACCCTAGGCAGCTCAAGGATAGGATTTTTCAAGCACCACAACAAGTTTAACAAATATCAGACCTTTTTAGTAACCTCTTTGCTGTAGCTGATGTCCAGCAGTTGAAAATAGGAGTTTCTGTGTCCAGCTATTTCTGCCAGAGAAGTGTGGATTGCCCAAGGTAGGTTGCGTGTCTGGGTCATTGCAGTCATCCCAGTGACTCAAGGCATCCAGGTCCAACAGGTCTTACAGGCACTTGAACCACCTGATTTGCCTGAGTTAGCAGGAGCCCTTTCTCTTTTTGAGGATCACTGGTCACCTTGGTCATCCAAGGGACACAATTGCCTGCAGCAACTCTGTCACATCAGTCACCTCAATTACTCACCTCAGTCTGCTGTGGTTTACAGGAAAGTGCAGCATAAATACCATGGAACTGATGGAACCTGTTTTGAAAAGGTTGTGTACAAAGGCACTCTTCAGAGCCCATATGTTTTGAATTATCTCTGTATTTCTAAAAATACGATCCTTCAATATATATAAGCGGAGCAGTTGTTCACAATTTTTGTACTAAAACTAAAAATTATCAAAATTGCTTTCCTAGTAAAAAATTAAATCCAATAAATTCAATTGACCCTTTAATTACCGGGTCAGAAAATACTTGGCATTAGAACAAAGTTTTATTCCAAGTACCTTTGTCTATCAAAGCTTCCCATTTGGATTTAATGTAAGAAGCAGTGTGCAACTGACCATACTCATAGAGATTATGGCTATTGCTTTGTGAAATGTTCATTTCTTTAAAACAAATCAACTGATTCATAGAGGTACACAGCATGATAACCTGGAAAAAAGTTCGAGATACAAATTTTGCTTAAAGACACTGTGAAAGAGCAATATAAATAATAAATAGCATTGAGAACAACTTAATAGTAATAATAATGATGATAATAATCTTATGGCAACTAGTTCTTTAGGCAACAGGTTAAAAAAATGCAACTGCTTCTTTAGGTGTCTCGGACCATTGCTTCATTATGACAAATATTTCATGTGTCAAGGAGAATTTTAATATTTTCTGTTATTAATTAGCCATACGATTTTAGTAAACCCTGATCAAAAGCCAGGTTGAAATGTTAACCTTTTCTATCTCTGACATTTTTCTGTTCCCAAGCTGCTCTTTAATATACTTTTTTATTTTCTTGCTGTATTGTTTCCTGGCCTCTAAGCTAGCTTAATGAAATACAGTTTACTGGACAACTATTGGAGTATCTTTAATACAGGAGTAACGTGTATCTTGAATTAACAAATAAGGTAGAGACTGCACTTCAGTACCTCTGACCTTTCAGTTATATGCACAGGCATCCAGTACGGTACAGTGAAACAAAACATAACTTGAAAACACAGCGTTGCGTCACAAAATTAAATGTAATAATTGAAGGTAGAAAAGAGTAATTATCTGTAGACTGTGAATTCTTTGACACCTCCTACTATTAAGAATACTGCTGCTATAGTGTGCTATATCTATTGTTGAAAAGTCATTTTACATCCAAGTTATGGTAAAACTGAAAACAAGAACTTCAGCCAACTAAAATAATTATGATAAACCTGTTCCAAATAGAAGTTCCAATCCTGTGTTATTGAATTAAATGGGATTTTTGCCATTAAATCTGAAGAAGACCAAGACTGGACCCTGTATTTTTCAGTGGGTCAGAATACTGACATATATCCCTTATAATGATATTGACAGTTCCTTAGACATCTTAATGATGCTCCTGTGCTGAGTTTTTTCTAGCTTCGTTGGCTACAAATGCTTTTAAAACCATGGCAACTCTCTTGGCAGTCTTGACACCTTTTATTATTTTCCTTTATAACTCTAATGTTATTTCACAGAGAAGGCAAACGATGGAGAGAAAGACGAAAAGAGAACTAGATCCCCTGTTTCTGCATGTTCAAAGGTAGCTCATTTTAACTCTCCTTTGGAAAACATGCTATTTCATTTTCAGAAGAAAACCTGTTAAAACTGCAAAATAACATCCTTATCATTTTCTAGGCCTTTGTAAACAGTTTGAGAAAATACAAAATGATAAATCGTAGTTTATTTATTGTTTGGAGAACAAGCTATCAAAATATTCCATGTTTCAGACATTTATTGAGCTGTGGAAACTGTGAAACTATTACCATTCTCATTCTGAATTTTTTTCTTATAAAAACAGATAGTATCAACAACAACAAATGATTAAGCAAAACTGAGAATTTCACCCAGGGCAAAATTTCTGCACAAGTTCCCAAAAGAACAAAGATTTTTGTCATGGGCAACGACTCGGTCATTTTACCAGACAATGCAATTATTTTGCGGCAAAATCTGATAGGCCGTTTCCCTGGAATGGAGAAAAGCTGGTTTGCTTTGGTTCTTAAAAAAATAAATATGTAAGTTAACCATAAGGTTTTTTATTCTATGTGCAAGCTGTGTAGCAACAAGTGCTTTGACACAAAAGCCTTTTATCAGAAATATAATAGTATATTGTCATTTATTTCTGCCATGGTAAGAAAAAAACAGTGCTTTGGCTGGTCTCTGAATGTTGAATAAATTAAATAGTGCACACGGTGCTATTAATGAAACAGAGAATTGTAATGTTATCATTTGCATTACAATGCTACTTAGTTGTCACAATAAAAATGAAGTCCTGTTTGCAAAGCACACACAAAATTCTTTCCCCAAACATGTACACAGCAAATTTATGTAGAGTCAAAGTCGAGTTAGAAGCACTGGGAAAATCAAAAAGCTTTAAGACATCTGTTGCTCTGCTGACACAAGAAGTCTGGCAGAGGAGAGACAGAATCTACAGTGTCTTTATTTAGTGCCCTTAAGACTAGATGGTTCTAGTTTGTATAAATATTGACATAAATTAACATTAAGATTTCCTCAAAAACACAAGTGTGCATTGCAGTGTGTTTTACATCACAAATACATAAACACTAAGGAATGATGAGTACATAGAAGAAAAGTGACTGCAACTTTTCTTGCAATAAACAAATCCTGATATGCCTCTGATAGTTCATGTGGTTTGTAGAGTGTTGCACATCACAACACTAGAGCTGGTGAAGCACAGCCACCTTCTTGAATTTGCACAGTCTCCACTCAGAGTCCTTAAATTTTCATCAATGTAGAACAAGTTAAGGACCTTGTGCTTTTTGAGGAGAAAGAGGACAGCTTCTTCCAAGGCACTCTATTGAAAAGCCAAAGGAATATAACACAGTGTGCAGTCTTAAATGATATTCTCAAAGGCATCTCTCCACACAGAGGTCTTAACATTATTCAGCTACTACCTACACTACATGAACTCCACTGAAATCATTACACTAGCCCAGATACAACACCAATCCGATTCCTGTGTTGATCTAGAGCAATTTCTCTGAACCTGATGAGGTTCCTGTGGCAGAGAGCTGAGGGAAGTGAAGGTGTCACTGTATATTCTAGTCCTGGCTATACGTGTATCATGTTTTGTGTAATGAGGGGTGGTGGCTTTGGATCTTGTGTGTAGTCAATGATCCTTTTAGCATTCTTATGGGTTGTATATTGAAACCAAGAGCAAGTGGTTCCTACTTGCCTGTTTATAACATAAGCAATTGGGCCATATACTTGTTTGTGATCTTCACAAAACATTATTTTTATATCTACAAAAATTACATATATATACATAAATACACTCTTATATATATATGCATATACATATATCATCAACACCTTCAAAAGCTCATTCTTGCTCCCGTTAAATCCCATGGAAATAGCATCAGATTTTATAGAAAGAATAGCCACCTATATTTTTTATGGAGTGGCTGTAAGCACAATATGATCTTGAGCTTCGTTTTAGGACCTTTAATGATGATCAACACCTAAATTAATGTCTTTGAAAAGCCACTCTACCTGTTTGATAAAATGCACCGTACAAACAAGCCTGGTTAATTGTTGCTGCGAATTCAACTTTATGCTTGCTCTAGTAAAAATCTGTCTTGTTTAAGCACAACAGTTGTGCATTTAATTAAATATGTTGCTCAGTGAAGCATCTGTTTAAAACATTAATGAATGGCAGCTCCTCTGAGACCTCTGTATGTAAGGGGGTTTCACTCCATAACACAACCCTAAAAAGTATTCTAGAAGTTACAAATAATTAATTGATACTTTTTTGGGGCAGATTTTTCATCATTAAAAGGCATTTCTTCTCTAAATCTGTGTTAATTGATTTAAAATAATTTACAGAATACAAAAATTTAAAACAATCAAGGATCCAGTTTTCATTCTCACTTACACTGATGTTATGTGGAGATACTCCACAAACTCAGAAGGATGTAGTTCTTTTCTATTGCATTTGCTGCAGTGAAAATGTAGAGTATATTCTTCTCTAACCATGCTTATATAGCTCCCAAGTAAATACATCTCAGTGGGAGACTTACCTTCCCAGACTACTTTCTCAAAATTGCTTATGGTGAACATCAGAGTTACATTGAGATTATACCAGTATAAAATTACAGTGAGGAAGGGGTGAATTAGACTCTTGACACCTCCATAACATGGCACAAATGCAGCAGTATTATGAGTGAACTTCAGGAGATTTGCATCAAGACATGAGGTCAGTTCAAATCCAGAGCAGTGCCCAAATCCTGGTGTTGTTACTATGCTCTTGACAAGTAACGGGAATATTGACGGAAAAAAATGTAGGAACTATTAAATGCTGCTTTATTTTAAGAGCAACCAAACAGTGGTGCAGTCTGTTGGATTTGGTAACACAGGGGTGTTCCCTGACTGCAGTAGCCACAGGCAATCACTATACGTAATAAGATTGCCCAAAGATGATTTGGCTGCAGACTAATCCAAAGAGTTTCTCAACAGAATTGTCACTAACTTGATCGTGTTTAAGAAGAGATTAAAAAATGAATGGACATAGACATTATTCTCACACTACAATGTTTCATCTCTAGTCATTCACTTGGTGAATAAGTGCAGTTGTTGGTCTCCAGAAGTGTTCATGTGGAGCCTTTTATGAGCCAAATGAGTCCCTGAAACATAATAGTGAGAAATCTCTGGGTAACAAAGGGAAATTTGTTGAGCCACCAAGGCTAAATTTAGTAGCATATTTTGGTAAAAACATTTATGCTTAACTTCAGTCAAGACATCACCTTTTCTTCATTCAAGTCCTTCCAAACATCTGGATTTCCTAGAATGTCTAGTCTTTCAAGTGTTTACCTGTAAAGCTCTTCAGGAGAAAGTCTGTCTTTATTTGTGCTCAGCGCAGTACTTATGGCTGTCTTTCAAAAATAGGAAGGGGAAAAAGATGTAAGAGGTGTTCAAACTCTACTCTGCTGACTTGAAAGCCAAAAGAGTCAAAGTGATAAATGAACCTGCTTTTGCCAAGCTCAGAGAAAAAAATAGATGGGCAGCTTATACTATAGGTGAAAAGAAACCCTTTTCTTCACTACTTGAATAGCAAAAGAGTGATCTTTTATGAGATTTTTCTCTGAGTACCCAAAGTTACCAGTAAAAATCTTTCCACTAAATGTTACAATAAAAGTGGACCCCCCGATCTCTGATTTCTTGGAGAAAAGCAACGTGTAATTCTAGTGTCAGAAACATCCAGAGACAGGAAAATTGCCTTCATTTGAATTCTAGCCAATCCAGAGCAGGCTCTGTAAAATGATTCTTCCACATTTTCTCTGCCATGGAAATAATGATAATAATTTAATTATTCAAAACAGGTAATAAATACTGTTATTTACTCTAGAGAGTATAAAATTATGGGAGACTCCGGATATATATTTCATTGTGCATATTTTTGTTACATTCATAAAAAGCAGCATACCAGGATAAATTTCAGACCTTACTAGTCACTTAACTGAAGAGATTCTTATTGGGGATAAGACAGGGGTCTGAAAAGAGAAAATTCTAAATTTTTGTCTTAAATTTCTTTTCATGCATGATTTATAGAACTAGAGTAATATTAAAACAAATGCCAAACAATGCCTTGAAAAATGAATGTTCTCCATCTTTGCTTGGTAATATGCTCTTTTTTGACTGATAGATATCAAATCAGTTTACTAGGGAATGGAATATAACAATCTTTATTTTACAAACAGGAAACTTGAGGCACAAGAATATTAAAATAGTTTACCAGCAGTCTTCAGGAAGATATGAAGGAGGCCAAGTCTTGTGAGTTCCAGCTTAGTGTTATACATTACCTACCTGTTGAACATTGCTGAGAATTTGTGCAAATCAGCTATAACAACATACTCAGCCATGGCAATAACAAATGTGGGCTTTCTTTTTCCAGTATCAGACAAGACCAAAGACATCTATTATATGAGAAAACAAATTGGAATATAAACTCCTTTTCTATTGCTAAAATAACTCCTTTTCTACTGCTAAAATAGTCTTTCAGAAGGTCCTGATAAGATCTGATTTCTAGTTAACAGATTTCTGTAAAACAAACCATTCTCATCTCCGAGAAAGCAAAAACCAAACTCCAGACAGGGTCTTTAAGACATTTTATAATTGTGACCTCAACAGACAAAGAACAGAAACTCAATTAGTGGTAAAAATCTTGGATTACATTTTGGCATCTACATTCTTCGAAGAAGGGAAATATATACACTTAAAATCTTTTATGCATATAATCTTCCTTCTCTAATTTATGACAAGAGTGTCAGCTTGGATTTTAATTTTCATTGTATATGTCTTGCCTAATCCAGGCTTAAAATTAAATTCTTAAGAGAATCTTGGATTGTAATGCAACCATCCATGCACCATATTCATATCTAGAAGGCCCGTGCTCCTGCTTGCAGCTCTGACCTCAGGGAATGTGTGAGCAACTACCAGTGACAGCAGAATGAGAACTGTGCCACTGAAGCCATCCCGTGGCACACTGAAATAGTCAGTACGCTATACAAGCAATTTGCTATGCTCCTCAGAGCCTCCTGCTGCCATCAAGAAAGACCTAACTGAAAATAAGAGATTATTCTGTTGGAAATCTGAGTGGGGAGCAAACCCTTCAGCATGTGGAAGATAAGCGATCACTGTGGCCAAGCAGATGATGCAGGTTCTCTTCTGAAGACAAGTATACTTGACGCAGTACGGGCAAAGGAGTAGTCTCAGCTTGCTAAAGAAATGCAACTGAAAAACCCTGGAGGTCTGTAAACATTAATGTCAGCACTTCTAAATGCCAGTAGTAACATACTTAGATCTATGAGACTTATTGAACATGGCTTCACTGGGCTCTCAGTACCGAGGGATCACCATTTCCCATTCCTAACCTGCACAACAAATCTGCTGGTCACTACACAAGTCCTAAGAGCTAGTCTTGAACCCACTGCTTGGACCTGTGAAACTTTAACCTTCCAGATTTTCAGAAACATTTCTAAGCTTTTTTGCTTGATTCAAAAGCCCCTTACAGAATGAAAATATGAACATTCAGAGCTCTAAGCCTCTGCTTGTTTGCTTTTTGATTCTTTCCTAGAAGACCCATTAGGAATCTAAGGTGTAATTATAGACTACTTCTGATTTTAATTGAAAAAACAGAAAATCCTTCCCAAAGTCATCTTTTCTTTCTATGTGTTAACAAATGGAAAAGACAGTTATTTAAGCCACAATGAAATATACGCTTTTTCCCTGCATATAATTGTATTCACTGTATGGCACACCGCTTTCACTTATCCATGAAGTATCAGAAAAAACAGACTGCACAAAACTTGCTAAAAATGCTCTAAAAGAATTCATTTTTAAATCTTAAATAAACCACAAAAGGAACTCTGCAGAAACCATTTATATCTTTTGTAGGTCACTTTAAATTTGACTGTTAAAGTAAAACAAAGAAAATATTCTTTTTTCAATTGCTGTAGGGAAGAAGGTGCATAGAACTGGTTGGAACCTGCATTTCAGTTCAGGCCCACCTCTTACTGAAAATTTTCTGAGTTATTTTCAGTGGATATAAAAACAGTTACTCTGTCACAGGGATTACATTTGTAAGGACAACTGCCAGGACTGATCTAATACTGATAAAAACAAATATTGGTGTGAATTTATGGACTAAATTCACAGCACAATCCCACACTGGTTTGCCCAAGATTTAGTTTTATAATTCAGAGGGGACCAAACCCAGTGACTAAATAAATATAAAGTGTGATTTATTTTACAGGTCAGGGCTAAAGTATGTTGGCAGATCTGGTCAGTGATGCACCAACCCTCTTTGTCTAAGCACACATACATGACTGGGGAATTAAACAGAAAGCAGCTAGTAACTCCAAGAGACCCTGTCATAGTCATTCATTCACACCCCAGTAGAAGCCTATATATGTAGTGGATTCAGTGCTTTCCTGATTGTTATTTCTTTTTTAAGTGCCAGCAGATTATTGGCTCCATTTGAAGTTTTAGTAAAACAATAAATCTTTTTGGAGAATCCAGTCCACTTTCTAATATTTTCAACAGTTCTAATGGCAAGGCATAATTTGGAAAACAAAATGAATTCTCTACCAGACTGGCTTCATGCCTTACGTTCATTAGAGCAGTGGGACCATTTTGCTTCCTAGAGTTGCATTTTGAGAACTGCAGGGCCTGTGTGTATCTCATTACCCCGTTACCATCTGGAACACCCTGTGTGCTGCGGAGGAGAGAGGCAATGAGTTATGGTTGGAGGTGGAACACAGACCAAAGCAAGGGAGACGAAATTCAGCTCTAAGCCAGAATATCCCTTTCCACATATCCCCACCACATAATTTGATATATTAGTTCTTTTAATCCACATGCAGCCTCTGTCATTCAGGAGGTAGAACAAGGAACCATTGGTGGAAGGGACGGAGTCCTTTGGGAAAAACTGCTTGAGAAAGCCAAATATTTCCTGACCAATCAGCAAGAGTAGGATTCTGGTTAAAAGGAGAGTAAAAAACATAAAAAAGAAAAATTGTCTTGGGCATGTAGACAAATAATAGGGCTTGTATAAAACTGTATTGCAGTTAGGACTGTAAGCAATCATTTGGAACATCTACTCTAAATTCTTGCAGAAGAAAGATCATAGAAATACATCCAGTTACTAAACCCATCTACCTGACTTTTTTCTTCATTGTGTGAAGGAAAATACAAAGTGTTTCATGTTTATTTATGTTCAGAAAAAAATCTTATTTACTCTGTATGAATTATCTATAGTAATAATTGTGTCCGCACAGATTTGACCATTGGTTTCCAGATATGCTATATAGAATGGATTTAATTAGTTAGGGCTATAGTAATTGTCATCATTTATTCCTCTGTGCTAACTTTCACGGCTGTTTAGTTCCTTCTCCACACAGAATTTCAGGTGCAGAGAGTACTTTCACTAGCAATGTAGTGTTGATCCTGTGGACAAAGGTCCCTGAATGGACACAGTGAAAGAACACAGAGAAAGAGGGAAATGGCAGGGTTTTTTTCTGTGCCCTTTTGCTCTTTAAGTGACTATCTACGTGATATGGTCATTGATAAGTATTCTTTCAGCAGGAGGAGAGAGGAATCACATTGAAGCTCCTCTGCAAGAGGACACCACCAATGTTCTAACAGATCTAGAAAACAATATCAAAGAGGAGGTCACTGTGGCAGGGAGCTGCACGTATTTGTCCTATGTAGCTTACCTGCCACGAGAAAGAGTAAATATATACAGTCCAGATAGACTGGATACCAGGGACTTTTGTGACACCTTTTTGCATTGTTTAGGAATATCAAAATCTTATTCACATCATAGCTGAAATACAGGAGCAGTGATACTGAAAATTTTTAACATTTCTTTTGGATCATTTCAGAGGGCTTACCCCAGCCAAGCCCCTAGCAGCTAAGCCTCCAGCCAATTGCTTGCTCCCCCCGGCAGGAGCGGGGAGAGAATCATAAGCACAAAAGTGAAAAACCCCTTGCAGTTTGAGACAAAAACAATTTAAGAAATGAAAAAAAAAAGAAAAAACCAAGTGATGCAAAGGCAATCACTCACCACCTCCTACTAGCAGACCAATGCCCAGACAGTCTTTGAGTAACAGCTACTTTGGAAAAACTACATCAGTTTTATTGTTGAACCTGTTATATGATGTGGAATATCTCTTTGGTCAATTCGAATCAACTGCTGTGGCTTTGCCCTCCCAAACTCTTGGCCGCCCCTAGCCTACTGGCAGGTGAAGGCCTTGACTCTGTGCAAGGACTGTTCAGCAGCAGCTAAAACATTTGAGTGTTATCAACGCTGTTTTGGTCACAAATCTAAAACACAGCACTATACAGGCTGCTATGAAGAAAATCACAGAAAGATAAGAAATCACCCATGGTTAGTAATTTGTCAGAGTATATCAAGCATCACACCTCATTAGGTAGAGCATCACACTAAGACCTACAGATATTGACAAGCTTTTCCAGAATCATACTTACCTATAATAAAGTAGCTTCTCATTACTTTTCAAAACTTACCATATTATAGAATAAATTGCTTGCTTCTTGTTAAAAAAAAAGACATGAATGCTGATAAGTTGATACAATATCCAACTTTATGAGCAAAGAGAAGCTGGTGGCACATTAGGAGGATCTGCAGAATGTGGGAAAACAAATGCTCACAGAACTTGTCATACATCTCAGTTGTTACCATTACTGTTGCAAAATGTCTCTCACTATTGAGTGTTGCAGAATTATTTTATTTCAGATACATTTTTTGAAGTATCACGTACATCATATGTTACTGCCAACAAGAGAAAAGAGAAAATTATCTTTATTCCTGATGCAGGTAGGAGACAGTAAAATGCATTATAGAAGGATGATGTGTAGTTGTAAAGGCCAGTCCTGAACTGCTGTGCAAAAGTCACTCTATCTCTGTGTTTGTTGAACAAAAGGAAAAATGTGGAAAATCAGCAAATAATTTCACATGCAGCTGTGGATGGCTGAACCAGTTACACATAACTTCACAGCTACTAGATTGTGTCTGATAAGCAAAAGAACTTCTCATGACTAAGAAATCCTCCTCTAAGATGATCTTCCATTAAAGGCAGCTGAAACAGAAATGGCTTTGCCAACAGAAAAGCCTCTGTGAGAAAGATTATGGGTTTCCTTTCACATTTATTTCTTGTGGATTGTTTTATTTCTGGGGCAGAATCACCTCTGCTTTTCTACAGACTGTACTCAGACAGAGAAAGGGTTTGAACCTGGGCTTCCATGAGAATTTCCTAAATAAATACATTAATTATTTGGGGAAATAAAGATGAGGTCTGGCTACCAAGACTGAGGGGGAGATTAAATGATTAAATGGAAGATGAAATCCAGTGCAGATAAATGTAAAATGATACATACAGGGAGAGACAATCCTAATTTTACATGTATTAAATGGTGGGCACCCAGCTCTTCTGACCACACAGGCCGATGCATGGTGAACCCTGCATTTGATGACTACAATACATCTCACTATTAAAACTTGATAATGGGTTTTATAATGAGATATCAGTAGTACAATGAGCCCCAAAGACTAAAATTATTCTGATCTAAATGAAGATCAACAAAACACAACTACTAAACACATTGATATTCAGCAGTTCTTTGAGGCTGACATTTAAAATATAAAGCTCAGGCGAAGTCTCTTATAGGCCATGATCACCTTTGAGGATTGTTCCCTTAATCTGTCCCAAAAATAAACAGGGGGATGAGTCTGTTAAAATATTTAAATAATAATTTTTTGTGACTTACTGGGAGGTATCTGAAGTTCTTGATAAACATAATAGTTCAATTCAGACACTCTTAAAATTGCATTAAATTTCCTCAAAGCAGAAAAAGTAATATATTAATATGCTTAATTTTAAATATCTAAGTTCTTTTCTTAGTAATGTAGTACAACAAGAGACCTTGTTGTTAATCTAAAAGTATCTATACATACAAGAATAATAAGGAAAATAACTTCTCAAAGTTCTAAATTATTATTGCTTTTAATCTTTGAAAGAGGTATTTTAATAAAATTACTGAATGTTTGATTCTTATTGACTACCTCTACTAATGTTTGACCAGTGTACTTGCTTATTTTTTACCGTCTTCTACGTTCTATTAGTAGCTAATAGCTCATATGTTTGCCTTCTGCACAGGTTTGTTTGAGTCCAGCCCTAGCACCTTTTCAGGCAAATGTTATTTTTAGTTATCAATGAATAATGTTTTCATTTTTTGTGCCTGCACGCTCCTCAAAACTTCCTGCTTCAAAGCCCAGCACTGCCAGGGAACATTGAGAAGGGATTTTCTTAATATTCTCTAAACCTTACCAAAAAGGGTACAGAGCACTTAGAAATACAAACGCAAAATTCACTTAACCCAACGGCATTATAATTTCAGCCACAAACTTTATCCCAAGGAATTTGCAAATTGAACTTAGGAGACGCACAACAAGAAAAAGGAGTGAAGAGATATGTGACAAAAATAGAATACATCTTTTACTGTTTATTTGATCTAGATGGGGCTGTATTACTCAGGTCCATCAAAAGAGGAAATAATATGAACAAAACAGAGATTTCAGGTATGATACATATATATATATATTCATGTTTCACTTTAATGTATCATTCTTAGGGCAACAAAGAGTAAACATTCTTTGGTATCACGGAATCACGGAATTGTCAGAGTTGGAAGGGACCTCTAGAGATCATCTAGTGCAACTCCCCCGCTAAGCAGGATTGCCCAGAGCACATTACTCAGGACTGCATCACGGCGGATCTTGAAAATCTCCAGAGAAGGGAACTCCACAGTGTCCCTGGGCAGCCTGTTCCAGGGCTCTGTCACCGTCACCGTAAAGAAGTTTTTCCTCATATTTCAATGGAACTTCCTATGTTCCGTCTTGTGCCTGTTGCCCCTCATCCTATTGCTGGAAACCACTGAAAAAAGTCTGGCTCCATCACCCTTCAACCCATCCTTTAGGTACTTGTAAACATAGACAAGGTCTCCCCTCAGTCTTCTCAAGGCTAAAGAGCCCCGGCTCTTTGAACACCTCCCTTGTAAGGGAGGTGTTCCAATCCCTTAGTCATCATCATAGTTGCCCTACGTTGGACTCTCTCCAGTAGTTCCCTGTCTCTTGAACTGGGGAGCCCAGAACTGGATGCAGTATTCCAGTTGTGGCCTCACCGGTGCAGAGTAGAGAGGGAGAATGACCTCCCTTGACCTACTGGCCACACTCTTCCCTATGCAGCCCAGGATTCCATTGGCCCTCTTGGCAACAAGGGCGCATTGCTGGTGCATAAAAAGTTTGCTATCCACCAGGACTCCCAGATCCTTCTCCTCAGTAGTGTTTTCCAGAAGATCCACCCCAAGGCATTAATGGAAAATTGAGATCTATCTTAAATACAAGCAGCGTTACAAAGCCTACTAGCCAACCTATAATTGCTAGTGCACAGACATTTGAGGTGTAAAAACCTAAATCCAAGAATAGGAACAAAATACTAAGTAATTTTCTAATTGCCATACAGGAATCCAGGGGCAGAGATTCTCTAGCAGGTCTTCTCCTGCTTACTCAACCTTCCACTGTTGCCAGAAAGTTTTATTTCTGGTGTCTTCCCCTAAGAAGACAAAACAAGAAAATGACTTAGCTTAAATGTACGCTTAAAATACTTTGATTTTCAACAGTAGTTAAGTCTCTTTTCTTAGTCTTTTTTTGATATATGTAACAAAATTATTCAAAAGTATCCCCAAATGTAAAGAATTATCGGCTTCAATTTTTTTTCTTCTTTTCAAGTTATCTTTGATGTCTGTGTCCAGTACTTCAGTGCTGCTGCAGCCACGGCTTGAAGCAGTTTCCCCAAGAATTGTGCCATTTCAAACATTCCCTTAATATTAAAACAAATGAAAATCAGGAGGTATCTAATTGTCCTGGTTTTGATTTTGCTAATAAAATGTGAAAGGTTAAAGTGGAGCACAACCATTCCTTAGAGCTAAAGCTATAGCAGCACCAAGGCTTCAAAGATGACTTTAAAGTGAAAGGCTCAAAAAAAAAAGTTACAATAAAGCACAATATTTAAATTACTTTTCAGGCCCTCAGTTTCCACTGAACTTAAAGGGAGTTTCGTGATGACTCAGTGCCTTACAGGATCAGGACAAGGCTGAATAAAAGCATATGAGGATTTTGCAGCAAGGCCAGCATCTGTGTATGTGCTTGTGTTGCAACATGCATTTTGTAAGGAAATGATGCTCGGACAGCAAAACTTTTACCCATTTTTAATGCAATCGCCCAGTCCAACAGGTAGGTTCAAATTCACTGAGGACCGTCTGAATATTTATTTACCTCAAATCATATTCCTATCTTATCTTGTAGGAGTAAGAATCAGGCATTTCACTACTCTCTGTAGTGCCACAGTCTCCATCTCTCCCTATTTCCACTCCCAGCCGCCTCTTCCACTAACAGTCAGTGGGACTGTCTGAGTGCCTCTGTCACTGCTTGGGATGCATCTGGCTCACAGAAGCAAGCTTTCTTGAAAGGGAAACCTATTGTTACATGTACAAAGAGCTTGTCCATTGGAAATAGGAAAGATTAGTTTCTTCTTTGCAGGAATTAAAAGGAAAACAAGAATGTTGTCTACCCTCTCTCTGCTCAAGTCATCAGATCCTTTCTAACACTTGGCGGTACTAGCAAGTTAATCCTGTTCACCAGAATCAAAGTTAAACCTTTAGACAAGAACCAAAGTGTACAGTTGCCACTACAGATGCGCTTTGCATTTCAGCAGATTCAGGTAGTCTTTTTGTCTTTGAAACAATCAGACAGAAATTAGGCATTCAGTTCTGCAAGGTGCTGATAAGATATCATTAGAAATGTGAGATGTAAGGGAGGTTTGTATGAGCAAAATCTGAAGGCTTTGGCTCTGTATGGGTGATAGTCTAGTTTTCTATAACTTTAGCTGTGCTCTTAGTTTGGAGCTCTTAGTTCAGCGAAACAGCTGAAGGTTATTCAGATGAGACCAGCTGGGCCCCCTGTCATACAGAGCCAACTATATATTTGAACAAGTGTTTCAGATACCCATGCACCCAGATACAGTGTATTATAAGGTACCAAATATATTGTTTGTAGCAAGGAACATTTTTTTTCCCCAGTCAGTTATGGAAAAGATTACACAGATCAGCTTTTTGAGAATGGGAAATTAAATATTCACAGAAGACCGAGTTCTTCTGCTCTGGTGCTGTAGTCACTGACAGTGTGCTTGACTTATCATAAAGAGCAAAGCCTCCTTTAGGATATAGGCAGCCACTTACTACAAAGGGGTGATTAAGTGGCTGAGATAGTGCTGAGGCAGACCATGCTTTAGGTATTGTGTTCTTTTTGATCCCACAGCATGCTCCCTTGTAAGTGAAGTGGTAATTTCTTATAGGCCAATCTGAGTCAACAAGTGCTTTGAAGCCTTGTTGCTGTCTACAGAGCTATTTTTATTTCTTGGTACTTAGCCGTTCAAATAGTTTTTTTAAAGCACACCGGTTCATATTAGTAGAAAAGCTCTTTTACTTCTGCTTATATCTGTTTTTAACTTCTTACATGGCTTTTTGGTGGGGTCTGAGCATCTCTGTCCGCCCCTACAGTCACGTACTTTGCAAAATCTCTGAAATGTAAGTGTGTTGAGAGCATCAGTCATTGTCTACCTGGAAAATTTTTCAGATCTTAATCAAGGCAGAGGTTTAGAAAGAACACTGACTGCAGAAGGACGACTAAGTCTTCCCTATTAAGAAAAGAGCCTGACTCAGAGCTCATGGAAGAAATGATAATGCCAGGGTCCCAACAGAGAAAGGACTAAATTGCATAGGTATAATCTAATCACCTCTTATCATGGGAAATACTATAAAGTTTAGTACAATACTGCATTTTTTAATCCATATCAGGAATTCTAGAGCATAAATACATATGTCTGCTAAAGTGAACAAGAACAACTACAAAAATCTCTAGGAAGAGGCCAAGTATGTATGATATCATGTATGTTCTTTTACACATATCTAAATTGAAATTTATTTTCTATTAAACTGTCCACTCTTTCTGGCACATCACTTTGTGATCTGCACCAGCATCAACGATTGTTTATAGATGGTATACATGCGGTTATTATGGAAAGCAAAGAAATATTTTAAAGCTATTCAACCTGTTTGGTCCTTTTCTTTCCACTGCTGCAACTCTGAAACTAATGCAGATAGAAAACTCTTTAATCTCATCTAATCTTTTCCTTGATGATTTGTCAGCAAAATCCCAATTATGATTTTTGGTTTATTCAAAGCACTTAAAAACCTCTGTCATAACCCCATGAATTCTAAGGTGGTATCTCCTCGTATTCCTGTTTTCTGTTTAGTTAAAAGAGGATATAAACCTGCAAGTAAGAAGTAGTTTTTCACATAAAGTTGCTCTTCTTTAGTAGCAGAAAACATGCAGTATATACAGGAATTGTTTTTCGAGTGATCTAGACAGACACCATTGGAACTCCTATTCAATCTGTGTTTGATGGAGTCAACAAGAATTTCTCCATGGTTTGGTAATATTCTGTTTCATTGTCACTTGAAAGAAGTTATCTTTTTGGGAGAACAACACTCCAACTTTGAAGTGATGAGTACAAAGACAAATGCTGAAATTGCTCTCAGGAGTTCCAATTAAGGTCAGTGTTGATGGGCTTCATCACCTATGTGAGCTCCAGCTAAATATGAAGACCCTAAATGGCATGCAGGTTTTCAGAATAATTAATATACTGCAAGTAGCTCCTTCTGTCTTCTCATAACAATATATGCACTGGGAACATAAAAAGAGATATGGAAGATTTCGCACTTTTCCCCCTTATTGTGGATACAGACTGAAGGCCTTACAGGTGAAAGATTCCATATTCTACCAGCAGCCCCTGGAGCCATCAAAACCCTGGGAAGGAACACACAGGACAAAGAAGTTAAAACCAGTGATTTACCTGATAGGACGTCAGGCAAATACATCATAAGCACAGAGCTTACTTTAGCATATTGGCAGCTGCTTGTTGTGAAGAGGTGATTAAGTGTTTGGGATGGTCTTGAGGCAGTGCATGGCTTAAGTTTTGTGTTCTGTTTAATTCCCACAGCATATTCCCTTGTAAATTATGTGCTTGCATTTACGGGAGACAGATTTAGAATATTTGCTAAATGTCACAAAGTCTGCATGGATTTCCTGCACTGTAGCTGAAAGCTGACTCATTTGAAAGCTGGTAAAAATATTGGATCACCTTGGTACTGCTAACAAATTTCTAACCATTTCACATTGTTTAATCATTTACAGGAATATCTCATATGGATAAACCAATTGATAAGTCTAGCTCATTCAATTAAAGAAAATAATTGAGGCCCTTTTTAAAGCCAGGTAGGTCAGGCCAAATACTAATAAAAGTACACTACTGTTCCTACCTATCATTGACTGTGTCAAACAGTGCTAGAGTCAGCTTATTTTTCATGGAAACCACTTTTTCTGTTCATTAGTTTGATCCATGAATTCTATATCCATTTTCTGGGATAGATAGTTCTTTTCTGTCTCTTTCATTTGGCATAATTCCTCAGGAGAGCACAAAATAACACCTGGCAGTTGTCACTGCAGAAATCTACATTTACTAGAAGAATTGACTTCCCTACTTGAAAACCCATTTGTTTTTATTCCCTTGCTCTACCTTTGACTTCAAGAACAGTGTGCTCTGTTTATCCTAGAGGAGATAAAGACAAGACTGTCATCCCCACCCAAGACCTATATGTGCACACAGCTCATGCTGGTATGTACACAGGTGGAGTAAATTCCTCCACCCTAAGCATACATATCTCATACTTAATCCACTCTCCTGTCTGGGCAAAGATGTACTTCTACTTTCTTCTCTCCTCCCGTAATTGTCTGTAACAGGTCTATGTGAAAAGAAAATACGTGATAAAGAAGGCATAAAAGCTGTGATCCCTGATGGTTGACCCTATCCAGCCATCTGTTCCTCCAGGTGAAGAGCCAGAGGAGGGGTTGAAGGAAGGTATAGGAGAAGTTTATGTTGGATGGACAGATGCAACTGAATGCTCCTAGTGTTTAACCTGTAGATGAATGCAGATCCTGAGCCTGGTTGCCGTCCAACCTCATATCATCATGAGACTCGGGTACATACATTCCTTCCTCCTATCTTTACATAGGAAGGAAGTTCAGGTATGGAGGCTGGAAAGGAGCTGTGGTATGTTGTCATGGGACAAGACCTACCAGAATACTGCTGGGAACACCAAACCTCAGAGCAAAAGGCATGTAGACAAGTAAGAGCTTGAAGTCTGCAGCATGCCAAGTGCCTTTGGTGGGAAGCTGGGCTCGTTGACTTGAATTATTTCAATGGATGAAACTCTTTTCTCTCTTCCCTCCCCAGAAATACCTTGGCATTTGTTTTACTGGAATTGACCAATGACCTTTTGCTACCTCAAAGGGTGTTATGTGGATATGCTTATGTTTGCAAATGAGGTGGGGCACAAATTTTAAGGAATACCAAATTTGCCAACAAAATCTTTGGAAACCAAAACTATTTGAAAAAGTTGATTGAAAGTAAAAAAACCCCACGTATACCTGGGAATAGTTTGAAATGCCAAGAGCTTTGCTTTGACATTTTGAAGTAAAATTTCTGCGATTTTGTGTTAGGCAACATTTTTTTATTAAAGAGAACACAAAAATTTAAATGAAAGAAAGAAAAATACAGGATTTAAATAAACTTGTAATATGCAACAAAACAAAATATTTAATTTTGGGCTGAAAAACATGCTTTGAATTCATTAAATTCTAATGGGGAAGGAGTTGTTTCTCCTCTCTCCCCAAAAAGAACTGCTTTCATCATAACTGATTTTCTTTATGTTTTGGCAGGTTTGTGAGCCACCAGACTGAAACATCCCATTATTTGTTCACCTATATTCATAAGGCATTTTGAAACAACCAGGGTATAGCTGCCAAATTTCATTTGTGTGTTCTTAATCACTTTGTTTATTCCAATTACAGGTGACATTATCGAACAGGAATTGCTATCATTCTCTATGGATAAAATTTGCTCTCCTAATAGCCTCTATTAGACACTCAAATATGTGGGATAAACTGTACTAAATAATAGTAAACTAAGATATTTGCTATTGAACTCAATGCAAGATCACATCTTTTGTAAAAAAGTCATATTAATCTAAAATATGAGAAAGTATGAAGGAAGGTGCTGCAAAACGAGCAGAGCTTTGGATCTAGTTGCGACTATTATATCACTGCTACGTCAGAGGCCTCTCTACATGGCTTTATAGGCTACAATAAGTCTATTGTTTATTGCAAAGACTCAGCTGTGGACAGAAATGTCCAACTGCATGGTAATAAATGCTTAAAGACAAGGTTTTGGTCTGTGACATTTATTAACTTATGAATATAGTTCATAGTTCTTAATCCCAACAGCGGTCTGTAGAAGAGACTTGGTGGCTCACATTTGCAATGGGAAAAATGCCTTATTTCAGCATTGAATATAAGTCAAAGATGTAGTGGGAAGGTGATTATTGGAGCAGAGCGAGAGCAGTGCAGTACAGCATGGAAGGACTGCTGGTCTGGTCTCCTTTGTGTTAGAGGCATCCATCTGAAAAACCAGAGGGATACCTGTAAGACTGATGTGCATATACCTTGGATGGGGAATTATTCCTGCTTGATGGATTAACCATTGACATGTTCGTATAGCTTCAAAGTGGTGATGCATTTGTTTCTGTTCATTCTACTTTAAAATCAGTTAGTGTTCAGGAATCATTTTGATACTACTGCAACCTGTACTAGAGAAGATACTTTCACTCACACAACCACACACATGTTCATAATCACATTACTGGTGTCTTTTTTAGCTGTTGTTACATAATTTGAGAAAAGGAATATGATCTTTTTCTCTATATAGAAGAATAAAGTATTTTTTTTCCTGAAATTTTATCCATCTAGTCAAATGAGAATTTTTTAAGTTCTATTAAGTTAAAGTCCATCAAAGTACCTACATTGTAATACTACTTAGTTTATCTAGTCATACGATGCATTCTTTCTCATCTTGCATTTTCTCTGCAAAATTACTTTGGCATCTAAACCAAGACTGAGGTATAACTCAGTGACAAGGTCAATGTTACAATCTATGCAGCTCCTGTTCAGGTGCAACCCAATTGATAAACTTCTCCAGTTTCATTTGTGTTTCTTATAGAAAAAACCTCCCTAAGTCTCATTACTCCCCAAGCCTCACTTCTGTTAGGGTAGTTATATCCTATCTTGCTCATTATTCTCTTTGTGGAAGGAAACACCTTCAGCAGAATGAAGCTCCCTTCATCAATGAGGTTATTGTTTGATGCCTAAGAGAGTCTCCTCAGAAGCAGAAAACACTCTGGGGTGAAGTCATCCAAGTATTCAGGCTTCCTGAGTGCACTAACCACTTACATGAAAGATGCTTTTTTCTTGAATAATTTTTAAAAGAATCTTCTAAAAGCAATTCCAGTACAGTTATTTTGGGATTTTGGTTATTTTTTTTGTTTGGGGGGGGGTGGGGTTGTTTGTTTGTTTGTTTTTATTATTTTTTTTTCTTGGTATGGTGGTGGGACTTTTTAAAATGCTAGTATGTCTTTGTGGGATCTAGTTTAAAGATTTTAAATTACTATCAGATGTCTTTAAAAAAGCACTTTACCTGAAGCACAATGCAAAATATTGTCTGACGTTCTTTGGTCTGGGTTACACTGGAGGTCAAAGCACTCCGTGACATCACAGGTCTTTAGATGTAAGAACCTAATGATAGAGATTAAAAGTAGATAATAAAAAGAGTGTAATATCTTTATTGTTATATTTCCATGAGCAGTAAAATCATATTAAGAATGAACATGTAGTGTGATCCTGGCACACTTGGGCAGACCAAGATTTTGCACTGAAAATATGTTCCCTTCTTTAAAACAAAACAAAACAAAACAAACAATCTCTTTATCTGCAGGATGAATGGGCCCCTTCAATACACTGTAAATGTTACCCTGGCTGTGATCCAAGGGTTGTGATGTGGAAGGACTATGTTGCTTAATTTCTCCATTTGAAGCCTTTGTTAAAAAATGTTTTAATCTTTTCTTGACTCCACTGTAGTTTAAAGCCTGGTTTAACATTCCAGCCGGGCCACAACAAAGAGCATCATTGTTTGACATGCTTTTCCTACAGAGCCTGTCAGATGTGCTGCATTATCTAAACAATGTTGGCAGCAAGTACACAAGTAGCAAGTGTGAATCAAATCAAATATGTCTACAAATCCAGACTGAAAGCCTGAATAGTCCCAGATTCCAAGGGTATAGCAAGAGTGTCTGGTTATCGATAAGCATAATCGATTATTATCCTGTCATTTAGGATTCAAATCGGAAAGTTGATGGGGGAATAACCCACACCACTGTTTGACTTCATGCTTCCATCCCACATTGGAACCACCAAATTAGGAACTATTCAACTGTGCTCTTTACCTCAAATGCCAAAAAGAGGGGTTGATCTCAGAAGAATGTAGTCTGATGCTTGCTGACATACTAGACTAAGTCCAGTGCATAGAATAAGGAATGAAGTTTGGACTTGACTGCTGATCCTCTTGCACTGGCCTCAGCCTTGCCTTCCAACCTACTCCATCCTGCTTGGCACCATCCTAGCGTCAGTAACCACCTCACTAAAATCTGCCTACTCAGCTCTTTGGGTGACTTCTCCCTCACCTATTTCCATCTAAATGAATTAAGCTAGCAAAGATCTCCTACTTCAACTTTGAAACTGGTCTGACTCACGGTGAGTAAAATGTACTTGGGACTGACTGCATGAACAAGTCAGCCTGAAGGTCTGAGAAAGGCAGTACGGAGAAGCCAACTACGTTAGGTCTTTGATGCTATGAATACGAGGATATTCCAAGTAAAGACAAGTATCTGTGGAACAGCTTCAGAACTTCATTAACTTATTTTATTGCTGTATCGTTCCTACTTTCAATGTATGATATTGTGAAAGAGATTTTCTTTTTCAAAAATGTGGTTTTGATAGCATACTTTAATACAAGCTACAGTACCACTAAAATAAGTTTTTAAGAGCATTTGTTTCAGGGAAAGTTCCACTAAAAAACAAAATCAAGTGCTGAAAACAAGATTAAATATATTTAGTGCAATCAACTAATACTAGCAAATATGAATTGTGGTTCCATATGTTTGCCATGCAATAACAATTAGTTTGAGGTTCTGTGAGAATATTAGAACTTTTACTGTGGGAGGTGCCACCATATAACACACAGATCTAGAGGTCTGGATGTGGTAGATGTTAACTGAAGATCCCAGTCTTTGCAGTAGAGCAAAATTAGATTCAGCTGTGTGGACTTAGAAGCCATAGAACCTGAACTCGATTTCAGCACACCACAGCAGGCCAAATCGTGCCTCAACAGCCCCCGTGAAAGAAGAGGATCTTCCCTTTACCACCTCATTACTCCATGTTGACAAATATTTTACTTTCTACACTCAACAAAAGAAACCCTAATTAAATTGACTGCCATACAGCATTTTGCTACTGGCATATATATAAAAAGGTCTCATCTTGTACTGCCTTTTGTTATTCAAAAGCCAGCTCTCACGTTTATATTTTTAATTTCTTTTAAACAAAGAAATAAATTTTATATTGTAACTTCAAATACACAGCAGGGTTCTATAGCATGACAGGTCTTTCCCAGAATTCAGAAACACACCAAGTTCAGTTGTTCTTCAATGTCAGGTCTACAGTCTTGTAAGGAGTTAAAAAATAAATTATAGAAAACTTATTAAATATTTTCAGCAAAGGTTAAATCTGTATAACTATTTTTGTCATGTATTTTCAAAATAAAACACAAAAATGATGTCATTTAAGTTTGAGCAAATGAGAAAAGTTGTTTTCTTAGTATTGTATGAAATTTTATTTTGTGCTCAACAACAAAGAAAAAATTAAATCAAAAAGAATATAGATATGAAGAATTATTTTTTTCTTTCTTGAAGAGTTAAAGGGCTAAACTTAAAAATTTCAGCTATTTCTCGGAAAAAAAGCTGGTTCAGGCATCTAGGAGGATAAGACAACATTCTTACTAGCAGTAAGAATAAGTCTGTTCATTTAATGTGGATTTTCTAACTCTTGCTCTCCTTAATTTTTAAATTATATTTTACTGTAACAATGAAATACAGTGATACAGAAATAAAATAAAATATCATCATGAAAATGGAGAAAGACAAAAGAATCTCAAATAGGGTATAGCAAAAAGGGGTGACAGTATGCCAACAAGTGCATATATATCATTTCATCTGCTTTAGAAGCAGAGCAGCAAGTTCTGTCTTTGTAAGAATTATTGGTTTTAAATTAAAACAATGTTATGTTAAAACTAGATTAGTTTATGGCTGGACCTTCTTATTTATTTCAATACCGTAATTATTAATTTCAATCTTCTAAAAGATTTTAATTCTTAGTTTCAGGAACTCTGCATTTCAAATAACTTTTAAATGTCAAATTTTATATAAAGGAGATATTTCACTAGAAGAGTGATGTCAACAAGAATAAAGTAAGGCAAGAGGAAGCTTAAATGAAAAACAAATGACATAAACAATAGTAAAAAGATTTAAGAAAGTATTTGTTAACGTTGCCAACCTGATTCATTTTCTTCTGCCTGAGGGAAAACCACGGTTGACCGTTCAATGTAGATGCAAAAAAAAATGCTTTCTGTCCATATTCTTATCTTAACTTCATGTCAACTGACAAAGAGAATAAAGACTTGCAGTTTTGCTTTATCCTAGCTTGGAAACTTTAAATAGGTTGCATTTCTGAGAATTTTCACAGAATTAGAAGTGTGCTTACCTCTTCTTTTCAAATATGCTTTCCCTCTCTGTTTCTTTGCTACAACTTTCCTAAACCTGGCTGTATACAACAGACCCAAAATTAACTAGAATCTTTACAGTCAGTAATTAAGAAAATGGGTTTTGCATGCTGGACCTGGAAGAACAGTATTTCTCCTTTTATCCCAGAATTTAGGATACCCTTCTAGCTCTAGAAACAACTTTTACATATTGTGAGCTACATGTCTTCCAAGAAAGAGTGCACACAGTATGCAAGGACTGCAAATGCCAGTCTCACATCTGTTGTACTTCATTCTCAGAGTAATGAAATTTTCATTTTAGGCTTCATTTGCTCATCAGAAAAGGACTAAGTAGATCAATAACGTAGCATGATCAATGCACTGGGCACACACTGCCGACTGCGCCATCTGCAAACACCAGTCATTAACTGAAAGTTGTCTGCCCTGATTCTGGAAGAAAGGCAGTCTGATCTTCAACCACACAAACTCTTCCTCCTCCACGTCAGTACACCTGTATTTCACATGTATGTTGTTTATACTCCGTTTCTCTTTCTGCCAACCTAGGCAGAATATGGAAACAGACTGCAAAACCCTCTCTCCTTCCTAGGCAGGTCAGCAGAGTGGCTGATAACTAAGTACCTACAGTATTGATGTCCAGCCACCATTAGAAGAACCTAACATCTCCTCTTAATCACCTAGGGCTGCTGTGTGTGATACCCAATCAATAGTCCAGCTCCAAATTATATTAGTTAATTGTGACCAAAAGTTATTACATTTTTACATGACTATAAAATACAGATAATACATCCGCCCTCTTAGATGGCATCTCTAACAATTGCCATTGAGCAGTAATCCTTTATTGAAAATTCTGGTTGGAGTTTAATGAAACCTGTGTAAAATTTTAAACTGTAATTATTTTAATCTTGCTTCCCTGGCAGATTAATGAAGAGCATTTAACATCCTTTCTCACTGCTCTCTTTTAATTTATTCCTGCAATATTTATTCTCATTCTGTTTTAAGACTGGCCAGAAATGATATTGGATTAAGTCAGCAGTTATGGAAGAAATCAGGTAACTGCCTTGATTCTTTTAATGTTGTGTTTAATCGCCTAATAACTGGCAGTGACCAGATGATGTTTGTAAACTGGTAACATCCATTTGTCTTACACAATTGAGTCATTTTTTTGGGTCACAATCCACTTACACAGTGGATTGTGTGTGGAATCTTACTGGCAGAAGGTAGCACAGGCGTCCACAGCCTCAGAGGAATTTTCAGACCAGAGCCCCAATCTCTGTTAGGCAAAAAACCTCCTTCTTCACATAAACTCCATTTTTTCCCTGCAATTTGAAGCAGGCAAAAAGTTTCAGAATAGGCTATTAGAAGCCATAAGGAAAGCGCATTTTTAGAAGTGAAAAATGTGGCAAGGAATGTCACAAAAGAAACTCCTAGGTAGTAATGGTTTGGAAAAAATGTCCTTAATCATAAGAGAGTTAAGTAACTCCCTGTAAAACTCATCTTCTGTGATTTTAATGGGTATAAACATATTTCAGGCTTTCCATGAGACTCTTAGCACAGTAGAGAGGAGTGATTCAGAGTCCTCATCTATAGCAAAAACATCACAGAAATGGGACACCATTGAAAGGGTGTGCAAAAAGCAGCACTGACAAGCCCACCTCTATTTTGAGGTGTTTCATGAGGGCAGCTTTTTCCAGAAGAGAAGAATTCATCCACAAGACAGACATCTGTTGTGGGAGGTCATTAGACCCCACTTGGTCCTCTGGGAACTTCATGCACATGGGCTAGTTATGGGCTGGCACTGAACCAACAGGTAGCCCAGACTAATCTAACAGATCACTGATAACATTACATTATCTACATATTTATGGGTGTCTGTTTGTGCCCATGCTTGTCAGACTTTTTTTTTATCTGACTGTACCCATAACTTTTGAACCTGTTGGCCAACCTCAGTCAGTGACAAAATGGTGTCAGAGAGAAAATTCTACAAGATTAATAAAAAGGTATTGCTGCCCAGAAGAAAAAGCACTTGTTAGCATGCTCCATTTAGGAACAAGCTTCAGATGAGATCACACCATGGGGGAGAGATGACCTAAATGCCTGAAATGCAAGAAAAAATTTTAAATGGGGCTTACACTTTACTAGACACCAGAGAATCCAACCATGAGGCACAAATCCATAGGAAACCAGGCTTCATTTGTTCCACTTGTTGCACAGGGAGCTCCTTGTTTGTACTAAATGCAAGGATGACTTTCAGTGCAGTTTCACTTTCTGCCAATATTATTTATTATACCACACTGAAAATCTGAGTGGCACTTTGCCTTTCCTCCAATGTTTCTGTCTTGAGGAACTTGGCTTTTGGGCCAAAATTTTGTCCTCAAATTCACTTGCTCAAGGAACGTTTCACTGTTAGCTTCATACAGGAAGCAAGTCTTTCCATTGAAGTCAGTCAGAATATGTGACTGTCCCTGCTGTGGCGTGATGACAATTTGAGATGGGGACAGATGGGAGGAAATTTCTGATGATCCAAACTCTGAGTCTTACACAGAGGGCTCTGAAACTATTAAGACAGAAAGGTGAATATTTTTAACTCATAAGCAACTTGTCTTTGGAGATAGTTGGATTTCTTGTTGAATAAAGTCTATTGTTAAATATATATTTGCAGAATGTTAGACGCATTATCATCTCTGTCACAGATGAAAAAATCTCCCCAAAGAAACCAACATATTCACTCCTGTATGTTTGGACTCAGAATATCAAAGAAAGTGACACAGCCCTACATGATGAATGTTGCCTTTCTATGCAGAGGTCAATCTTGCCAGATGCTCAGTGCCCCAATGAGAAGACACTTCTCATCTTGCCTCATGCTTAGCACTTTCTTCAGCACAGGTTTTCTCCACAGTTTTTGTGAAAAGTAAACAGAATTACTGACGAAGCACCATGTATTTTCTTACCTAAGTAATACAAAGGGTTGGTCATTTTGCAAAAGAGTTGAAACTAGAACAGCTGATGTAACAGCAGTTCTGTGTTGTAATAAAAAATATGAGTATTATTACAAATAGAATATAATAATGAGTGATTTCATTCATCTGAGTATTCATTTCAATTGCTCCATCTTTATAGAAGTATTTCCACTGCTAGCCTGACATAGGAAGTAAATTTTTCCAGGTCACTCACACCTTTATTCCTATGAACCACGTTCCCGTATGTTTTTGCAACCACAGGGACTGACTCTCATTAGTGAAGAAGAAAGCTTTTTTACATTGTTCTGTCATTTAAAGCCATTTTAAAGCTCTTTTGCATGGAAAAGAGGCTATACAGTATTACTAAGTATTGCAGCCATAATGTTTAAGCACTAGGAGCCCTTGCATAGAGTTGAATATTTAAATAGGTTCTAAATATATTGCTAGTAGGCCCCAATTAAGACATGTGAGAAGCATAGTGTAGGTAGATCAGAATATGCCTAATGTGTCTTAAACTTACCAAGATGAGCTTCTCTCAGAGTTTACTCATTAGCTTAACTAGTATAAAAGACAAACTCCACTATGTACTTAACTTTAACCACATATAATACTCTACCCAAGCTAACAAAAAAAAAGTGTGTTCTGATCACATGCCAGGTAAAAAGAAATACAGAATCCTAGGAAGGTACAGTTTTCACATGTTTAAATAAAATGAGAAGAACATTGAGTAGGAGTATAGGGATTACCTTATCAGAATTTAGTTAAATTACACCTTTGGTCTTCACTACATGTTAATGACTACAGTCTTCACCCATCTAAGATAAAAATGTCACTTCTATGGTTAGTGGAGACAAGGACTTAGTACACTATAACAAGATTGCTCAAGTAGCATAGTCATATCACCGTACAAAACTAACATTTTCACATGTACTGTCAGGTTTGCATCCTAAACCAACTTTCACTTCTCATTCAGGTGTCAAAGAAATTCTTAATAAATTAGTCATCTGTATCAATGGACTAATTAATACAGATCTTTCAGTTTTAACAAACTACTCAATTTCACTAAGGAAAGGTTATGTCGTCTGTGATGTGAAAACAGAATATATGTGTACCAATATATACTTATATGGACATAGATGCCTTAGGATGTAAGGAAAAGGTGAAGAGAGAAGAAGAAGTCATCTTCAGTTCAGGAATTTTCGATTACAAGGCAAGCACCACAGAAATCTCTGAGTTTCTCTGCCTCTTCTCTGCTCTCCTCTTTTTTCAGAGAGGGAGAAGGTAAGTTTGCTACTACTTTTTTTGTTCTTGTGGTTAACATTACAACTGAGCAGTTTTTTATTAAAGTTCATCTCCTAGCCTTCTTTAACCATTGACTTCATCTGGCTGTATAGGCTCCTTCTAAAACAAGGGAGACGAAACTCTCCATAAAGTACTTCTTCCCAACTGTGTGGGCTCTCTGGGATTCCTCAGCTTTCTTTGGTGTCTGCAAAGGAAGGCTGAGTAACAAACTTTGACTAAACCTTTAAAAGATTAAAGTTAAGTCAGATGAATTGCAGCCCCAGAACTCAAAGACCGAAGGTGAAGAAGGTCCACTGACTTAACAGCTTCTAGAGATGTTCTCTGGGAAGAGGAAGGAGGGTTTTCCAGTAAGAGGAGATGCAGCTTTTTCTTTCCACTCATTGAAAGTGGAAAAAATAGAACGTTTTTGACATATGTTGAAGAATTAATTTTTTTTAAGTAGTTTTAAAAGACTTATTTTGGGATTAATCCAAGAGTATTGCTTCAGTAACATCAGATAATTCTTGTCTGAGTTTGACCTTCAAAATGTTTTACTAAACTTTTACATGTATTTTGAGACAATTAATTCTATTACAAAAATGATCTTTTGAAATGCAAAACTTAAACATACTTGGTCATTTCTGACCACCCTAAAATTCTTTTTCCTTTTTTATCTATTTTTGAAATAAAATGTTGTAAAGAACACATATCTGTAAATATTTTGCCTTGAACCAAATAGGCGTTTTCCATTGAGTAATGGTTTTCATTCTAACTTGAAGACATACAAGTCAATTGGGCACTGGGAGTAGAGGGAAAAAGGTTATCCTGTGGCACTTGCTTGACTGGTTCTACAAAATAACACAGGGAACAATATTACATCACAAAAGAAAGATGTCCTACTTCTTACAAAGGACAGATATTCAGGGAAACTCATCCCTGTCCTTACAGGAGACTCTCATATGTAGCCACTTAGAGAAGAAGGGGTGTAGGAAAATGGGAGAAAAAAAGGTTTCAAACCAAACTGGAAATGAGTGCCACAAGGAAATCCCTGAGAAAGACATGGTCGATGGCATCTGAGAACCCTGGCAGACACAATGAGTTACAAAGGGATGATGCTTCAGCGTGAGTTCTGTCCCAGACTCCAGTTCAAAAATCCAGGAAAGAAATGAGGGATTGGGGCCAGAGGGCTGGAAGGATCCAACCAGAGTGGAACAATAACTTGTCCAAGCACAGATCAGCCCTAAAAATTAAGAAAGCTAAGGGTTTACATAATTAAAGGTGTGGCTGCTCCAGAAAAGTACATGAGCCCAGGGGGATTAAGACCGGTCTAGACCAAAAAGGGTTACTCGATGATAAATAACTCTTAGAAATGGTAATTACGTTATGCCCTAATGTTATTTACTGCCTAATATTGTTCACTGTGACTCCTTTAATTAATCTACCTGACATTCTCACTAACTCATTCCTTTTATCCTTTGCTGAGATTAAAGGTCCTTTTTATCTTACTGCTTTTATGTTCGTTCTTGGGTGAATCTAGTATGACATTAGATGTCCATGTGCATTTTGAGCGCCTATGGCACTCACTTTTGGGATTCACAGCAAGCTTACTGCCCCTTCTACTATTGAAAGTTCTTGATGTTCCTGATCTCTTTGTAATCAGTTTACTCAAGACAGGAAAGAAGTTCCTAAAGTATAACATTCCCCAGCTCACAAAATCCCTCAGAGCGAGTCCTCAGAGTCACTCTTAGTCTAACAGAAGACCTCCGTACTTTCTTCAAATAAAGATTTCTCACTAGATTCTAAGCCACTTTGAGAAGCTATCTAGCTAAATTACCCAGTAATTTTCCTTGGGTAGTTTGCCCAAAACTCTCACGAACTCCCCACATTATTATTTGCCAAGACTAGTTTTGCTCTCTTAGGATATCTTTGAACTGTTTTCAATTACTCTGACTGGTCAAGCTCTCCACTGAAAATGCTCCAGTTCCCTGAAGCAGATCCTCCTGATGACTTAGGCAAGAAATAAATATAATTATTTCACCTTGTGGTAAATTGCCCATGATCAGCTCTATGCTGCAAAGCATCATCTCATGGCCCTCTATAATTGTGGCAGCTAGTTTACCAGCAACATTTTATCCTGTAAGACATACTACAGGGCAGATTAAACGAATGACTTGTTTACAAACAGTTTAATGAGGAATAGCTATGACGCACACAACTGCTTCATTTCCCTCTGTATACGCAAAGGAGCTTGCTTCCTATTTTCTTTATACAGATGGCACCAGCATATTCCTCTTCAGAGGCCTTTCAATGAGTGACCCTGCAGCAACAGAAACCCATGTTCCACTGATTTGCATCTGCTGATGACTTCTCAGTGAGGGTGGGAGAGTGGCCAGGTTCAGCACTGCCCACCTCAGTGCAGAGTGTCTGCTTTCAACCTTTTCCCCACATGTTACATGCAAACTACCCATATGTCACAGCATGTGCTCCCAGGACAGTTTACAGGGGAACCTTCTCACACAGCATCCCCAAGCTTAGCATCAACATCTCAATAGCTGACATGAGCAGCCAGGCCCATGTCTCTGTTCCCCTCTCCTCATGACCCCTCTTTCTGTAGCCCTGGCAAATGTGTTTGATTCCACCATCATTCAGAGAATAACGTTCTTTTCTCACATCATTTAATTGTTATTTGCCTCCTGCTCACCTGTAATGGTATTTTATGCCTGTGTGGTATTTTAACCATTTTAAATCATACATAAAAACAATTTCTCAGTGGTTTCTTCACAAAATGTGATGGTGAGCCAGATTGTTGCTCATTCTTTTACCTGGCTTGCTTACCAATGTTGTCTTCTGCTTTGATTTCTAAGCTTTTGGCAGGGATATCTTTTTGTTCTGAGTTAATATAGTACTGGGTGCAAAGGGATATCTTGCCCAGGGGTAGAATGGTTAGACATATATTCTCTGGAAGTACTACTAACAGTAATAATAATAATATTAATAGCAAAATTTCTTCAAGGATACCACACATGGGGAATGAGACTGTGGTCAGAGGATAAGTGTTATTGAATTTCTGATGAAATACTGAGATATTGCAGTGGAAAAAAAAATCATTTAAAGGCAATAATTTTTTCTCAATTTCTACTTTATCAGACATATTGAAAATTCAAATTAAATTTAAATTTATGTTTTGTAATTATTTTTTCCATTCCTGTGGGAGTTTTCTACAATAAGTCTTCAATTAAGCTGAATTCTGTAACTTGCCTTGAAGACAGTATTACCATTATATCTTATCAAATTGTTGAACTAAAATATTCAGAAACACACAGGATTTTGATGTAAAACTGCAGCTGCTTGAAAATGTGCAGTGAATGTCATCTTTGGAGCATATTTTTTGATCATCATCCCGCTGGGCACTTAGGTAACTTCTGTTTTCTGTATTACATATATTTAAAATATATAAAGCAGAATGAATTTCAGAAAAGATAGGCGTTAAGCTACTTGCATGATATTACAACTCTACATGACTATCGCCATAATAATACCCAATACCCTAGGCTATGAGTAGTGATAATTATACTAAGCCTAGCATAGATTCTCACTAAACTGATGATCTCTGGTCTGATGCCTACTGATATTAAATACCAATAAAATTTGGGCCCTTGTTGGGAGATACTAATCAAACATATGTTCTGCCACTCTGATCTATCTCCACTATTATCACGTAATGAAGATACTCTTCAAGGCACAGAGAGCAGTACACAGCTTGATTCATTTCCCATTATCAGGTAATACACAAACTGCACTGAGTCTAGTATGAAATTTCTGTGGATGAAAGGGGAAAGCAAGAAGTATAACAGTGTTAAAAAAAGAGAAGGGACAAATCAGACAATTGCCTGGCTGTCAGGGTGAGAATTGTGGGCTTATATCCATTACCTTAGGAAAGACGGGAGCCCTATAGTTATATTTTATTGTTTATACAAACTGTCACCATGTAAGATGACTTGTGACGAGGTAAAGGGGATGAACAGAAAAAGCAGGTGTGCAGCGGAGCTATCTTATACTGTTTACTTATGCTTACATAAAACAATGGAACAAAGCCTGAACAATTTGCACCTGTTTTAGAAATCAGAATGGTAAGGTTAATCATAAAAGATACTTTGAGCTGTTTTATTAAAGTATCCTGCTCTCTCTTGATTCCAGCTTTATTTTTCCCTTCCCATCATCCTCTTACACTACAGGTACTTGAGTTTCCAGCTGCAGGCAGGGGCAACTACCAACATAGAAGCCATAGAATTAATGTGCAGTGAGGAACAATTTCTCTGAATGCAGTTAGTTGTTATCAGTTTGCTGAAAAGCCAGCCTTCTTACCCACATAGACATTTGTAAGAGGAAAAAGGTGAAAAGTACCTCAGTGCAGAAAAATGAAACAAAGAAAAGTACCTCTGCTTTGCAGGATAACACAGACTTTGCTGATACCTCTCAGAAATATTACCCCAGCACAGAGTTTGTGGCAGCGTAGCTACAAGTTCTGAAATTATATAGTGACATATTAATAACCTTTTATTCTGTTCTTTCCACATTGCACTTCATTCAGTTCATCAACAAATTAATGTTATACAAGTCTGTGTTCTGGTAGGCTATACCAAGATGTTTTTCATTTTCTGTTTTGTTCCTTTGGAAAGAATAAATAGCACTGCTTTTATTTTTAGCTTTTCAACCCAGTGTTACTCTACATCACTTGGAGAGTGTCAATTTTTGCAGTACTAGTTATCTTTACTAGCCAATGCATTTTAGAAATTAACACAACCAGACATCATAAGTAGCTGTAGTCTTGAAAAGCAGAATTAAAAATTGGCCTAGTTCATGGCTACGGCTCCTCCTGGGGCCATAGATGCTTGTCTTGGTTTCTATGCTTTGTATGGAAGAAGAAATTAAAGACGCTAAGCCAGACAGAAAACAGCAGTTGCAACAAGCCCAGGCAAAAAGGACGAAGGGACATAAAAAGCCTAAGCAAACCCTCAGCCCCTATCGGCACCAGTTCAGCAAGCCTGGGCAGAGACTCCGAGATACAGCAGCCTCTCTGTGCAGACTTTGTATGGTCTATCATTAGCCATCTAAAGTTCTGCATTTGGCATATGTGTTTCAGCTATGGTGGAGGAGAAGAGGCTCTTGCAGAATGGGATTCACTACTTTCGATGATCTGTGTACCAAGTACGTGCTTCCACAGCATGATTCATCCCATTTGTTTCTCTCCTTTTTTTCCTGTTTTTCTTCTATGATACTATCATTTATATTTAAATAATGGATAGGTCTGTATGCAGAGCTTGCTAATTTTTTTGGTTGCACAATTTTTGAGACAGAGCATGTGTTCATGATACAACCGATCAGAGATTTCATATTCTGAGGTCAACAGGTAGGTAAGATTAGATTTGGTATTATGTCTATTTGTAATAAGCATTGGGGTGACAAATACCTGATGCAGGCAACTGGACTTTGTATTAAAGTCCCCTACTGAACTAGGAAACTTGGAGTATGACTTCCCTGCAACGTCCATGATCTACAAGAGTCTCTCTGTGGCAGTCATGCGCAGAGAACGGGCAAATTCAGCATGAACTTTCTGTTGCCCACAACTATTTTCTTGTTGAAAGATAAACTTTATACAGCTGGATAAGAAAGAAAGATGGAGTTTCAAAAATCAGCAAAGATTACACATTAATTAAAATAATGATATTTAAGTACTTGTTTGAACTCATATTCACACAAAGAATGCACCTTCATTGCAAATGAAAATATTTATTGTGTCCCCCCCACTCCCAAGGATTTTTCAAAGAAATTGGATTCTCTTTGTTGAAAACTGAATCCTGGAAAATATTTGTTTTTAATACTGACAACCCAGTTTTTGAAAAATATAATTAATATTTCAAAAACTGACTATTTTCCTGTTTTCATTTATGGGAAATGTCAGCATAGATGATAAATTAAAAACAACCCTTTTTTTTTTTTCTTTCCCAACTTTCCCATGAAAACCAAATGGTATTTTCCTTCAACTCTACTGGCAACAGAAATGTCAATATAGAAAGCCTTCAGGCATCAGACTGGGTTTCTCTTCAAAAGCACAAGGTTAATGAGCATATTGAGAATTGTCGGGAACATACAAGTCTGAAGGAACCTCAGATCCATCTGCTGGACTATTTGCTTGATGACTCACAGGAGGGTGAAAGTTTGAATCACCAGCCCTTCCCTTCAAGAGGATAGATAACACTTTCTAAGCCTCCGATGACCAATCCCTCCCAGAACAAGATCATGCAGCTGGCTGCCAAGATATTAGAAATTCCCTGGAGGATGAGGATGTAATCTGAATGTGTAGAAGCCTTTCGTTTTCTGCAGGTCAGAAAAGTTTTTATTGGTAGCAAATAAAACGAGATATCAGAATTGGAAGTCTCATCTTGAAAAATACTCCTAAGTAATACAGTCAACTTACAACAGAGATAGTAACTTCTTTCCCCCCCCCCCTTTATTCAGAACTATTGCTTGATTTTCAAAATGCTATTTAAAAAAAAACCAACACAAAACAAGACCAAATCCAGAACACAAAACAGAACAACAACAGCAATGTGTATAATTCCATGTGCTAAAGGATAGCGTTAACCTTATGGGAGGGAAAAGGTAAAATAACTGATCTTCAGAACATCCTCTGAAGTAATAAGCAGTTGCTTTGCCTGTTTCACACTATGGAGAACTGTATGTTGTAAGTGGTACCACAATTGAAAAACTCCAGAAGTAGTAGCTCTAAACGTAGAACCAGATAACATCTATTCTGAGTAAAAGTGTCACTGCCTGGCTCTGAGGGGTTAAATGCTTTGCCTGACACTACACGGCCAGTGCTAAAGACTGGATCAAAATTCAGGAGTTTTATTGAAACTCTACTGAATACTTGTATTAATGAATTTTAATCTTGTTGGAAAAATATGGAACTGCATAACAAATAACTTAAATCCTAACTTTAAAATATTCTTTTTTTTCCCTCACATTGAGTAAGTGGCTACAGTGCGGTATATGCAACAGAAATATGGTAATATTGCCAAGCATGCTATTCTGGATAGTTAGGTCACAGTTACATTTGAATCACCGATTCGCATTTCCTTTTTTTGTCTGAGCTGTATTTTTAAGCCACTGTCTTTTAAATAAAAAACTCTCTTTGTCTTAAATCACAGCATAAAGCTGCCATGCTAATCAATTAATAACATTTGTGATCATCAGGCAAATTGTTTTTGTTACACTGATTTTTATCATGATCATTGTTCTGTATGTGTACCTGATCATTATCAACCTTCAGGACGTGTCTGTGCAGAGACTAGTATAATATACAGTAGATTCTTACAAACTGCGGTAACAAAAACTGAATTGAAAGCCGTAGGCACTGCTGGAACACCACGTCACGGAAGAGAAACCAGCTAAAATGTCACACTAAGATTCCTTCATGTAGTCTTAAATGCTCAAGAGACTTGGGAGACTATCTTATGTATCATCACAAACTGACACAGTGAAAATCTCAGCAAATAGTAATTTTCTGGATTTACTGCATGACAGGAACCTCAGGTGGTAAGCTAAATAATGCAAGGCACAGAAATTGAGTAAAAATCTTCCTGTGAGCCTGCTCACACAGACATATGAGCAGCTGGTTCCTACTGCAATTCCTATTTGTTTCTAAGCCTCCCCAGCTGGGATAAGTGAAAGCCTTATCACGGTCACTGACAATCTGACAGCCGTCTGAGATAGACTGTGAGTCAGTCCCCCGTACGGCGGGGAGGAACAGAAACTTCCTTGGGAGGCATTGACAGCAGGCAGTGCATTTCTCCCCTTAACTTCCCATTACAGGGTACTGTGCCTGCTCGTGGAGAGTGCTGTGCCTTGGCACGGAGAAGGAGGGAAGATTGCGCTGGTATCTCTCACCTACTTCAAAAAAAGGTTACCGTGTAATGTCTGAGTCTGGGATCCTTCTCAGGACAAAGCAGCTTTTCACCAGAAAGGCAAAGGGATCTTCCTAAGAAATAAGGAATCAAATAGTTTGAGACTCACATTGTGTCTCTGTGAAAGTCAGTGGTGGCACTCCTCTACTCCACACCATAAGCAATGCCTTGAATACAGAGGACGATGGTCACAGGTTTGGGGACATCAAGAGTCAGATGTGCTCAGGACCTTCTGCTGAGGCCGGATTTGTGAACTCAATCAGCTCAGGGTGAGAGATCTTGGTGCAGGCGAGCAGGCTCCGTGCCACTGCTTGAACCAGTAAGGTATTTGATTTGGGGTGCTGAATTCCTCCAAAAAGTAAAATGTTTAACCATGTGCAAGAATGGTTTTAAAAAACACTTTTCTGGTAGATTAAATAATTCCAAGTGTAGACACAGAAATGACATACTGTGGAGAAAAGAAAGATATCTGTAAAAGTACAATTCATATTTTGATAATTATGTACCAGTTCTGAGATAACCATGTGGGGAAAAAAGAAAAAAAAAAAAGGAAAGCAAGGAGAGAAGAAGAGTCACACTAAATAGTACAGTTTCTGTATGACAGTCAGGCAGAGTTATCTACTTATTGGACAAGTTGATGAGATGTATAGATGAGATGTTAAAAATTCCATGAAAAGACTGATCCAGCGGTCCCACTACGTGAAGACACTCAGTGACATGCCTGGCAGGTAATCAATGGAGATTTGCTAAGGCCCTCTCTCAGCAGGTATTTAATATCTCAGTAGTCACAGCTTGAACAAAGCTCACCCCCAAACCTTGCTGCATATTTTCTGTATCTAACAGGATCACTTCATCCTATAAAAGATGTAAAGATACCAAGGTACAAGTGGGCAAGAAGCTCAACCCCTTTTAATTCATGTTAGTTGCAGAAATTCATGGGTGTTCAAGAAATGTAGAATTGGGTCCTAAATTATACCAAGTGGAATACTCTGTGCAGCTGAACCAAATAATCCAGAGACTTTTATATGAAAATCCATAGCTAGTAGACTTCTGTGGCATGAAAGTTATACCAAAGAATCATAGAATGGTTAGAATTGGAAGGGACCTTAAAGACCATCTAGTTCCAACCCCTCTGCCATGGGCTGGGAAACCTCCCACCAGACCAGGTTGCTCAAAGCCCCATCCATCCTGGTCTTGAACACCTCCAGGGATGGGGCAGCCACAGCTTCTCTGGGCAACCTCTTCCAATGTCTCACCACCCCCACAATAAAGAATTTCTTCATAATATCTAGTCTAAATCTGCCCTCTTGCAGTTTAAAACCCTGTGCACCCATGTGTGCATGTGCATGTGTGTGCACATGGAAATCTTAAATTGTTTTATTGCAGTGAATATTTAAGCAGGAAACATGAGTAACTGGTATTACAATTAATAAATTAATCAGTTTAGATCTGTGCTTTTCAAACAAAACATTATATTTCTCGAACAATCATAATTTGATACAGTGTTTTGTCACAAACACTGAGTAAAGTATTACACTTTTTTTTTCCTGGTAATATCAGTATAATTTATGTCCCCATAACGAAAAGTTAGAAGCCTGTTCATCAAGCAGATTGTGTCTGGGTGAGATTTTATGCTAATAAGTTAGAATTCCAAGTTTGATTTACCTGATTGATAATACAAAAAGAGTAAGAGTGAAAAAGAAATACATTTTTAATATACTGCTCTGTAGTCTCTGCAGTAAACCAGCAGATGAACTATGAAATTTATTTTTTAGATTTCATTAGGATTGTATTAGAATGTATGAAAGATTATTATCCATAGAGGTAAAATAAAAAAAGATCTGTCTATTGTGAAAATTACAATTTTTTAAAAACCCTTTGGGGTTGGAGTTTGTTGGCAGGTTGGAAAGGCTGGCTCGACTTAGTCTCAAACTACAGTAGATGCAATAATTTATAGCATCTGAATGGTAAAACACTACTCCAGTATTTAAATTAGCCTTTAATAGATGGCATGAATCATTTTCATACTCATGCTTTTGCCCATCGGACTGCATTGCTAGAAATACAGTGTTCTTGGTGACATTGTTTAAGGGTCTAATCTTATATTGCTGCTTCAATAAGTTTTCAACGGCTGCAGAAAATGAGATGGGGTACACTGAGCAAACTAATGCAAAAAGACCCTTATTACAAATAAAGCATTTCTCAGCTACTTAGATAGCTCTTTCAGAAGAAGATAATTTTGACTTACATTTCTATCACAATAGCAGTATATCAAAAAATTATTTTCAATGAAAAATAAAAGAAGAAAATGGCAAATTGTATCCAAACCCAAGTTTGTGACTTCTTGCAAAACAGTAACTTTGAAACATGACTGTTTGAAATGTGATAAAGTATAATGTAAATTTAATGGCTTAAAATACCATACAAATCTGGTAAATCCATTTGAAAAGTCAGTTGCTAGACTCCTAGATCTTGCTACACTTTCAGAAACTGCAAGTTTAATTTCCAGCACCCCCGGCTGGGAATCAGAGCTACAGCAAAAACAATGACTTTCTGTAAGGTTTTACATACCAGCAAGGAGAGTCACTATTCCAGGAGATTGCCAATATATACAGAGAGAAATACATGCAAGGAGGGAAAGCCACACAGAGGGAGGAGTCTCATCACTGTTAACCTCAGTTTGCAGCCTGTCCAGCTGCCATCACGGGGCTGAGAGACAGCTTTGCCTGAAGTCATTCCCCAGCCATTGGCTGGACCGAGGCTGAGCTGAAGGACGGTAACAAATATACTATGTAGGAAAAATTTTAAACCCTTCTTCACTGAAGAGCAATGAAAAATGCCCAGTAGACAATAGCACCAGTAGACCAAGTCATCCATAAATATGCTTCTGTTCCATCAAAAAGAAAAAAAGAAAAAAACAGGAATTAACTGCAGAATATTTTATCATGCTGAGCAAAGCGCAGACTGACTATAGGCTGCAATAAAGCAGCCACAGGATACCTGTCCCATCAGATTTGTTCCCACTTAGTTATCTTCCACTCATATGGACAAACACTAAGTTGCCTTAGCATAAGCAACTAAATATTTCTATGCCTATTCAGCTGAAATATTTATGAATTTTTAAGATTTTGATCTTAAGATACTAGCTGATGAAAATTCATTAGCAGCTACTAAAATTCATGAAAGAACTAATGACCGTTCCATGAAAACCTACAAAGATAGCAGCTTTCTTGGCTGATTTGACAAAGGTGTATCCCTTGGTATGCAGTTTCTTTCACGCAGATACAGGGCTTGAATGAGCAGTGCGAGGGCACCTCCTCCTCCTACGTGGTACCTGCTCTATTGCCTCCTTCTAAAGAAAGCAGAGACAGTGGCAAACACAGCATTGGTATACTCCTGAAACTGCTATTGTATGTTGCAATCATGCTTCTGGACATCTATCCATTTTCTGGAATTTATGATACAGGATATCAGACCCTACCTCGTTATGATTTTTTTTGGCCCTGGACCCTCTTTGGCAAACACTGCATCTCTGAAATTATGCTTCCAATCTGCAAAGAAAAGATCTCCTAGAGAGGTTGTATTTCTGTCCTGTGATATCATCAGACAGTAGGGTTGTAAAGCTGCAATTTAAAGCTGGATGCTGAGTAAAAAGTCAGTTTAAATTACTCTGCTTGGCCAGTGACAACAAAGCCTTGAAGTGAAAATGCGGCTTCAGAACAAGACATTTAAGTTTCGTCTGTTGAATCTGATCCACCGGCAGATTATTTGGGTGAGTGTGCCTAGCTACCAGACACCACCACTTTCACTTGACTACTGTTCTTTTTCCACACAGGGGTAAGGATGTCCAAGAATATCAAGACTGATGTTGTATGACTTTTTTTTTTATTTTTTAAACAAGTATTTTATATAACCAAGGCAGTGTAAATCAAGATTGTCAAGCCACAACAAGAAAAAAAATCCCCGTGAGAGTGTATTTCTTCTAACACAGAAATAGCAGGTTTTTTATAATATAAAACCCATGCCATTTTCACTCTAAAGCTCCTGTGCCTATTTCGCTACAGCAGTCTGCCTAGAATCCCCCCTGCCTGGAATCCTTTCCAAAACTTCCTAGTGACATCTTGTCGCTTAAAGAAGCCCTTCCTAACAAAAATCCAACCTGAAAACATTATTAACTCCTGCATTTGCTGTCATAGTCTAGGAAAAGTAATGACCAGTTATTCTGCAAAGGTCCTCACTCTATTTCCCCATTATATTGTAGAAGCTGGATGCAAAATCGTTTGGAAATCATTAAGAGAAACAGGAGTTATTTCCTGACATGACATGAAGATTCACTGCTGGTACATTTTCATCTCTGAATGAACTTACTTATCTCACAGTAAGAAGGTATACACCTCTCTAAGAGCAAAACAAAAATCTAGCATATTTGCTAAATCTGTCATTACCAGTGAAGTAAATAGGTAAGGATAAAAGAAATTACAACAGTGGGCAAAAAGTTTGGACTAAAGCCTTTGGATCTGAGTCCTAAAGTTAGGGCATGAATTCAGTCTTGAATTCATCAAACTCTGGGTTGCTTGGATTTGAGACAAGCTTCCTTTTCAACATGATTTGGTAATTTCCACATTTGTACATATTAATAGACTAATCATTTGCACAGACCTTAAGCTATCAGCTAAACTTGAAATCACATTTCTGCCTAAATATTTTGAGTAAATTATAAGTAAAATCTAAGGCTCCAGTTTAGAAACACCTTTGTTCACATGGTTTTCCCTGAGTAACCCTGCTGAAATCAACTTTTGAAGCATCTTGTAATGTGCTTAAAATACTCTTTGGGACCTCAGCAGGAAAAGCTCAGAAAGCAGAGAAAAGCTCAGAACATTTTGCTGTATTGAGGACCTATCATGAAATTGAAACTATTACAATTCCAGCTGACCATGATTAGAATAAATATTTTCTTTAAATTTTCCAAGTAAAAAAAAAAAAATGAAGCTGAGAGTCTTTAAAAGTGTCTAACCAGATCACAGGTCCAGAACTGCAAATTGTTGCAAATTGTTACAAATGTTTTCTCCGGCAAAGTTTGCATAGAAAAGTAGATAGTGAGACCAGTTGATTTGACCAGGAAAGAACATTTTGGACACAAAGATGGTTTTGAATATAGAGAATTTACATCCATTATTTACAACTGCTGTGTGGCCATTAAAGAATCTTTATTCCCTTAGAGATAGCATCCATAACTGCACGGGGGAAAAAAAAAAAAAAGAGAGAGAGAGAGAATTTTGTATACAACTGTATTGAAAAGGGAGAGTAAGATGACTTTTTATTTTATATAAAAATACCTCACATATGTAAATAGGTGAGTTTTCTGAGACCCAGGAAACCCTTAATAAAAAAACAGGAATTACAAAGGAAACATGTTTGCAAAAACTTTGTTAATTTCTCTAAGGAGTATTTTGCAACAGCTCTTCGTTTCCTAGGCCCCCTGGAAATTGGGGATACCACAGTAGAGACTATTTTTGTGGTATTTACAACCAAGTCAGAATCAAAAAAGTACTGGAAGCCTCCCACTAAAGGAAGTCTGTACTAAGCAAAAAATAAAGGAAAGCATTAAAATCTGTTCTGCACAAACAAAATAACTCTATGTCCTGTCCCTCTATCTAGAAACATTAATAACTCGGACAAGTGCCCAGTTGACTTTGAGATGAGGTGGCTCCTGGACTGCAGTGAAAACTATTTTGCCAAGCACTCGATGGATTGAGGCAGAATTGACGCATTTCACTTTACTTTTAATTCCTAAAATTGACTTGCTGCAAACAGCCTGGCAGAGGATGTAAAATTTTGTTGTTGGTCCTAGGCAGAGTTTTGCTGGAACTCGATGTGTCTCTTACTTGGTGCCTTTTTCTGAGTGAAAGTACAACTATGCAACTCCTCATGGAGAAGCTTCATGGCTCTGAATACTAAAAATTTCCTCTGCCAGAAGGAAGTTTTTCCCAAACCAGATAAACAAGAAATGATCAGCAATATAATTCTGCAAAGACATTTTTTGAAACAACTTTTTATTTGGAGAACGTGGTTAACCGTCTTTTGCCTGTGCTCTGCAAAGGCATTTTACTTTGCATGATCTTAAGCAGCAGTTTCTGGAATTCCAATTATTGTTTAAAAGGTAATAAATCACATCATGCCTTTCTGTCTCCTCCTTTGCCCTGCAGATTGGTACAGCAACCTACTAAACTGCTGAAGAGGAAAGAGTTTCCATGTAAGTTTAAGTTTTTTAGTTAAATGAGTCTGAAATAGACATTATTACAAAGTCACAAGCCCATAGTTTTGTTTCTCAATGGAATGTAGTAAAGATCCACTAGTGAGCTTGATTTGAGATGTTCTTTAGGTATAAGTGATTTTTCATGGAACACTTACACAAATGAAATGCGCCAAATAACTGTTTTAACCTCAAAATCCAACTCAGGGCCCACCCTCATGGGCTGGGAGATATTGGCAATCAGCATGGTAATCTTGTTTTTTAAGTCTGAACAACACGTATCTCATTCTTTATATCCCTCCTCTGTACCAGCCTCACTGCTGCATCGTGAAATAAAATCTCAGCCTGTTTCAGGTGGGGCTGTAGCAGCACTTGGGTGTATGATGCCCTTAATCTAGGCAGGACCTCCGGCCGGCACAAGGCAATAGATAACAACAGTTTCTAACTGGAGTATGTTAAAATGACACCTACGTTTTCTTGAAATAAAAGCTGAGAAATCATACTGTCATGTCAAAGAAATCCCTTAGAAAATTTCAAAAAAGGATCATTTAAAATACAACATTTATGCCCTTTTTGAGAGAGATGGACATTCCTAATTTGAAGAACTTGAGAAGTAAGCTAAGTCCTTTCTCACAGTTCAGTGTAATACATACACATCTAATGATAAGACCTTTGTGTCACATAGGGCAGTTCTTAATAAAATACTCACTTAATGACTCTGAGGTAAAATGCTGCAACACAGATGAGCTTGAGCTGTACAACCAATTTAATAGAAGAATTATTAAGCTCTGGGTTCCTTTTTCTCCCTGTGGCATTCAGAACAGCTCAGAGCTAAACACAAAAGAACAGAGGCTTTTTTCCTCCTCAGTACATAAATTATTACATTCCCAGGACATAAAATAATATTTATAAGCTCTTGCTAACTACTGGGAGTAGTAACAGGGTATCTATCTGTTTGCCTGATGACTGTATAGTTTTGCCCAATTTTCTTCCTTGCTTCTAGGCCACCAAAATGAAGCCAACAGCTGCTGTTAGGCTATTTGAATCATGTCAGGGCTATGATTAAAAGGTCTGAATGCATCTTTGTCACAGTCATCACAATCTAGTTTTTGCCTCCTGAGCACTGTGCTTGTGGGGAGGGGGCTGCCTTGCCCCTCTCCTAGGTGTGTGTGCCTTCTGAGGTCTCCTATAGCTGCTCAGTGATGGGATAAGAGGATCCAGGATGCAGAAGCCGATGTTGACTTTGCATGCAAGCTTTCAAAAAGATTTTTGTTTGATTTGAGACCACCATCTGGAGTGTCTCAGCCAGGTGAGCAGACAAAGCAGAATCACCTACAAACTGTCTCAACCCATGGTCAAACCCACCACAGACAACAAAATAACAAAGAAGCACAAGCTAGCTCAGCCTTTTATGGCAGTGTGATATTTCTTTTCTTTCTCTCTACATTGAAAAGGGCAGTTTGGCCTGAGTCATAACATAAATGTAGCACAGCAAGACAAACTTGACTGATGAGCATAAGAATAGAGCAGTGGTTCATTTAATCAAATGCTTTTATAAGCAACTAATGTAAATTAAAATGCTGAAAGGAAAAATCAAAGTTACCTAGGCTGCTTGAACCTGCTTTAAAAGAATACCAACACCCATATCCACACCCTATTTTTACTTCTTTAGTTCTTCCTGGAACATTAATATACTTTTTTATAATTAAATAAAAACCACAGACCAGACCTTTCTAACATGATTGTACTTTACATTAACAAAATGCTCCCTCAAGAGTGAGTCAGTCCATGATGCCCATTAATGGCTAACAGCTCCGTTAAAAAGGGTGAGCAAAAAAGCCCTAGAATGTTTTATTGTTTAACGTGAAAACATCCAGAACAATGGATGGGCATTTTTTTTCTATGAATCAAAATAATCACATTTAATTAATTAAATGCACACAGCATTTGATTCTGTAGCTGTTCTGTGCATGGAAGTCAACTGGCTTTAATAAGATTCAGCACAATAGAGTCAATTAGTGCATTTGTCTCTAACCTACAAAATGAGGGCAATTGGTTTTCTTGCATGTAAGCTTACTCCTGAACCAGTATCTACAGTCTCCAGTGACAGCAACTCCAGACAGGGTGTTTGTTTTAAGAAGTGGCTACCAGTTATCAGTATCACTGGCTTTCAATACCAGACCAGAAACAAAGCAGGAGCTCACCCAAAAGCCACCCAAATTCAGCAAAATTGAGGGGTCATTTTTATCCCTAAAAAAACAGATAAAGTGTCAAAAAGTAGATCCCTCAAAACAGAAAGCCTGTTTCTGAAATATTTTTCTTTAGGCTATGTCATGTTGCTTCCACATTTAGTGAGGAATTTTCAAGAAATTGAAGTGTTTATGCTGAGTGCAAATATGATCAGAACAGTATCGAGTATGAAACCAGTCGAATGTTTGAGGAAAAAAAAGTCATTTAGGAGCTTATTTATTCATCAAGTCAATATGATTGCCTCCCTACTGAAAAGAAATCAGAGAATTATAATACCAATATCCTGACCATGCAGTATACCCACCGGGAAGTCTATCAATTGTGTGTTAGTCTATTGGATATACCTGTCTATAATACAAGGGTAGGGATTGATTTTCAGTGTCATGTTTGAAAAGAAAATAATCAGGTCATCTGAAGACAAGAATACATTGGTGACACTCTCTTATCCCACCCCAAATAAATCCAAGCTTCGGCTGTTAGTTTACCTTGAATTAGAGGGTGATTTAACTCACGAGAAGGAGTAGGTAGGTAAATACCTTTTAGAGTATCTGTTGCCATTTAGAATTAGTGCATAGCAACCAAATATTTATAGGGAAAAGAAATGCACTCTGGAACCGAGGTTTTGCAAATGACCACTCCTGGAGATAATCTAGCCTCTCCTCCCTTAATATTAAAATGGTGGCTAAAAAGGCAAAAAGACAATCTGTCCTGGCAGCAATTTAGGCTTTGAGAGAACTCAGCTGAGCAGGGAAGAACAGAGCAGATTATAAGGCATCATTCCTCCAGATCATTTGCACAAGAAAGCAATTTTATACTGTGCCCCAGACCTGCTTAAAGGAAGATGGATCATGGCACAAGGTGTTAGAGGAGACTCAAGTGCTGAGCTGTCTTTCAGAAACAAAGTAGTAATGAATTATTGATTGTATGTGATTGTGTGGCATGTACAAGTGACCACCAGGAAAAGTAACTGGCACAGCTTGTTTTCCATTCACATCCAGCAAACACACAGTCATATCAAATGTCACCATAACACAACCCAGTAAATTGATCTCTCAGCAGTGAACAGGAGGCTGTTGGTTCACCTTGCGTTGCAAGCCCTGCATCAGTTTGTCTCATGATAGTTTTATATTTCTCCTTAGAGACGAAGAGATTAGAAAAGAAAGCATCAACCTGGTGTAAAATGGTCCTGTGCTGAGCAGGAGGTTGAGCCAGACAACCTCTGGGGACCAACCAAGCTAGGTAATTCTTTGATACTTTCACCTTAAAATTAGTCAATACTAGGAAGTAGTGTATTATGTTAGTCATTTTCAAAGGTATTAGAATAAAATTTATACAGTATTCCATTCAGTAATCTGTTAATGAGGTATGGTACACATTTCCAAATACCTACCACAATGTATCTACTTGGACATTGTTTTCCTTCTGGAAAATTTGTATTTACAGTGTATCTCTGCACTGGAAACCCAGATGCCTTGATTTTGATATACTCTCTTTTACAAATGAAAAGCAACTACAACTGTGATTGAGCCTTTGAAGGTTCCTTTGCCTAGAACACATCTTTTTATTATTAGGGGTTTTGATCATAAGATATTCTAGGACTGAAAGAAACATCAACCTTTTGCAGCATAGAAAATTTCCTTGACATTGGGAAAAACTAAAAATGAGAAATTAAATCCTTCATGATAAAATTCTGGGTTTGAACAGACACTACTCCTGGTCTGAGATGCTATTTTGGATTGGCCATCATTAAGGGACCAGTTTTAATAATTAAAGAAGAAGGGGAAGATATTCCTCTGTCGCATTAACTTTTTAAAAAGAGTTTGGCAAACATAAAGATTTGCAAAGTCTAAGCAAATGTATGAGTGGGCAGAGGGCAACTGAAGTGAACAAAGATACAAGATGAATATTCCTAGCATACAGTTTTGAAAGTTATCAAAGAGATTATATTTTTTTTACATATTGTAAGTATATCACATTTCCTCCTTCTCTGTTCCTTCAACTGAATTTCCGTCACTGGAGATATTCATAAAGCATGTGGACGGTTTCCTGAAGACCTGCTGTTGGACCTGGTTTGATCATGAGCTTGAACTAGACAACCCTTTCCATCCTCTGTGGTCCCGTGATTTTAACCAAGGACTTCCACTCTACTAAAGAGCTTTTTGCTTATCTTTGTACACTTTGTGGTCACCTTGCTCACCTGATAACTCTTGTTTTCTCAATAGCGTTGTTAGCTTGAGTGCAGCCCAAGATCAGTATCCACTACTATGATAAATTTTATTGGCCTCAATAAACCTAATGATCTTGGCTGAGATATTTATTCATCAATAGTCTTCAGTTCATCTTATTACACTATGCATTGCTTATGGCAAAAAATAGCACTTAGAGCATATAAGACAGGCACCAGGGTCATACAGGCGGTTAAAAATTATAGTGCAACAGCAGCCACTAAACAATTTTCTTTGCAAATGCTCAGCATGCATATGTTAATACCTTGGGTTAGGCAATGATATGCTTGAGTTTGTATCCAGTTATCTAGAAACTGAAGTGATATGTCAACATCATTAAATGGGCACTTCTGGGAGGTTGTGAGAGAAAACTTGTTAGCTTGAGATAAGAGCATAAATGTTATGTTCTGATAACATACTAATTTTCTTCTCCATTTGTAGAGCATAGACATCTAGCCTGACCATTGAGTGATTTCTTTTCCTTGCTTGCATATTGTATTTGCCAGAAACTCACTTGAATTAACTTCAGCAATTTGAGTCTCCTGAATTTGACAAAATTTTTTATTTAAAAAACCTTTTTTTTCACAAATGTAAATGTTTTGCTTTGCTGTGTCCAAAATCAAGCCTTTTATTTCTCATTTTTGACATTTTATTAAGAAATTAAGATTTTTTAACTAAGAAGAATGAAACAAGCAATTGCAAATGACAAGCTTTGTTTGAACCAAACCAAATTATTTTTCATTTCAGTAAAAGAATAAAAAAAATTCATTTCAGGTCTATGTAAGACAACCTTTTCTTTTTCTAGTTCAACACTGAACTGCAAAAACGATTATTCACACAGCTTTATTTAACCTATTCTGATTTCATGGACACTTTGGCTCAGTGGCAACTTCATATTGTTCCAATAAGTGAGGAAGCCGAAAATCAGTGGTATGGGGGAGATCTGCAAACTAGATGCCCTGTTTGAGTGCTCATTGGTAAGCATAGAAAAATGAGATTATTTTGAATAGGAGCTATTATCCAGCTTGTTTATGTCTGCTTTGAATGCTCCTAGAGAAAGCACATTTTTGGCACACACGAGCACCAAAGTGCTACTAGTTCATGACCCTATTCATTCGTTATTGAAAAGCATCACCCCAAGCACCTGGGAAAAAAATAACTTAGCCTCATGTCCTGAAGTTAATCTAACTATTAAGGTATCAAAGAATTTGGTACTGAGTTAATAAATCATTCTTGTAAGCATTGTTATGAAGTAGGGTGCAGAAAGAAGCAAATAACCCCATGGAAATCAATCTGTCAAGGCCTGAAATGAATTACTGTAAAATGGAATATGTTTTAACCGCTTCTCAGCTGTTTGAGTGCTGAGTCGTAAAAATACAGACCTTTTCTGTGCACTGCAGACCAGATAGTGTCAGTATGTCTAGCTTCAGTGCAGATTATTTACAACAGAGCAAAGGCAGCAATAAAAGATATGCTTATGGGCTGGATAAGCAAATTGAAAAACTGATGAAGCTCCTCAATATTGTTGTTAGAAAGGTGTGTTAAAAATATTTAAGATAAAAGATAGTTCTACCTGGGTTAGAATTAGTTGACATTGCTAGAGCAAGGCATGAAATATTTTCATCATAGCTTTTCTAATGGAAGGCATAACATTAGCAAACTTGAATATGAATGTGGAAAGATGAGAAGGTTAATCATCAAATTACGCATAGGGGAGATTCAAACCACATGCTCTGCACATGTGTTCAAAATGGGTGATGTTCCTATTTCCCCATCCAGGATAAGAGTATACCTTGTGCAAGGACTGACTTCATTATATAGACTTAATATTAATACTTGAAAAAACTATCATCAAGGGTCATTGACCTCCTGTCTATCCTGACTGCAAAGGCATCCTCCTGCTGAATTATGCATAGCTATATTTATGTTCTAATTTAAATATAATTTAATATTTAACTTGTTGTTGTATATTTGCATAGTTTACTGCATGGTCATCTTCTGTTTACCAGGTCTGCCAGATTCAGGGCCTGGATTGACTTCCTTGTGAACTTCCTACCTTTACTTGTAAGCGCTTACTTTTCTAAACCTGAAAAAATAAAAAAGATTAAAACATTTTCATACTCTAAAAAAAAAAAAAGAAAAAAGAAAGAGACTAATGGACTAATGTTCTATCTGCCAAGGACCCAAAGGCACTCCTTTCCCTTGGAAGCGCAAATTAAAGAAATGAATTTAGTTTTCTTAGGTTATTTAAAACTTCAATCATTTGGATGTTTATTAGGTACAGGAAAGACATAGTGAAGATTTATTTTTTTATGCCTACCATTTTGTTAGGCAAGATGTTAAATCAGCTACCCGAGTACAAAAGGAAAGAGAAAGTTACAAAATATTAACAGTCCACAGTGTGTATTGTTCTAGAATAAGTCTGTGGAGAAGGAAGAAAAGTTTGGAGTCCTCACCTTCCTAGTACATCCTTCCCATAGATTAGACAGAGAATTTCTCCTCTGGAAATTCAAACATCTATATGCACACTGCACAGTGGAGCTGTTTTAAGGCAGGCTGAGCACCATGACGTGCAGGCTGTGAGCCCACAGTGAGCTGTTTAGTTGTAGTTAAGGCTCAGATATCAGCCCTAGCCAAAAACAGTGAACTTCAGGAAATCATGACCTGTAGCATGGTTGGCCCTACCCTTGACCAGTGCCTCCAACCTGAGCGAACAGAGGGCTGTGTCTGTGCTGAGGGAGCTCTAGAATTGGGTTGTGGCTACCTCATGCAATGTGGATAATGGGCAAGTCCTGTCATGAGAGCAGATTTTCTCTCTCCTGGCTTCCCAAGTTACCCCAGAGGAGTGAAAAAGAGCCAGACCATTAATCCACTTACCCTTGCACCAGCCTGCAGAACTGGCTGGATGCACCGGAGGGATGGTGCAGCCTACGTGTGCAAACCTGTGTGCTGGTGATCTGCGTGAGGGATTGTGCCTCAGGGGCCGCAGTCCCTCCTCAGCTTCTCCAGAGCTTGTCTGGCTCCTCAAAGGCCCTGGGCTCTTCTGCCCACAACAGTCGCACAAACCCCCACCAAAACTTTTAGGATTCCACAGGCAAAGATCAGCAGCATCCAACCCTATATCTTCCCTCCAGCCAGGAACCAAGGAAACCTCAGGTGGCAATGAGATGTGGGATAAAATACAAGGTAATGCGTTTAGACTAAACCTCAGCATTCCTGCTGCAAAACTCTTGGCCAGGCTGAAACTAGCTGAATACAGGAAAACAGTTTAATGCGACCTTAATATCATCTACTTTAACACTGCGACAGGGATAAAATGGTGGGCTGCTATCACTGCTAAGAATAGCACAAATTAAATGTGTTTTCAAAAAGATCTGCACTCTAGTACCCAACAAATTACTGACAGGAGCAAATAAATAATTCCTCTCATGAAAGTCTCCCCAAAAAGCAATATTTCTTGACTGTAACAAGTGCTCTGTTTTTGTTACAAGATGAGCAATACAGCAGTGTATACCCTTCTCTAATTGGCCTTCTTTCAGTATTAATTACGCCTGCAAGACTGTGAAATGTAAAATATAAACTATTTTGCCTTTTTTTTTTGTCATAGCTGAAAAAAATAACTATATTTGTAGGGAGATTTTAATTAAAAAAATTAAACCCCTCTCATTTATCTTTGTGCTTTAATTAACTATTATGCACGTAGAAGGAGGTTTGTTATGTCACTTCTGAAAACAAAGCAGGATTATCAAATCACAGCTGTGTAGTGACTTTCCTGCAATACTTTTGGAATATGGTTTTCTGAAGTACTTCTGAAATTTTTCATCTCATTTGCCAAGTTGCAGATCCTAAGGCAGGGGAAGGTTCTGTAATTTTTATGTTTGTTTGTTTGCTTGCTTGTTTGTTTATTTTTTTTTAAGAGCTGCTCAAGTTCAGGTATGATTCCACGGAGGTGTGTTTACAATTCAAGAGAGCATACTACAGAGGTAGACAAGCTATATCTAAACAAGCTGTGCTGTATGGCACCTTAAAGGGCTGTGCAGGTTCACGCTCCCAAAGCAGTCTTTGAGCAGGCTGGTAGACAGATCCACTTTTCATTCTAATTCCCCAGCTGGGACATGAACCTGGGCAGGAATCAGCCTTGACACATTTGGCTCAGAGCTCAGCATATTGAGTTTAATGCACCTGAATCAAGCAAATGAGGTCACCTAGGATTTTTTTTACTATTGTTGTTATTTTTTTAAGACCAGGACTGGAAAAGACGCTTTTAGAAAAAGCTGAAGAGTGAACCCACCATAAAAAATGCCGTTATGGTAGGAGGAAGAAAATGAGAAGATAAGGCAATCAGGCAAGTCAGGGACAAGATGATGAGGCAGTCCTGTGGTCAGTAGTGTCAATAGCTTTATCAAGCTAAAACAGGGTAGATTCCAGCCTTAGGGTAAATCTTGTATCAACACCAAACATTGCATGACAGAGTACAGTTATTTTCAGTATGCATTTAAATATAAACTGTTAATAAACCTGATACAGTGGCTTGGAAACTAGTGAAGTGCCAAGCAAATGCAATTTGGCTATCATTAAGAGGGAAGAAATGTACCATTTGCTCAGGAATAAGTAAAGATAAACTCATGGGAAATTATAGCAGTGAAGGGGGAAAGAAAAATGCTTTGTTTTTCTTACTTACAGAATGGCCATTTGAGCACTATTGTGCATTGAGTACTCTAAATATAAAATACCCAATAATATAAAATATAAAAAAAAAAAAAACAGGATAGGGAAACTCTATAGGAATGAAGAATTTGGGTTGGGAAACTGCTTACCTATTGTCTGGGCCAGACTTTTCACTAAGACTCCATACCCAGCATGATTTCTCTTAATAAAAACCTCTGTTTCAGACCAGAACATCTCTGGTTCCTGCCTGCGTTTACATTCAGCCCTGTGCTTGAGTCCAACTGACTCCTTCTGCCACTATCAGTGTCCCTTCATTTCTCTTGCCATTTTAAGCATTTCCAAATTATAATAGCTAGCAAATAATTTGCTAAGGTTACGCTGAGAAGCGAGTATCTACATCCTGGAAATACTCAGGTCCCACTGACAAGCTGAGCTGAGTCCTGCTGCTATGCATGGGAATTCATTTTGGGAACTAAGTATGAAGCTATACACACTGTGGCCAACACGCACAAACACCCTGCCACAGCCAAATGAGAGAAAACCAGGTCAGCACTTTTTACCCCTCTTTCACACCCCTGAACTGCACCATTCCTGGTGCCTGTGCAGATCATCTCAGGCAGTTAACAGGCCCTCTGTAAGTCTGTTCAGCTCATTAACCTGATCAAAATCTAACCTGGTAGAAAACTAACCCAACTAAAGAAAGATATCAGAAAAAAAAAAAAAAAGGGTGAATGATTCACCAGTCAGAACTGGCTCTCCAAAGGTGTGAAGATTTTTATGACCAAAGTAAGTGACTGTAGACCAGAGAGGGAAGAGGGTTGATTGGAAGAGAAGTCAAGAGCAAACGTGATTTCTCCTTTTCAGCAGTGGGTTGTTACTGCAATTCACCTGTAGTACAAAATATTATCCTGAGTTTATAAAGGGTGCTAAGGTTTTTGCAGGCTCATGGCCTAAGCCTCACTTTTATTCTGTGTTAAAATAACCCAAATCAATCAAAACACCAATTTAATAAAAAGAATGAAAGCTAAAAGGGTGTGCAGGCTGACTTATTGCATACCATTATTAAGTTAATGGAATTTAAATAATTAATGCTGGTATGTTCAGAACATAATTTATCAATGACAAGTTGTAACTTCTTTGGAAAAAGGTCTAAGCAGCTTCAAAAAACAGGTGAATAGAAACCTCTCTCC
>NW_015094509.1:16840350-16909371 GCF_001431845.1 Calidris pugnax
CCCCCCCCCCCCCCCCCCCCCCACTATGCTTAAATGACAATTTGCCAAGAGAAGCCAAGTTATCTCTATTAATTGAAGTGATCTGCATTAATGTCAGTACGTTATGAGGTTACGTGACTTTACTGAAACCACAGCGGTCTGTAGTAGGTGATGGCAAAAACCTAAGAGCTGTGCCTAGCTCACCACAGAGAGCAGGGTGGACTTCTTAGGATCCTGCCCAGTCCCCTCTGCATCCACCCCAAGAGCCTCAGCAGTCAGTTGCAGAAGCCATTAGAAAAGCAAAACCATTCTCTTTTACTGTTATGGCTGTCCACAAACCTGCAGGCTTCGGTTGTTTTCAAGCTGTAAATGCCAATATTATTTGACATTTCATATCTCATTTCTGCTCCAGCCTGAGTGGGTCATGGTGCAGGTCAAACTGTAGTTCTGCAGTGGAGCACTGGAGAAGCACATTCCTCTGGCATGTAACTGCTCAGGGAGAAAAGGACTGTCTGGCAATTAGAGATGCAATAAGAACTAGGGATGTGCCTATCAAGGATACGCAATACTCCTGTAACCATTTGCTTTTCAGCCAGAGTTAGCTGCTGAATGGTGGGGGAGGGCTGGCAAGAGAGAACAGAATGGTTAGTAGAAGTAATTGCGTCAATGCCTCTGGTTGGGGGAGCTACTGCATCAGCTGCCGTCAGTGGAGCAACGGACTTGCGCTGATCCTTCCACCACAGGTTGTCAGCAATAGGTGAATAACAGAAAACACAATGAACCAGCACACCTCCTTGGACTGCCAAAATAATGTGTCAGACCACAGAATATGAATCAGTCACTTTTGACTTTTCCCGCAGTAGATGTACTGCCAAACACCTGACCAAAAATAAAGATATTTGTTTATGGAAAGAGATTTCAAATCAGATCAAATCTCCCTCAAACTATTTATTTCTTCATAATCTGGTTTTAAAGATGACTATCAAAGTACGAAAACATCTTCATGACCCTTAGAATCTAAGTTTCTTCTCTTGGCTTTTTTACTTCTTTTATGTGCTTACCTATAGTCACAAAAAACCTAATGACTCATGCTGGTTGGTTAGATCTCACTAAAGAGTGCCTGGCTCATGGACTTTCCCTCAATTGCACAAAGACAAGCCTCTACTTTGGTAGCATGTCTCCAAGCATTTGTTTAATTTCACCTCATTGATTTGACCCCAGAGCTAAAAGACTCCTCTCTTAGACCGTACAATAAAATAAGCCTGCCCACAGCAAGACCAGTGTAAGCTCTGAAAAATTAAGTTGTTATACTGATGTTATACTGTCTCCAAATTTTGTCATAGGTGTGCCTCTATGGGTAGCTGAGAACTTTTAAAAACTTATTTTATGTTGTTGAAAGACAAGATGCAACTACAGAAGCCAGAGAAGCTCCATATATTGGCCTATGCAATATCTACACTGAAAACACAACTGTAGCTATAAATACAATTGTGGCTGTGAAGTGGCATTGATAAGGCTTTGATGATGGCATGTTCTCAAGGGGCGTCCAAATTCTCCTGAGGTGCAAGCAGTCTTAGTATTATGTATAAGAAATGCATTTATTTAAAAGTATTATTTCATTTGATCCTTTTCAGACTCCCTTTTGACTCAGCAAGTGGAAACCAACATGCAGACATCTGTGCTGATTGTTTTGTCTTTCTCTGATTCTACTTCAAAATTCCCAGTTTGTGCTCCTCCACCCAGTCTTTTTTTTCTTCGCATTTCCTGACATTCAAGCCTCAAGTCACACCCAAACCAAAAATAATCGTATTTTGAATGAGATCAAGACACATGACCTCATTCTGAACGTGACCAAATGAGTGCAGCAGTTCCACTGCCCCCGCTGCTTACGATCAGTCTCCATTTCCCAGTGGCTCAGCTGAGTGGCTGAATGGTAGTGAACTCAAAAGCTCAAAAGAGACAATTTGTCAATGCCTAAATCTTTGGCAAACATCTCATTCTGCTTCTCAAAATATTTCTGGTGTCACAGGAGGTCCCAGACTATTGGATCATTTTTATGTATTTGGAAATACCTGTATTTAAGAAGCTCTCGTCACCTCTATCAGTATCTGTTCTACAAGCCACTGGTCAATACATAATCAAAGCCTGGTAAGTTTGTTATACCTTATTCCAAGCAAGGCCACTATATTGTCCATAGTATATCAGACATTAATATTAGAGCAGATTACTTGACAAACTAAATTTGAACAGTGCCAAATACATTGTAATAAGACATAACATAATATCCTAACTAGGTTTTATCATTTAAATACTTTCATAATCAATGGCTATATTTAATGTGGAAATTTATCAGTAAGGAAAACATCAATCTTCTTTTCATTCACAATTTACAACTCAGAAAAAGTTGAGGAAGAGATATCAGCCATAATGTTGCTTTCTTGTGTGTATGCTGTACAATGTAGTTCATTAGTGGTTACTAATAACATGATGCAATGTCCAGTCCAGTTTGGAGTTTTTTGATGCATTTCAGATTGTGTGGTGAATATTTCACTGTCTGTCAAGAAACCTCCATAGAGGCTTATCATAAAATTTAGCAAGTCTTAAAGACAGAATTTTGATGCAGTTTTACCTAAAAAGAATGACAATTTTCACAAGATTAATTAGCCTCAACATTCTGTAATCTTAGGAGTCAGAGATTCTTGCCATTTTTGGAACAAAAGGAAGCTCAAAATTATGAAGAGATTTCATATTTTAGCAGTGATGTCTGATCACCCACCTGTTTCTCAGATAACTATTTTTTTTACATGCCAGAAAAAATATGTGCATTTTACTTGATTTTTAAAAGACATATGTCAGATACACTATCCTGTCTGCATGCCCATTGCCAGAGAAATCAATTGTCATCTGAAAAGCTTTCCTGAAGGGAAGAGGACAGACTTGTACCTGTGCCAGGAACATATTTGCTTGACGTGAAAGCAGCTCCCATACACCTGTGGTGAACATTTAGAAAGGCAAATTCACACCTAGGGGTATTTTCACCCTTCATTCAGGCTGAAGTTTCTGCTGAAGCCGAAGATGATTAGCATCCTCATTTCTTAATGGTTGAACAATCTGTCTTTAAGGGTATGTGTCATGGTTTCAGTTGGGGTAGAGTTAATTTTCTTACTGCCAGCTGGAATAGTGCTGTGTTTTGGATTTGGGATGGGAAATGGTGTCGATAGTGCACTGGTGGCTTTGGTTGCCACTAAGCAGTCAAGGCTTTTTCTGCTCCTCAAACCACAGCACCAGCAAGTAGGCTGGGAGCGCACAAGAAATTGCGAGGGGACACAGCCAGGACAGCTGACCCCAACTGACCAAAACAATATTCCATACTATGGGTCATCATGCTGTGGGAAGAAGGAGGAAGGGTCAGCCATTTGGAGTTATGGCATTCTTTTTCCCAAGTAACCAATATGCATGATGGAGCCCGGCTTTCCCAGGGATGGCTGAACAGCTGCCTGACAATGGGAGGCAGTGAATGAATTCCCTGTTTTGCTTTTCTTGCATGCATGGCTTTTGCTCTTTTGCTCTACCTATTAAACCGCTTTTATCTCAATCCGCAAGTTTTTCCTCACATTTCCTTTTCTAATTCTTCTAATTCTCTTCCCCATTTCAACTGGGGGGTGGGCAAGTGGCTGCACAGACCTAGCCAATGGCTGGGTTTAAATCACGACAGTATGAAAACCTATTTTTTACTGTATTTGGCAAAGATGGGTCTATATTTTTATCCAAGTATAATTTTAGTCTACCTGTTCCTAAATCAGAGGGATTTTTTTAGAATGTCATTGTCTTTCAGTTATGCTTCTGGGCTTTTTCAGGTTTGTGTCCCATAATTTTGCAATACCTTTTACTGGTGCAGGCCTGGAGTTACATTTTTCTTTACATCCCTTTTTTTCTGACAGCATCTGAAGTAACAATAATGCAGAAGAATTAACAAAGAATAACAATATTGAAGAAGGATTCTTTTAACATTTATCTCTTATAAAGACTGGTTTAGATACAGAAAAACACTTCAGGGATTGTGTTCTGATCTTGATCCAATGCTAACTTTTCCTCATAATTTTTAATGGAATGCCTACTGCTTTACACACATGTAAATGAAAATGCGGTCAGACCCAATTTATTTCCTCTTACATTAAAAACACTGCCTGGATTGAGTGGGATCCACAGGTCATCACCATTTACTATCAGCAATTAGGATGTGTGCTGAGCTTTTCTTTTATGATCAGATTAATTTGTAAGGGTTTTGTACTAGCATTACTCAGTATTTGATAAATAACCTTTCATATTCTCATAACGTTAAATTTTACATTCATCTAATGTATTTAATCAATTTAAACATTTTTTACTTTCAAATTAGTGCAAGATTCTGTTCTAGTATTAAGAGGACTGGTGTACAGTACAGCTCAAATGTCTGGTGTAAAACATACACCTTAGTGAGCCGACAGCAGCTGACAGCAAGTGGACTAGCAACACCAAAAGACTTTGATACCTATGTCTACCCAACATCAAGACCCACAATTTTAATTCTCTCTTCACAAATGTTTGGTCAAATGAGACATTTCAAGTCCATAGGTGTCTTAGTGCCCTTTTGAAAACCCTGCACAGACCTAGAATTCCACACGTCCTGGGCAGCTATGCACAAAAATTCAACAGAGATCAACATAGCAATTCATCCTGAAGGCCTGCAGTCAAGATATTCTCAAAGAATACATACTCTTTAGACTTCACAAAAAATAATGTCTAGGGTTTAGTGTTCAATTTATAGAGTAGGTTAGTGGCAATGATCTTTCTCAGGATGTGAAAGATGTGAGATCAGGAACCTCACTTGCCTACGGAGACTTCAAACTGCATTTCCTACCTTCTTAGTGAATATATAAGTGACCAAGAAATAAAATACTCTGTGGCAAGACATTCTCAGCCCTCTTCTGTTCAGAGTCTTTAAAAGTGCATAGAATGATTAAATATTCACTGAGGCAGAGCAGAGGAGTGATTATGGCTCTATTAAACTACTGTGTGCTTGGGGAAATTTACCTGACAAGAAAGAGACCTGTATTTCAGTCCTTGTTTCAATTTATATTCAAGTATTCTAAATCAAGATTTAATTCAATCCAAGTCATTAGTTCAGTAGCTAATACTCAGATAAAACTCATGTGTCTTAACCAGTATGGTGTAGATTGGTGCTCACATTCTTGGTCAATAAATATTTGGTCGTTACATTTTCAAGAAGAGGGATGGAGGGCATCTATTTGACATGCACTCTCTTGCCTCCTGGTTTTAGCAGTTGTATAGAATGTGAAAGTGGCAGGTTCAGACAAAAGAAGGAATTTAATCTTAATCTTCTGCACCTGAGGCTGACGCTCTGATGACCAAATCATTACATGAGAAGAAAGATATAAGGAAAAGAAAGGAAATATTTTGGTGTACTTTTGGTGGAAGAGCTGGAGAAGTGACTTCACTCCAACCTCAGGTTATCATTTCCAATTGATGACATACCCATTCAGGCCAATACGAGGGCCTCCATCTGGCAAGGGTTTCAACACAGCTGGCAGAGCTACACTGACTCTCGGCCCCCCTTAATTTGGTGCAGACAGGGCTAATATATCCACATGGTTTGTGTGCTCAGGTCACACCATCATGCTCTCAGTCAGTTGTGGCTGTACAGGGAGTCCCACTCTCTTTTTCAAGCGCCAGTACATGTGGGATGAGCTCAGAGGTTTTGGCACACACTGGTCAGACTTGCTTTATGTGTCTGCTTCTAAAGCCATTTTTAGGCAAAAAAAAAAAAAAAAAAAAAAAAGTCAATGTCACATTCAAACAGGTTTTCTCAGTGCCAGTTAAGACAGAAGCAGAGGTGGCAGCAGGCATTGACAGTGATCCCAGGGAGGCATTAGCTACAGCCTGGGGACAGGGACACAGACACACAACGTCACCCGCTCGGTCAGCCTGTCCTGTGGTTTAGGAAACAGCTGATTTTTTGTTTTTAAAACTAATTTTAGGAAAAAAAAAAAAAAAAAAAGAAAAGAAGTAGTCAAAGCTCTGGCTTTCATTGAATGACTGGGTCCTAAAACACTCCAAGTGTTGCTGCACTTCTTTGTAGCTCTCATACACAACTTTTGACTTGTGCTGTCTCAATACCACAATATAATTTGGGGGTCTGATTTTCAGACCTTTGAGGTTTACATGAATCTTACCCATGGCCAGTACAAACATGAAAATCAATCTTATTATCATTCTTAAGCCTCACATAATTAGGCAAATTATTTCTATCACAGACTTGTTACAAAACTTTCTACATCAACAATTGGCTTTACTAGAAGTGGTTAAAACAGTCAAGTATTTAGTTGCACTCAGCTAATAAAAAATGTTTTTTCTAAGTTGATTTTCTTTTTTTGTTAAAATGCTACCAGTTAGTTCTATTGTTTTAATTTGCGGTCTAGGTGCCCTCAGTATCCTGGCTCAATTACTCTCAACTCTATGGTTCAATTCCTGTTTTCTCTTGATGGGAAGCTAATCTGGATAATGTGGTTACTTGTCTGATGGCTTTTGAGAGCTTCTCAAAAGTATTGTGAGTATCTGCTAAGACTGCTGATGTCTTAGCAGAGTAAAAAAAATGAAATGTATAACCAGTTACTGTGGAACCTATGTAAGACTTTTATTTGACAGCTTCTCCCAAATCATTCTCCACTGGTACTTCCTGAGCAGTAGCTTTCCTAAAATATAACTTGACACTCTCTTATATATTCCAGATACATCCTTTTTGTGGATACCTTATCCCTGAAAATTGGACATAATTAGGTCCTATTACATTTGTCTAACCACTAAAGAATTATGTTTCAGTATGAAATAAAGAAAGGGGGAAAAAAAAAAAGTAGAAATATATGTTTCAATGAAATAAACACTGGGGAGAATTCACATAACCCAGTTGCAGGCATGTGGCTGTTGTACTTAAGTAATGACACCAGTTTAACTAAACTTCCTAGATAGTCACTACAGTTAACTAAAGGGGACTGCAGCACACACTAGATAAAAATGGTCTGTTGACTACAGAAAGACCAGGGAAATGAGACTTCTAACCTGGATGCAAATATTTATAGGTATGTTAATTAGTACCAATGGAGTCTATAAAGATGAAAATATTAATCTGGGAATAGACTGAAGCAATTTTACCTACTTTTGTGCAAGTCATTTATTCCAGCTGTGAAGAGTGAATTTAAGGTGTGGTATGAGCAAAGACAAATAAATTTGTAAATTTATGGGCATATTGAGTCCCCTTTCAAAACAGGATTTACAAAATACCTGTGTCTTATAAAGGTGCATAAATTAATTGTACTTATTCAAGGCATCTAGACAGATTTTTCAACTATTCTCAATATCTTGAGCAAAGAACTCTTTGTAAGTGTGGCAGAAAGCAAAACCAATAGATAGAAGACATAAAAAACCTAGGACAAACACTACTACCAAACAAAATATTCAAGTGCTTGTGTGCATTTGTGTATGTATATATATGGCTATATGTTTTTTCAAAACTCAAGATACACTGACCTGTCAAAGTTTTAAAAAAGTCACCATGGAGGGCTGAATGTCATTTGTTATGTCATATGTAGACTCAAAGCCTCTTTTTCAAAAGTATTGTCTTCTTCCAGAATGTCAGTGTTCTGCCCGGTTATAAAAGTTTGCCTTCCATCCAAGGAATGTCTGCTCAGCTTAATCATGCTTGAGTCTCTTGGAAAATAAACCAGAAAACTGCATATTAACATCTAAGCTTTTTGTTCTGTTGTTTCTTCTCCTGCTTCTTTTCTTTCCCACAAAGTACTTTCTCTGGTTTTGATGAAGACAGCAACATACACCAGAAATATTCAACTAGAATTGCTAGTACTCTCACTTTGTTATTTTCCTAGCAAGTAAGTATCATGTTCCTAACAGGCAATAATTCTGTTCATCTGTGGCACTTCTAAGATGATTTGTGAAATTGCTAGTTTTGGAGGAGTTTTTAGAAGAAATTTGGAAATCTTCAGACAAAAGACAGTACTACCTCTGCTACCTGGGTCCTGTCCCAACAGAGAAGGAATGGCAGTTAGGCTAAAGTTCTTCAGTGTTAGTTTCCAATCTTATGTTTTAGTAGGCTATGTATTTTCCTGTTCTTTTGTCCTCAAACAGGGAGTGTTGTCTTTTATTATAACACTACATTTTTACTGTGATCCCTTTAATCCAGAATGACTCTTCAGTTCTGTTGCTTCACACCAAATTTACATATCAAAGTAACCAGTTTCCTCCTAAATTCTGTTCAACGCATGCAAACAAGTAATCAATTCTACATCTTATACAGTGTAGCAATTCCACACCCAATCAGCCTGGTCTTGAGTTATATCCAAGAGTGAGGAAGAGGTCAAAAGATTACATACTCTCAGTGTGGCAACATCAGATTACCAAAATTAGTGTAAATATTAAGAATTACCCTGCCAGGAAGTGAAATGTGTCTTTAAGACATTTGGACATCTACAGTGAGTGCATACATATAAATGACATAAAGGTGACTTAGGACACGTTAGGTGACTTGCAGGAGGTTGAAAAGCAGGTCACTGGAAGGATAGGAAACTAAATACAGTGCCAGAGTCCAAAGCAGCTAACCTAATTAGCAGATTATCTGTTCTCTTTGATGTTTCTCATCTATTTTGGGAGACGTTAAACCAGATCAAACCTCTGGGTCTGTAATGCTGCATGAAAATGGTACCAAGAGTTTACCGGGGCCCCTACACCAGTTTGCATAGCAGCAATGCCTTGGCCTTAGTTATTTAGTCAAAATTTACATTTCCCATACCAATGCATGTTCTTCAGACTTTAAACAAGAGAGTTCCAAAACCTGGGTGGGCCACCATGCTTGCTAGAACATCCCCATTGTGTTTGAGACTGGATTTCATTTAAGTTCTGTTTCTTCTGTCTCTTCTGTCTTGCAAAGGATAATACATGTGGACATCTTATGTGAGATGAAAAAAGAACATCCTATGAATTGGCTGGGAGAAAACTGTTCAGACCAGAACCAGGCTAATCCTATTCAGGAATCCTTTCCTCACTTCTAGGACAATCTCAAGATCTGCCCATAAGGAAAGGATAATTTGGTTTTATGCCATCTTTGTGCTATCCCATAATCAGATCTGCAAGGATATGCTGGAGGTGGCTTCATCTGGTTTGGTTAAATCTGCATCCCATAAGCTCTGCTCCTTACCACTGGTGTTTTCTTTATTGAAAGCCACTCATCTAAGCTTAACTCAATGGTTTCTCCTCCCTCCAGCAGCCTAGTCAACAGATTCTGAAATACCTTCTTTCACCTTGTATGGGAAGAAAATTCTTAACAGATTCTTGTCTGTATCTCTGTACTTCCTCAACCATAAGAACCTGCTGATGCTCCTTTTATAGTGGGGTCCAGTCTGACATCAGAAACTCCAAGTCAAGATTTGCACAGTTGCAGAGCAAACCCATGTAAAACATTTTGCAGTAGATGAAGGGCTGTGAGCACAAGCATCTTTTAGACTCTTGTCAAAGACTGCTTTCAGCCATGTGATGATAACCAGACTTTCAAATTTACTAAGCAAGCAGAACAATATAGAATGACTGAAAATATAATTTCACAATGTGCTGTCTGCTACAGATATGGGCAGTAGCTTGACTACGGTGACTTACTAACTATCCTAGACTAAAGGCAGAGCTTGGGATGCACAGTCTGAAGCAACCACAGATCTCTTACAATTTTACTCGGATATCTATAGCTTCAAGAAACCAATATAGCAGCTAGGAATATCCAGATTTTGGTGTTCTGACCACCTTCTGAAATACAAAAGCCTAACCCCTCCACTGAGCAGTACCTCCAGCCACTTCAAAATGCCAAGTCACATGAAAGGGCCATGTGACAGCCTAGTGCTGCCACAGTCAGTGACAATAGCGTCAAAAATAGAATCTGGGGCTAAAGTGAAGCCACAGGAAGATGAATGCAGAGGAAACCAGGGATCAGAAATCTAAAATTTTCAATAATTCTACTTTAAGTATGGTTAGTGCCCTACTGTTTTTTCTTTTTATTTTTTTTTCCTAATATCCATTGGAAGATTGGCAGTTTCACTTAAACTTGAATGCAGCTGCATCGTGATTAAGCAAGACACTACGGTGATTCAGCTCACAGCCAGAAAAGGTATATGAGCGCTAAATCTATACCTAAATCTTGAACAGAACTGGTCCCAATACCAGGTCTTAAAGGCCTTTCGTTTTTTGCTTTCTGCCAGAAATTTCTCCTTCACATAGATTTACATATCTGTATGTTGCCACACAGCTCATTATTTAGCCTTCTCACCTATCTGATACTGATGCCATCATCAATGACCTTATTCACCAGCTCCTTGAGAACCATTTTGTCAAAATGGTTTGCTGAAGTTCGAATAAATGATGTCAAGTCTGTCCCCTCCTGTTATCAGCCAAGTTACTGATTACGTCTCCAAAAGAAAAAAAAATCTATAAGATCTAGCAAGATCTATGTTCATTTGGCGTTTGCTCGATATCCCTTTTCCCTCTGAACACTTAGACAATTTCTTCTTTGACCTGGCTCATTATACCTGGATGTTCTCCTCCTACTGAGTATTCAGAGGCAGTTACAGTAGCCTTAGAGAAAGTTCCTGACGTAGAGAGGAGAAATCAGGCAATAAGAGACACAGCAGGCAGCTTTCAAGGCCTCAAAGATAAGATGTTATTTCTGATTTTTCCATTGTCCAACACTCTGATCTTGGACAGGACAACTTGTAGAACTGCAATTTTCCTCTCAATCTTCTATTGCTTTTCATGTTTTGCTCTCTGGAGCAAGGATTGTCTTTTATTAGGTGTTTGTAAAGTACCTTGCAGAATAGAATTTAAGTACAACTTGATATCATTGAGATATATATGACCTACTACATGGAATTAATGATAAAAGCAAGATATAGTTTGACACAGGGAGATAATAAAGTGTAATAATAATGATGTGTAGGTTAAACCATAGAAGAAGATGAAAGGAGAAAGTAAGCGCTCTGAGTGGTAAAATTTGGAAGCTCAGGCCTTAAAATGTTGTCCCCATTGTTCAAAGCTAAGGAGCAGATCAAGGAAAAGACTTTTTGTAAGGATTTTCTTGGAATCTTCTTGACAAACATAGGATTAAGCAAACAATCTTTGCCCCAGCAGAGGGGGAATTAGACCCAAATCTCTGTGAAATAGCCTTAAATTTATTTTATTTAATTATTATTTTTCTTCCTGAATGACTCTGATACATCTGTAAAGATTGACTTAAACCCTCTGTTTTCCTTTATGACCATGCACGCTATTCTCTTCTGCTATGTTCTGCTTTCAAACCATTTAAGTTCACACAGAAGAATTCTTTTTATTTTTATGGAGTAATTTGCTACGCAGAGGCTGGTCTTTTCATTTTCAGATTTCTAATGTTTTCAAGTATCTAAAACAGGAGGGGTTTTTTTTCCACTTTATGGAAAAAAGCCACGCTGGCAGATTTCAGGACTTAATTTCTTTATAACAATAGATTTAATACAAAACACATTTTTATTGTAATAAAAAAATAAATAAAGGAAGCAATATGCATTTGAAAATTCTGCCAAACAAGGCAATGTTTGTTTATTCTTAACAAGAACATCTAATATATTTTTATGTTGGTATAGACTTTTTATACGTGTTACATTTAGATATACGTTTGAGTATATACACAATGACTGCAATTTAATTTAATTTAACTATAAAGGTCTCTGTATCTAGCCCATCAGACTAGAAATAAGATTTATGCTGAGGAGCTCTGTATGCTATTATTTCTTTTTTGTTCTTTGACTAATCATTGTGATAAATATTTTTTCTTGTTACTGGAAGTTGTCTTTTTTTTTCCCCCCACACCATTAGTCCTACCTTGTTGAATAACACTGATGCTCTTCCTGTGGTCCAAATACAATAGAAAGGGTTAGTATCTTCCTCAAAGAAGAAACAATTCAATTTTCTGAATAACCATTAATATGCAGTCATTAATTTTGTTGGAAACTAGCCTCCCATTGACTTTCATAAAAGTTAGCCTTAAGAGAACAAGAGACTTGAGGAATCTTTAGACTCAAGTTTCTTCAATGCTAGGCTTCCTTGCCAATGGGGTTGCACAAATATTTTGAGCTCATCCAAATCTTAGTGAAATGTATCCATAGAGTTCACAGTTCCTGGACTCAACACCTTTAGTGACTGTGTACCAGGCAGTAACTATATTGCTGAAGGGAATAGATTTTTTTTTTTTTTCTTTAAATTGTGTACCACCTCTTTCATTACTATGACAGAAATCTAATTAATTTGGCCGTTTACTAAATATTACAAATCTGCAGGAATTGGTAGACCTTATACCTGAAGGCTCAGTGCGTTGGTTATAGAATGGAAGTATCACCACTGAATCAAATCCAACATTGCTCATTAGTGGTGGAATTTTGTTGCCGTCTTACCTGGAAGTATTTGAAACAGGTAAACAGTTTTAAATCTATTTTTCAATTGCCTGGTAGACAAAAGATATTGGATGTTTTCAGTACCAGGAGTGGCATTTATCAGAACATAGAAGTTATTGGAAGTGATTGCCAAAAGCAAGAGCAAATGATAGCACCTCCTTAAATACAAAAATGTCTTCTGATTCCTTAACCTGCCCAGCAGAGAAGAAGTCCTGAGAAATGGTCCCTCTGCCAGGCATGGTCACTGTATTAGCCCTTGAAGGAATGGGTACAAAAAGGACCACCTGTCTTGAAGTGTCCACCTGGTGGCTATATGTAGAGAATTATTAGCTCCACCTTAAAAGCAGGTAGCTGTGTGTTAACGTTATTTTTATTGGAAGCATATTTAAAAAGCTGATTGTTGCAACTACTAGAAACTTTCTAACTTGTAGATTAAATTTTCTGGTGACCTAGCCTGATGTATAGCCTACATAGATGAATGCATCAAAACATTATAGCATAATATAAACCCATATGAACCCTACAGAGCAATTGCCTTCCCTCTAACTTTTCATCTTATTGCAAAGGAATACATTGCAGCAGGAGGTAAACTGGGTGGAAAATAACTTTCCTGTTCCAGGAAAGTTTTTGAAATTGCAAAATTCACATTCTACACTGAGCCAAACCCAAGACCTTTCAATTTTTTTGTATTTTTTCCATGGGAAAATAAGAAGAAAACATGATCGGAATAGCTGCAAGTCCAGTAATTTAGGACCTTCCTCTGGGACATGGGAAACCCAGGTCCAAGTCTACGCTGTGAAGTAATCTAAACAGGGACTAGAATTTCATTCTCCCACATCCTGGGAGATGTGCATAACAGTCAGGTTACCAGTGGTTCTGGCTCAATCTCTTTTTGATCAGAAATTCCACAGTAGACTCCAAAAAACCTTTCCTGTCTAAATGGCATGTACTTTCCACAGAAAGGCTGGATATTGATGGACCAACACATTTTAACAAGAAATCACTTCGCTGAAAAAAATTCAATCTAACTGAAGATAACAGCTCTTAGATGTAATGAAAAATTATGTTCCTTACCACACTCAGCCCTTAGTGTTTTGGTGGCCCACTGTGCCAGAATAGCGGGGTTAGTCTTTGTGTTCTGATCATTTTACCAATTTGGGTAATTATTTTCCCCCCATCTAAGTTTAATCTTACATTTCAATTGGATACAGGATTATTCTTCATTTCATGACTTAAACTATAATGTACTGTTGTTTTGTACTGTTAAACAGCTGCTTAGCTCTGTGAAAATAAGAACCATGTGTTCCACCCCAGAGGTGGCTGGCATTTCAGTGGTAAATGAATTCATCCTTGCTTTTTAAACTGTTTTTGGATTCAAGTGTTATGTAGATATAAGATATTTATTGTTTCAGTTTTATTAAGCCTTGCTCCCAGCTAAGAGGACTAGAGCCAGAATCTGGAGAAAGGACCACCCCTTATGATCAATAATAGGTCAACATAGGATTCAAAGAATTCCTCCATGCTAGGTAACTAAAAACATATTAGGCAAAAAAAAGTATCTTCAGGGAGCTAATCCTACAAATGAAGAAAGAGTGTGACAAATTTCTGTCTCTAGAAAACATGGTATCATTAATCATGAAAAGATAACCTCAGGACCTTTGATTCAAGGGCTTGTAACTTGCAAGTCTCCCAGAGTCAAGATGTAAAAGGTACAAATCGTATCATAGCATTAGTCTTGTTCTTCTCTGACATGAAAACATTTATAATTACTCCATGTAGCATTCCTCTGAAAAAAAAATTGTCCTTCTCTTGCAGAAGAGCTCCATAGAAATCTTTTGAATCTCCATAGGAATTAATCCTCAGGAATGGAGCTTGGAGCTTATGAATTCTTTGTGCCAAAAATGTTACAACTAGACTATTTTCCAGTGTTCCGGTTGCATCTAGTTAAATTAGTGGCATTCATAAACCAAAGGCCTTCAAAATTATAGAAATTTTCACTTACTGCAGTAAAAATTGAATTAGATCTGTAGACCTACTCACATTACATTGATATTGTTCAGAACCTGTGGGACCACCTCCCTTCTGAAAACTGAAGAGGCAATAGAAAGAGTATAACGCAGTTAGGCCTTGCCATAATGCAGAGATAAAACATAACAACAACACAGGTTTGTATTTAAGAGCTGTGAAGCTCTGGTCAAAATGTCTTGACTCCATAATACAAAGTGCTAATAGCAGTTTTCAAGTATGTGTTGGCCCAAACACAGAGCTCTCATCAACAACCAGGATCATACCAAGAACTCTTCTGCAGACACAGAAGTGCTGGGAAGCTTCATCCTCTGCTGGAGTGAGGGACTGCTCAAAGCAACAAGTTCCATGGCAGAGACATGATTCGTGTGCTAGCAGCTCTGGCTGGCTTCAAGGCCAGCAATGAGCATTCAGGTCTGCCAGCTGTGACTGGTCATGATAAAAAGGCAGAATATGGTTTGATGAAGGAACTGTGAATGAGTCTAAGAGGAGAAGAGAAAGAGAGTAAAGAAATTGCATGTTATTTTTTTCTTAGAGAATTAGACAAAATCGGAATTTATATACTTTTTTTAAAAGTCAAGATAAGAACAAATATATATGTGAATCTTCTCATCAATGACTACTCCTGTAAGACAGACATTTCTAAATCTTAAAGTTTTACTTGACAGAATACACTACACATGAAATAAAAATCCTTTTTATTTATAAAATACATCTAATGCAATACATTAGTCAGTTCAGTTGAAAACTCGCACAATGGTGATGAAAAACACCATCACTTTTCTTCCTCTTAGCAAAGTAAGCCATCATCATACCCGTCATTTTCTGGACGCCTCCAGTCACACACCAGTGAAATCCACAGACTTACTTTACATTTACTTATTCTGATTTACTTCCATATGTATCTTAACTTCAAAGAATTATTGTTAAATTTAAGATTGTCTATATTTTCAATCTGTCATTTCCTTGGACAAATTGGAAAGAAGCACCTATATTTTTGGCAAATTTATGCTAAATGAACCACTCATAGATCATTCTTTCTGAAAGACCCTCTAACACATCCAGATGTGAACTGAATCAGTTATATCCTATCTCAGTAATCCTCAATCTGTGTTCAGTGGCCCACATATAGTTCATAAGGCCACAGTAAATCCTAAGCAGCTGACCTGCAAATTTATGTTTAAAAATATTTTCTATTTTCATTTGACAATACAGAGAGTGCACAAAACCAGCAAAAAACGTTTTACCCAAAGGTGTTTCAGACCACTGACCTATTTGTTAAAAGACAGAAGGCCAAACTTGCAGTTTTGCAAGTTGATCTATGTACATCTAGCAATATGTGTCTAATAATCACAGACATTTGTAAGCTGTATGCATGTATAAGGGCTGATTCCATTTACAGTTGTGCAATGTCATTAACTCAAATGGATTTGTAGAGCTTTAACTGGGGTCAGAATCTGTCCTAGATAATATTATTGAAATGTTTGGAAACATCTTCACATACTGTTTATTTTTATTTTACAAAGAACAATGTGGTTCTCTGTTCCAGTTTCAAATCAAAAGTAGTAGGGTGCAACTTTACTGACATCAATGGAATTGCAATTACTTACAGCAGGTCTGAATTTATCCCTGTACATCTATATTCATTTAGCCTTTCTCCCCTGGGGAGAGGAAGAGGGAACTAAAATGTGACAGATATTTGTCATATTGCCTAATGCACTACTGGAAGAAGATCAGATACTATGCTGATGAATATGGTATAAATGAACCTTTAAAGAAACTGAAATGTTCACCAACAAACATGGAGGGACATGCAGGGCCTCTTCAGACTACTTTTCCTTCTTCTCTGAAGTACTGCCACTGTCAAAGCCATCAAGAATGGCATGGCATTTGATAACCAGACACCTGCTCAATATTGTCCTCTGTGATCTACACGAAGTCAACAATACAGCTTGCAGTGAATGGAGAATTGTATTCCAGAGTGAGTAGTAATTAGGTCTTTTTACATGTAGTGTCTTTTTTAAGGCAACTCAGTAGATGTCTTGTTAATTTGCTCATTATGAAGTGGATGAAAATGTTCATCTCATCTGTGAATACCAATTATTCTCCATCTTAAAGGAGATAATGTCAGTAAGATGGAGACTCATCTTTATTTACATTTGCTGCTGTAGTAAGTTAGGCGTATATGATGCAATATTTTCAAGTACATTTCTAAAGTTGGTACTACTTTTTTCTTTTTTTCTACTTCTCCAAATCAGTGATTATTTCTCTGTTTAGGAAAACAGTAGGAAACAATTTATGTAAGAAATTGACAGAGAAATGAAACACAGAAGGCTGGAGGGTCTTTCTTATCTAATGTCATTAGCAATCAGGAAAGGATTATTGTGAACTGTGGGCTACCTCAGTGTCCACTGTAGCTAGGAAAACTGGTTAAACTATTGATAACAGCTGAAGTAAACTACTTGCACTGCTCTGTCTATTCTGACTTTATTCTCATTCTCTCATTATTTTTGCAAATAGATCTTGTCTCTGTAAAAGTGAACAAAAGTATGGTACTGCCTCATTGTGATCCTAGAGGATGTGAGGTGACCTTAAGCTTCCTGCTTAATCTCAGCACACAACAGAAAAAAGGAGACTGGCCAGATTATTCTTATTATTTATAACTGTAGTCCAAAAATTTTGATTGTGGGAATGAACTCACTCAGATTGAGATAGACTGAAGCCAGCTCTTCACATCTAAACAGTATCCATTTGAGAAAAAATTCCAATATGTATCTGAGAGGTATTTAATGTACACAATCTCACCACCACAACAAAAAGCATTTCAAAATATAACATTTTCATCTGACAGAAACAAATCCAAAAGCCTTTTATTTTAATTTAATAGTTGTTCCTATACAAGCAGAAGTTCTACACCTTTGTCTGATAGGACTGACAGATATTTAAAGGATTTGATTTTATGAAAAACCCTTTGTCTTTACAATACCCCCTTGTTTCCTGTCTTCTTCCATCCCACCCTAAAAATAAACAAACAAAGAACTTAAGGCTTATGAAATTTTCCATTAACACATCTGCCCAGCATGGTGTTCCACATGGCCTACTGTTATTAATTGTCTCCATGTGAGAAGATGCAATCATTAGAATAACACAGTAATCATAAGGTGGCTTTTTTAATTCTTCTGATCTGTTGAAAATTTGCATCACTGTGTATATGAGTGTTAAGTGACTGACTAACATGTCAAATGAAAGAATATAACTGAGTGGGCAAAGGTCATACCCTTCTGTGATCATACAGAAACCCCAACAATTGTACATCATTTATGAAACAAACTGATTTTCTTCAATATTTCATTAATCTTCTGCTTAATTTTAAACCCAGAACTTTTGCAAAAGCAAAAGTGTCTCATAATGCTTTTTAGGAGGGAAAAAATGCTAACTACATTTGACCAAAATTTCAGTATGAATTTAAATAAATCAAATGCAGTTACACAGCTAGAAGTCACCTGACCTGGGTTCAGCACATCCCAACTTTAGCTGCTAGTGGTCATGCAGATGTAAGTGGACATAAGTACAAAGATGGTGGCACCGTATTCCCTTAATTGCCTTCCCATGGCAGAAGTTCAATACTCATTTAAACAGATGATTATTATTGACCAATACTCCAATCTCACTTTAATACCCAGGCCTCCCTTGAAAATCTTCCTGCTCAAAATTGATCTGGACAGGTAGTGCTTAGAGCTCTAGCAAGACCACACTGTAATTAAAAATGCAGAAAACTAATTAAGTTCAAATGAAAGATCTGAAATATTTGAGACAAGCAGAGAATATTCAGTATTGTGTCCAACTGATTCATTTGTGAGTTCTTTTCCCTTCCCTCAATATTGTTTGTATTAGCTCTGTCAAATAAGTTTTAAAAGATAACAAGCTAGACCAAAAGTTGTCACTCGGCATCATAAGGCAGAAAAGAGGACAAATTAGGAATTTTTATACAGGCTGTTTCAACTTTGAATCAATATGTGTTCACCAATATTTAATGTTAGATCTAAAGTAAACATAAAGGCATTGAAATCTAAGAATCTAGTGATCTGCCTCATGTTAGAACATCAGTTTGCCAATATCCTTGGGTGTGAACATGATCTTTAGACTAGAAAATGACTGTGTCTTTATTCAGGAGTCAAATGGTAGCTTGACCATAATCTTCTTTGATGTCCCATCTTGGGAAGATGCTCACCAGAGACATGAATGCAATAAATAAAAGGAAGGGTATCAGCAGAGAGATTACAGACTGTATAAAGCCATTTGTGGTTATCCCAAGTTATTAAGTGAATTTAAGAGAAGAATTGTCTTTTCCTGACTTATATAGCTGGTAGCTTTCTTGGAAACTAGCATTTGTGTTAGGTGGAGACTTCTTTTGCCTTGCATAGCAGGTCTGCCTTGTTTCTTCCCATTAGTCAATTTGCTCTTTGGAAGGATCTAATGTTTTACAGTTGTGTCTTTGAAATGTGTTTTGAATAAAGCTCCAGCCAAGAATGTTGTGTATGTCATTTGTGGGGAAAAGCTAAAGACTGCAGGAGCCTGCCATGGTTATGTAACTCGCTTATTTTTATATCTGTTAACTACTGCTTTTGTTAATAAAGTTTATAACAAAAAGTTTTATAGATTTATAAAAAACTAATAATTTTTAAAACAGTCACATATTTTGGTATTTTATATGAAGCTTCAATTGTACAAATTTTGCAAATAAAAAACAAAATCCCTGATGATTAACAAAATATGTGTTTATTTAAACATACAAATAAATACATTTTAAGGGGTTTTTACTTAGAAAAATCTGAATTCAATATTTGTCTTGCAAGACTTAGAAATCTGATCCATGCCTTTGGAACTCTTAATGCACAGCAAAACAAAGAGAATGGAGTTTCCAAAACTGGAAGGCATATAGGATGACACTTGAGACAATAGGGATATTTCCCAGAAGAAACATGAAAAGGTATAAACTAAGCTAAGACAGACTGTACCCTTTTTGCTCCATGGCATTAATCACTTAGTGTAATCTGTGAAAGTCTAAAGATAGATCAGAAATGATAAATCTAGTCAATATGTCCTACAGAGTATTTGAATTGACAGAGCAATGTGACTGTATTAAGAAAACATAAAGCTTCATCCACTCAACGTGAAACAAGCATTTATGTTATCACTAACTCTACAAGTCTAAATAAAATCAAGGAATTTGAAGGTACCAGTGAACTCATTTTTGTTCTTAAAATATGAGAACCATGACTCAAAATACTGGGTTTGGAACATGTTTCTTTATCTCAGCATGTCAAAACACTTAGGGCTGCTCCACACCTACTCTGAAAAGCAATATGCACAGTCATGATATAAAAAAATGCATGCTAAAAAAAGAACAAAAGCAAAAGCTCTGTGCCTAAAAGCCAATGTTGTCATTACCGCAAGCCCACAAGGTTTTCAGTATGTCACTACTTAAATCAGAGACAACCAGGCTTTGTTTATTGGCAGGACACTATGCTGAAATCTAAAGAACAATATCTAGTTTAGAGAAAAAAGAGAACCTCTCAGTTGTCATAATTTTGCATATCTAACTTGTCCCAGTGTGTAACATTCGGCATGACACAAAAGCCAGCCTGTTTGCATCAGGCCTGGAGCACTCTATAGTCAAGAATCTATCATCCTCTAAATTAGGAATCACTGTTATGCTATGCTACATTATGAACTTTTTTTCAATGGTTAGGTTTTGAATAGCTGTATAGGTACACTCAAACCATCCTGAATTCATAAATAATGGATTGATTTCTTAAAACACTTTAAATTCAAAGCCATAACTCAGTTTTCATTGTTAAAAATATGTCTGTATTTCTATGAAATAGTTAAAAAATCTGTCAAATTTAGAGAAGTTGTTACAGATTTTATTCAGATTTGCAGTAGTTGTGTGGAAATTCTTTCTAATATTACTTTAGACAGAACAAAAAAAAAAACCCTTAAACCTTTAAAAAAGTTTCTGTAAATAGCAAACATATGATTTTCTTGACTCATTTTTATTTTAAGCACTAAAGTATATATTACCCATTTCAAACAAAAGCAGATTGCTCTAGAAACTGAGTTTTGCAGGCATCTGCAACCTTCCAAAGACTGATCCCAAGTAACTTCAATGTACTGACAGTAGAAAAACAAGCAAATGAGAACACTGCCACCAACAAAGTCCCAAGTTACTTGAAATAATAGGGAATTATTTATTAAGTATGACAAATCACTCTTTATTGAGGTAACCTCAACTAAAACCCATCTCAATGCCTCTGCTTTTTCTCGGTGTTCAGATAAGTGTTCGGATTCAAACTCTGTGGAAAGGGAGAGAGGCAGGTTTGTCCCGGTGCTAATAATAAGCTGAGAATGAATCTTAGACTGGCAAATCCATGGACTGTTTCTTTTTTCTTCATTTATATTATCTTTCCATTTTCCTTTCTACTTCGCAAACTATGCCAGTCTTCATATCTTATTAATTACTACTTCCCCAGGTCCCTTTCACCTCCACCCTGTACTGTTAAATCTATTTTCCTAGAATATGACTTTCTTCATTTTCTTCACCAAAGCTCATTTCAGTTGAAACATCAGAAGATCCCTCCCAATTTTAATATTTACCAAGTGTCAACACATTCGGATGACTAGGATGAGTCATTGTGTGATCAGATTCTTGACATTCCGTCTAAAGCTTTCCCCATACCCCATCTATCCAATCCCTTGTCCCATCCAATTACCGTACCTACCTAATAGTAGGCCGCAAATTCTTCTGGTCAGGTATCTTGTCCTTTTATCCATTTTTGTGTGCAGTTAAACGCACACACCAACAATATTCACTGAATAATGAGGCCTCCTAAACTTATTTGTCCAGTCATTGTACTGGAATGCAGAACAAGCTTCGTAACACAGAGCTTGAATAATAATCAATGTATATCATCATGTAAACAACACAATCAATACATAATTATACAGCTTTGAGAATCTGGATGAACTCTTAGCTTCCTATATAAAATCTTTTGATAACTTCATTACAGTTTCAAATAATATACATTACATAAACTGCCCTAATGACTCACTTCAAGGTATGATAGAGGATGCAGTTCTAAAAGTAGCTTGCAAGAGAAAGATCTCCTCTGATAAGTTTGTAATACATCTCAGATTTAACACAGAAAGGAAAAAGAGTGAAGCTGTATTAGAGGCCAATGGCTTTAATTATAATATGTACCTTGAATTAGGGGCACGTCTTGTTTATTGCCTTAAAAATACTAAGTAATGGTAGTATATAGAGAATGCACCTAGCCAACATCAAGGCAGAGAATAAGAGAGGCTAGATATGATTGAATGAGTGGATGTTTTTGAAATATTAAGAGAGATGTTTCCTAAATGAACAGTTTCTGACCTACCTAGACAAATCCTTTCTGTCTGTCTTCCTTCAAATGGTTCCTACCTAATACTCACTTATCTGTGACTAATTTAGATGGTGAATTCCTTAGAAGACAGACCTTGCTAAATAAATGGTAAATAATAATTATACATACACATAGAAACAGAATAAACCTTCACTGGAGAGAATTAGATGTTTGAGGTTGCCGTTAGCGCAGCTACAGGGTAACATTTCCAGCAATGTGCAATATTTATCATATTTTCAATCATAAAAGTGATATTCATATAATATCTTCAAGCTTATCTTATTCAAGCTAAACCAGTTATCCACAGTATATGGGTTCATCCTGACTCCTAGGCCTAATTATCGCATCATATATGTAAATCATGCCTGACTTAATACTGCAGCTGTACATCAAAAAGAAAAAATATACAGTAACATGTTCCCTTGGGATAATATGTATGAACTGGAGTTCTGCCTAATTAACCTGATGTCTGAAAGGTTAAAAGAGGGGTGGTGTGATTATTCTCACTATAACTTTAAGGGTGTTTATTCATGGTGTACTGAAATAACTATTGTGTATAGGTGTCATTGCCCTCTACTGGATCAAATCAAAACAGCTCAATTGTTTATCTCATGGGGTTGATAGAATTATTTGTAGAAAATTTCTTCAATTTTAAAAAATTAAGTATCAAGTTCAAGTTTTTTAGACAAACATGAATTTTATTCTTGCAACAAATCCCAATGGCTTGAGTGAACTTACAGAAGCACAAATCCCAGGGAAGAATATATTAGGAAAAAGCTTAAATGGCCATACAATTCTATCTCCATGACCGTCCTTGATACATACAGTAGCACCTATTCCTCTCACTTGACTTATATACAAAGTGCACTCCTCTGCAACCAGCATTCTGGTTTCGTGTTGCGTCTCATCATCTGCCACTCTCTTTATGTCATCATTGTTCCAATCTTCAGGCCTTAGCTTCTCAGCAGATTGCCCTGCTGTTTCCATTCTTGTCTTTCCAGCATCACTTCTGGTTTCTGCTCTTCTTCAGATTCCATCCACACTACTAGATCAATAATAGTTGTTGTTGCTGTTTGGGTTTTAATTTGCCTTTGGATTTTTGCCCTGTGGATTTTTGAAACAAGTTTAAAGCTCTTTTAACTATGCTAATGAGTTTGTGCCCCAAAATGACCTCCTTGTCTGAGGGACACCATGTATCTTCCATTCCTTTGACATGGAACACTTTAGAAAAGCGGGAAGCTGAAAACTTCACAGGCAATATCTTTGGTTACAATCAAATTCCACAGGTTTAAAAACATAATTTTTGGGTAGAAGATAAGAAAAACTCTTTCTCACCTTTCACCCTGGTTTGTTAAAGGAAACATGAAGTCTAATTAATTTACATAACATTTCATTTGTCCAGGTCATAATTATTATCAAATTTTAAAAAAAAAACCACCAGAATTTGGGGTAGCATGGAACAGGTAGAGCCACTTCTCCTCTCTAACCATCCCTTTTCTGTAGAATTTCAAAAGAGAGAAGTCATGCAGAGGATGTGAGTCCTTTCTTCAGAGCTCTTTAAGGTTAAAAGAGTACTTTAGAGCTCACATATGCAAACAGTCAGGTAATAACTTAAATACCAGTGGATAGCACTCAAAAGTACATACCATAATTCCTAATTTTTGTAGGACAGTTGTACACTGAAAATGGTATCTTCTGACTGTTTGTTATATCTGTGTTTATTTGTGTGCTGCAGATGCATAGTCCTGTTCCAGGATTTTTCTCCTTTTTCCTAATGGGAAAAGTTTATAGACAAATGTGAAGGGCTATCTTGTGTATACTGGTGGCCAGATCTGATAGAATTCTGTGGAAATAATATGTGTATGTTTTTACACTGAACTGAAAAACCTCTTTGTTTTCTTCAGTTAACCTTGAATTCCAGCTTAATCAGAAGCTGGAATTAGACCTCTTCAAAACTGGCTCAACTATTTCATCCTAGTTACAATGAATTTAAAGGAGGAATTGTACCTGTATCACTATTTTAACACCTATCTGCTGCTGAGTATGGTTAAAAGGAATCCTTACCCTCTCAGAAAGTGTAGGGGTGGCAACGAGAAAATTCTCACTACTTTTCACCCACTTTAGCTCTTTCAGAAACTCCTGTAATTAATTCATATGTGGCACTACCTACTTAGCAGCTCTCTCTAAGGGATGATTTCATAATGAAAATTGTAATGTGAAATATTTTCCGAAAAAATCATCCCTCATTTTTCAGGGGGAAACACCAGGATTTCTCTGTCTTATTTCTACTGATAGGAATCACATTGTCAATCATCACTTTGAAAATCAGGGGTGCATGATTTATACGGGAAAGTTCATTTGCAATTAACAGAGTTTCCAAAATAGAGAGAGTTCCAAACATTGGCTCTGATTTAAGTTTCCTCAAAATTCAGAAACATTGGGATCCAGAGGTTTGATTCCTGATTATCTCTGATTGAAAACAGAATGAAAATTTCGCAATATTTCCTTCAGGCAAATACATTTTATCATGAACATCAAAAAGAATCTCAAAATTAGGAAGATGACACAGAATAACATAAAATTAAACTGAAATGGATAAACATTCAAAGTTTATGAAAATTATCCAGTCTATTCAGATCAGCAAAAGGGGATGTCTTGTGAGCTCAGGCTTTCTGCTTGTTTCTCCCTAATCCAAGCTTAGTATGGAAAGAAAGAAAAAGAAAGAGAAAGAAAAAATCAAAGCAAAGACAAAGAAATTTAGAAGAAACCTAGCAATGTATTACTAAATTAGAGCTATTCTGTCTATCCATATGATGAAGTTTATAAAGTTAATATTATTAAGCAATTACTTTTTCACTTATGGCTAAGAAGTCAAAGAGTAACTTAATGAAGTAGTGCAAGCTACATGGAAGAGTCTAGTAAGCAGAGGATTTTGGAGTTGCACAAAAGATGCTCAGCTTCCCCTTTCTTTCAAAAGATTGACCTCAAGATCATGCCCTTTTTTATGTTATAGTAGATCAGCAACTTTTCAGCATCAAATTAGCAATGTTTTGTTGTATCACATCCTTTCTGCAGTCCCATCAGTGCCATAAGCCTAATGGAATTATATGGTCATCTGCATTCAGTGGACAGGTCACATGTTAGATGGCAGCCATGCATCATTTCCAAGGGGAAACTTGAAATTCTTCTATAAACATCAAGACACAAGTCTACTCTTCCCTACATTTTGTGGGCTATTTAAGAAATTGTACTGTTTCTTACTTTTTTTTCAGGTCCTATAAATCCCAGAGTTTATCACATAGACATCTCTGATGGAAATATGAAGATATGAATGAAGTATGAGTGGAAATATCTGTGTGGAAAAGGATCAGAAGAAACCATACTGAATGGTATCTATTGATATCCAAGACTATGACTGACATCAGTCAGACCAATAAACCTGGAGGAACATGATATTTCCATGAAGACCTGAAGGCCTGTACTCCAATGAGGCCACAGCACAAATGAGTTACCAGCAGAAGACCCGCACAGTGATAACAAGAGGGAGGACGCAAGTTTACAGTCCTTTGTCTGTGCCGTTCTTCCTGTTGTCCCAGGAAGAAGCCAGGCAGCCATGAAGGTACCCAGAACTAGGGAACAAAACCAATAACAATCTTGATTAATTCATGGGCAAACCGGAGCGACTTCAATGAAGGGCCACCAGGATGCTCAGGGTGGGAGCACTTGCCCTGTGAAGAGGGGCTGAGGCAGCTGACCTGCTTCAGCCTGGAGGAGGGATAGCTTTGGGATGGACCTGACAGAAGCTACCAGTGTCTAAGAGAACATGAAGAAGATGAGACCAGACTCTTCACAGGGGTGAACAGCTGCGTAATGAGACAGCAGGCATAAATTGAAATAAAACAGGTTCAGCCTGGAAAAAAGGAAAAGCTTTTTCCCCATGAAGACAGTCAGGCATTGGAGGATGCTGCCCTGGGTTGTTGAGGCAACTCCATCCCCAGAGGATTTCAAACCCTCGATTAGGCAAAGTCCTGAGCATCCTGGTCTAACTTCATATCTTACCGTGCATCAGCAGAGATTGGGCTTGAGTCTTCCGAGGCCCCTTCCAGCCTGAATTATCCTGTGATCCTATGATTCTGTAAGACTTGGGGAAGATGCAATAAGAGAGATTCTAAGGCAACAGATCACTGTAAGGGTGTAGACTTACCCAAAAAACAGTTTGTTGCTCCTGGTCAAGAAGAACCCAAGAAACAAAGTGAGAAATGGGTAGCTGGTGTCTCTTGTCCTCCATGTCTCTTGCGACTCATCCTAGCCAGACCACTTAATGTCTTGGTGCTTGTAAGTATGTGGGTGTGAGAGTATGAGTGAGTGAAATCATGAGAACATGCGGGTGACTGAATGAAATCAGTTTTGTTATAAATGTTACCTTCCCCTTAGAGAAGCTTACTCACTAACTTCCCACAGATGTCCTGTTCCTAAGAGACATGATGGATGTAGAAATTAGAAGGTTTTACAGGGTACCCCTTTTATGGCAGAATCTCTCTATTCTAAGACCAGTAATTTCACAGGAAGGTGCAGCAGACTTAGCTCTGAGAACTGCTTTCTTTCAAGAGAAAAAGAAAGAGGAAAATATTCTTATTTTGTTCAGCCTATATTCTTTAATGGGAAGCACACCTAGCTGTCACATGAGCCTCTGGTGCCTTTTGTAGGAAACATCTCTTGATCTTTTGATCAGAAAATTCAGAAGTGACTAAGAGAGATGTAGAATCCAAACAAGAGCCTCAGACTATAGCCATTTTCCTTTCCAGGGATACCATACATAGTCCACAGGCAGAAGGATGCTGATATCTTTAGTAAAGATAGTGTTGGATGTAGATTGCAGATTTCACAAAATATTCCTGTTATTTTAAGAACAACAGAGGTTTGTGAAGGAAACAGGTGTCAAACAAAGAGATTGATTACTTTTCTTGAAATGGCTAAAGGGGTCTTCACAAAATCTAAGTTAATTTGGTATACCTCTGTAGCCTGCCTTTATGGCCAGCAGGGAGAGATAAGCTCTCTAAGCAAACCCTAAGCCTTGGGCTTCATTTTGACTTTAGCAGAAACCTAGAGAGACTGGTGCTTTACTGAGAACCTCCTAGATGGACAGTTAGTAGCAGCCAGATTATAGCAGCAGATCATGAAGAACAGAAGAGTTGGAAGCTCTGCGTCTATCTGTGAAAGAAATATCACTATGAAAAAAGCTTGGGGAAAGAATCAGCAGAGGATCTAAGCTGTGTAAAGTGTCAACAAGCCCCAAATACAGGCCAGAAAAATGACTAGTGCTAATAGAAAACTGACCCTAACTCGTTGACAGTAAACATCTAAATTAACCCAAAGATGAAGGTAAGCATATTTGAACATATTATGCTCCACCTTCCATGATATTGAAAAGTCAAGAACTTGTACTTAGAGGGCTGAAGGTTAGGTTCAAGGCTTTTTTGGGTTGGTATAGATGCTTTGCTATTGCTTGTTAGACCACAGAGAAAAAAATGACCATGACAGTATCACACCACTCTAGTGGGATTCAGGTCCCTGTTCAGACAATTGTCTGTCCAGATTTAACTGTCTAAACTCCCATTAAGAGCAGAGCTAGTTAAGAGAGTTCCTGGAATCTAGATGTAGATTTAGCAATTTGTAGGTGTATATTAACCTGCAAGATCAATTCTGCACTACACGTCAGTCAACTGGATGGAACCAGAATTGGGTGAGTCTGTAGTCCATACAGGATGAATCAAAGTGTATCCTCAGCCCACCTGGAAAAATGGTAAACAATACATATGTGGAGTTTTAAAATAACAATACTCTTGCTGGTTAAAAGGGAAAAGGAATCATCACAGCTTTTCCGAGAAACTGAAACTGTAAAGGTACATACAAAAAGACCATCCAGTTCTAAACACATTCTATCTAAAACCAGACATAACTAAAGGGAGGAAAAAGAAAAGATTAAAGTAAAAATAATTTGCCCAAACATGCCTGTACTTCAATTTAGTGGAAGCATCTCCATATTTTGGAGTTAAGGAGTATGTCAGAACTATGATGGAACAGAAAGAACTTGTAGGAGATAATGGCTTGGTGAACTGGTTCTGGGAACATAAGAATATACATGGACCTGGTCTGGTAGTGTGAGAAGCATGTAAGGTGCTCTAGCAGACAGCAAACACCAGCAAAATTCTGCTTTCAAATGCACTTAAGGAGACACCTAACTTTTGAGCATGTTTAAACTACACCTGACTAAGGAAACTAAGCTTAAACATTTTCTGAAATCAGGTCATTGAAAGCTTTGAAACAAACATAACTTGGAAATTACAGGAATGGACAGAACAGAAATATGCTGGAGTAAAAGCAGATAAATATCAGAGACAAGCTGAGCTTGGCAGAACAGGTCCTTAAAAATGAGAATTGTACTGACAACATCCCTAACTTCCAAAAAGCCTATATTTTAACAGTCTGTGCTTTCAGAAATATATTCAAGATTCAAATATCAAACATAAAGTCTACTGATGTTTGATATTTTGGATTGTGGGTAAGCATGCTTTTCTACATTTTTAAGAAACTTTTACCTGTTATTTTCTAAAATAAACACGAAGCAAAAAAATATCTCCATTTACTGAATGATCATTTTGGAGAACAGATGAGATTATGGCAGTGATTTTATCTCCAGTGTAATTTATTTTATTTCCAATTTTATTTGATTCCATTAACCAAGAGAATGACTTAACCAGAAAAAAATAGTGAAAAGAAAATTAAAGCCAAGTTCTAGATGTGTAATAGCTCGTTTTCCAATAACTTGTTTTTGAAACAGATCAGTTTACTAAAAGATTTAATATTCTTTGAGAGGATAAGTGAAAATGTTGTCAACACCTTCGATTTCTAGCTGATGGATTTGAGACTGATGAGAAGTAAAGACCATTCAAATAACAGTGGCAGGAGTCAGGAAATATGATGACAAGCTGGAGAACTATATTAAGCAACGCAGGGGAAGTAGACTGTGATAAGACAGAAAACAAATATAGCTATCTCCACAACAGGTGAGTGAGCAGATCAGAACACATGGACTAGAAATAAAGGAGTAAAAGTGTTGAAGTATTACTGCTGTAATATAGTGGGAAAGCTATCTAGTTAGGAAGCAAGACCTTTTGAGTTCTAAAACCCTATGAAAAGAGGTAAAGTTAATAATATGGAGAAAATAAAACCCCATCATCATTACCCTATGAGCTGAGCTGTTTATACAAGGCTTTACTGCCCTTGTTTATAAAAGGAAACTAAAAAAAAGAAAGGGACAGGGAGAACCACCCCAGCCTTTTCAAATCTTTCCCTCTCTGCACAGGCTGCCAGAGAGTTGTATGTACTTCCAGTTAAAGAGAAGCTGCAATGCCAAAGCCCCTGGGATCCACACAGTCCCTGGGAGCGACAGCAGCACAGACATGGATTTTTTTCGCACTGGCTCAACAATGCAGTTGGTCTCTTCATATAGACGAGTGGGAGGGCGATCACTTTTGCCCTCCCAAACTGTGTGCCAGGATTGAAGATTTGCCCTTTGAACAGAGCAGTCATTAGTTTTGTTCCCTGCCACTATTTAGTCCTGAGACCAAAAAATGTGTTCACTTTTTCCTATAATCCTGTTGTGATTAAATATTTTCTGCTATAATCCCAATTCTTCAGTGAAGTCTATGAGTGAGTAAATGCAGTAACCCAGTCAAGAAGCTAAAACATAAAGGTGAATCACGGAAATGGGGATCATGGAAGTCAAAGCTCCGGGAGGAAGTGAGAGATGAAGATTGAGATGAAGAAAGACAAAGACGAAGAAGAAAAGCAGATGAAGCATGAAAGAATGGCTCCTTAGCAGGGGAACTTAATGTTTTGTTTTTTTGAAAGTCTGATTTTAGACGTCTGGTGAAAGAATGATATCAAAATTGTAGGGAACTTTTTTATTAGCTGAGACTAACTAGATTCATTTTTATATGTTTAGATATTATAAATAAGTGCAACTGTATATAAAAATATATAATAACTAATTAAATAAAATGTAATTGTAAATAAAACATCTATGAATACATAAACATTGAGAGTCATCTTCAGGAAACAAAAAGTCTATCTATATGTGTTTTATTGTGATCTAGCATGGAATTTCTTGTAAAATAATTGGAAATAATTTATATCATAGAATTGTATTTTTATGTATTACAATTATAGAATCTTTGAGACTGGGAAGCACCTCTGGAGATTGTCTAGTCCAACACCTCTGCCCAGAGCAGCATCAGCTGGAGCAGGGTGCTCATGGACCATGACCAGATTCCTTCTGAGTACCTCTACAGTCTCTCTGGGCAATCTGTGTTCAACCATAATCACAGAAAAAAAAAAAGAAAAAAAATGTTTTTCCTCACACTTAAAGGGAATTTCTTGTTTTTTCAGCTGTGCCCAATTACCTCTTGTCCTTTGCTCCATTTTTACCCCATCTCCCACCCCCATTAGGTATTTATACAATTTAGTAATATCTTCAAGCCTTATTTTTGCACTGCTGCACAGTCCCAGCTCTCTCAGCCTGTCCTCATATGACAGACAATCTCACCCCCTAATCACCCTTGTGCTTCTTTGCTGCAATCATGGTATCACCTAACAACACCACAAAGTGTTGTTTAACTTCATCTGGAGCAAAGTTAGACCAATGCTCCATGCTCCTAAGATCCAGCCCTCTCTTCCTCAAAGCATGTAAAGAATATAGCTGTACACTGGCAGTGATCATATATCCTCTGGGAATGAGCCAAGGTTCTTCCCAGTGGAATGTTTTACTTCAGAGACCACAATCATATTCTGCGGTCTTCCATCATCTTGTTTACGATGGTGACTTGACTAAATTCTAAAAGAAAATTTTAGTCACATGGATAGGCTGATGAAATAGAAGGGATTCCTCCATGCTCAATGTAGATTCAATTGAGTTTTTAACTTTTGAATTTTTTTTTTCTGTTTTAATTAATAGAAGAAAGGGCCAGTAAAGAAAAAGAAGACTTCAGAGATAAGGGGGCACATGGGGAGGGTTCCTTATATCTCCATCAGTTGTTTTGAGAATGCTCATGTCTAATGCATACCTGTGTAGTGGCCCACGTTCAACAGGAGGAGTGCAGTCTACCCCACCTGCACTGACGGCAGCCTTGCTATAGAGAGGTAGGGTCATGGGTGGTGTGTGCCTGGCTCTGGGAAACCAAAGCTTCAAGTGACTCATTTGATCATTAATTCATGGATGTGACAGCAAGTACCACCATTGCCTTACCCAATTTGAGTAAGTCAGGCTTGTTCTGAGCATACTCAGCACTGTGAGTGCCACAGAGGACAAAAATACAGAGATTTTTCTTTTCAGAACTTCAAAAAGCCTCTGGCAGGAGGTAAGCAAACGCTGTAGTAAAGATAAGGACCTGACCCAATGTGACGAGGAGCACAGTTTTAGACTCATTAAAGCATTTTGACCTGAAACTTTATATGCCAAAGACCTTCAAGATATCTCCACACATTAAACAGGCTTTCCTAAAAAACACTGGAGAATTTAGGCTTAACAGAATTCCAGGCATACAAATATTTTATAGAATGTTGGTTCTTATGGCCCAAAATCCATCTATAAAATGTAACAGTACGTTACCTCCTGGCAACTAAATACAAAACCTCTCAATAACATCCCACTCTCAAGACCAGAATGAGTGCATTTCAGAATGACAGTATGAGGCACAGGCTGCCTCCTAAGTGGCAGTCTACTTAAAGCATTCACAAAACGCCGGCCTTGGAGCTAAGATCAGCTAATGCCCAAGAGAATTTCTTGGGCCAATCTCTAAATGCTGCAACACTGACCACTTAACTCTGTATGAGGAAAACAGCAAATAGACAGCCAAAATACTGCTCCCAGTCTTCCTCTCCCTCCCCTCCCTGAGACATTTCTCTGAGAAATGTCATCCGTGACACAGAACTTCTTTAATTAAAGATGACAATTCAAGTGAGGCAGAATGGGACGTTATATCTCCCAGCTTGCCATTTATAACTGTGAGTAGGTCAGTCACAATCAGAGCTGTGTGCTCTAGAATCCTGTTTTCCTTTCCAATATTTAGTATTGAATTGGAGAGTTGGTTTAAAGTAATGTTTTCTGTATTAGATTTTGCCTTTCATATTAATTCCCGTCAGTTGCAGTGACACTTGCATGCAAGAGAACATTTGATCAGCTACAGACTTCCTCATTGCTGAGCTAAGCCAGAAAAACCCTCCTGACTGCAGCAGAAATGTTAGCAATAATCCTAGAGAAATCATGTGTTGCCAGCACTTAATGGCTAGCTTTCTGATTAACAACCTGAGGTAAACAGAGGGCAGTTAATAACATAAACCACTGTGGTTTATAATATCAATAATGCCATGAAACGACCGAGTTTTGGAGGACTATTGCTGATATAAAGTATATTCAACAACCTACACTAGCAATGTTATATATTTAAGGGAAGAAAGATGGGCTGGATACAACATCACTTGTTCCACGCCATTAACAACCCTATTTTTCCTTTCAGAACACAGCTCTTTTGGCTATGTTTACAATTTTACTTTTGGATCGATACAAACTTTATAGGGCAGGATTTTTTCTCTGCTTTTCTCACAGCAGTAAGAAATGCCAGCACAGTCAATATACCGAATTGCCTGGCTCAGCACCAGAGGAGATAGTGCTAATCAAAGTAACAGCAGCAAAACTTGAACTGGCCCTTAGAAGGAGAAGGTATTACAGACTAATTCATTAATCTCTTAAGCCCCTGTGTCAGCGAGAAGTGTTCTCTTTAGTCAAGTGTCCTTAATAGGACCTCAGGCTCTGAACCTGAGGTAGTTCAGTTTTTAAGTCCAGCAAAAAATACCAGGATGGGGATCTGAAACGTAATAAAAACATTTGCCATATATCTACATCCAGGCATCATCTAAGTGATCTCTACTGCTGAATGAATTATAATCAAATTATGTCTCAGCATCTACAAAATATGTCAATTTTTTCCATTTAGATAAATGATTCCTAGAAAAATAGATAGTAAAATAAAAATTATGTAACAGCAGTTGCCTACTATTATTAGCCACACGCTAAATTCATGGTGCAGCCTCTCCTAATAATGGTGAAGCCCGGCTCTCTGTTGCAGGAGTGATGACACCAGGCAGCAGCACGTTCTCAGAAGTGCACTCGGTGGTGGGACTCTCCACAAGGTGTGAGTCAGTTAAACTATTCACCGGTGTTTCCAGTGAGTTGTTCTAGCCCAGTCTTACAATAAGATAGTATTAGTAAGCCCCTTCAAATGCTAAAGAATTCAAACTAGCTGAAAACAATCAGGTTTCACTGAGGAGCCAAGAAGGAGTAGGCATTTTGTCTTCCAGTCGTTGCACTCCAGGACGGAAAAGCACAGACTGTATTCTGTAAAGCCAAAGTTTTGCCTCAGTGTCACATAAAATAGGTCTGATGAGAATTTAAAGGAAAAGCTGGAGTGGTTTACTATTTTATTTTTGGTCTGCTTGTAAACTCTGAAAGCCTCTAGAAAGATGGATGAAATTTTGGTCATGCTTTTAATACAAACCAAAAAAACTGCCTCTGGCTGACACCAGTGATGGAAAGTTTACACAAAAGGATTTTGTTTCAGAAAGTTTTCAATTTCACAAAAAAAAAAGGATTATCTATTGGAACCTGAAAAACATACATATGCTGAAATAATAGCTAATATTCAGTAACTAGAATAACTCTGTTTTCTAAAACTTGCTATAGCAGAAAATCGAGAGATTCCTGGGGTGGACAGAGAGGGGAAACCCTTTTTACAAACAAAAGCTACCATCGGTTGATGTTTGGGGGTTTTTTGTTTGGGATTTTGGTTGGGTTTTTTTTTGCCAAGGTGCCTACATTGAAAAATTAGGTGAAAAAAAGGAAAATTGTTTTTCACTTTGGGACTTTCAGCGAGAAAACTGAACATTTAGGTTTTCAATGAAAACTCTTTTTTAACAAAATTTAAACAAAATGTTTCCTTTCGTACTGAATTATTCTGAAAGAGAAGGAGAGTAATTTCTCAAGCAGCTCTAGTGACAATGAAATTCTTTCACAACATTGCTTCCTACTGTGTTTCCTCCAAGTCCAGAGAAAAACAAATGCAAAGATTTGCAAACCATTAAAATAATGGCAGGCGTATGATTTATTGTACTACGCATGATTTAGAGCACCATGTTTACTCCACTCTGGTAGCACATCTGCAACGGCATTACATGACTTTTCTCAATAAAAAAAAACAGTGGCAGGAAACAATTATATAGAAAGGCCCACTAATATAGGGCATGTAGCCTTTAAAAATAGGAGGCATTAATTCCTATATAAAGAAATCAAATCATGTGGATCACACTGTAATTATTCTTTTTTTCAAATCTCGTTAGGTATAAAGATTATTGATACTTGGGGGGCAAGCAGCAGGGACATTAACAGCAGTGGCAGCTTCATGGTGTTTGTCGGATGCAGAAATGAGCCCAGTGCTACCCCTGTCCTTCTACTGCACTCTACCTGATTAGTCTGAACCTAACCAGCTCCTCTTTCCTTGATGCCTACGTGAGAACAGCGAAAAGGAAAACAAAAAATCTCACTCAAAAATGTGCCTTACTGAGCTTCTTGTGGCTCCTGTTGCCAAGGAAACCCGAGCAAATTCCTCCCAGAGAATACCCTGAACTGCTTAAGCCAGCCAGGCTTCAACCTGGTATTGGGAAAGGAAACAAAGACTGAAAACAAACAGGGCAACATGTTTGTAAAGCCCATTGGGGAGAGGGAGAAAAATAAACTACAAGATAAAGCATCTGCTAGCAAAGAATATCTTTCATTTAGGTCAAATCAAGGCTTTTCAATCTCTGTCTATTGTTCCTCCTCTGGAGGAACCCGTTACTTCAGACAAATGGGAAAGAGAATAGGTCTCTTGTTTCAGTTATTGAGTTGATGGTGTTACAAATCATCTGTCTTTTGGAAAACCATCTATTAGTGTTCTCTGATCTTTCATGAAAAGGAAGCTGATTAAAATTATTAACAAAATTATCTTCCACTTTTTATTTTGAAGTGTGATCCTGGCTCAGAGAGGAACAATATCAGTAATTATCACTAGTTTAATCAGATGCCTTTTGTACAGTTTTCTCTCTTCCTCTTCCCTCCTCCCCTTCCTATTTTCTTTTCTGCTTTTTTCTGATTATAAATCTCAATGGTTTCATTAAATGTTTAGGGCCAAATTCTGGCACTCTGCAGAGCTGGCAAGAAAACAGGCATATATTAATCTTGCAAAAGCATCTATATTACGAGCCCATGTCCTGGCCAGCCCAAACCCTGCACACTTCATATCCCTCCTCTACAGCATCATTCCCTGAAGGGGTCATTTGTTCCAGAAGCAAGAGTTGATGCCTCAGTTGAGGCGCTTAGAGCCTTGTGTGCATGGCTTATAGACCGTGATGATCACATCTTCTGGGTCCACCCTTTCTATCCTCATTATCATTGTATGGGAGCGCTGCACCGCCCTGGAATGCACCTCGGTGGACACGGCATAGCCATGTGAGACACTACACTTGGGCTGAGCTTTCTCTGCCTCCTCAGTCTGAGGAACAGGAGGGCCAAGGTGGATGAATATCTGAGATCAGAACATTGACACTTGCAAGGGGCAGGAGGAAGACCTCTGACCATCAGAGGTGCCTGCCAAGAGCTCTCATGCCAGGTTAAGTCAGGTTTACATCACAGGTTTCAAAGGACTTTTTCTGACATAATAGGAAACCAAATGAAGGCAATCCAGTCTCAAATCAATAGAAGAAAGCTTCTGAACTGATGCCTATTTCTGCCAGGCTCACAGCAACAGGGTCTATGGACTCCAGGGCATGGAGTGATCATAACATGGACAGCAGTCAAGGATAATTCATCTGCTACTTAGAATAATAATTAAAAATGAACAAACAAGTCTATAAAAATATGTTTAAAATATACATTTAATTAGACCTCTTTCTCATTCGCTGGTACTGTGGCAGAAGACTTCTGAGGAGCTAGAAAAAAGAGGGGTAAATCACAGTGAGTTTGGGAGGCACGCCATAAAAGAGCTGGGAACTAAATTGAAGAACTGCTGAGGGTTCCCTGGAGGCCTTAAATAGTCACTTGCCTTGCTTATGCTGCAGTCCAGACTTGGCATTTTTCACCCTTGCTTTAATGTTATTTAAATAAATATAGAGGGTTTTTTCCCCTCTGTGAGTTTCCTTAAGGTTTTTTAGATAGTAGATAAGAGGAAAATGAGCAAGAATGTGAAAGAAGCTGTGTCAGAAAAGCGTGTGAGAGTTGGCAAGAAATCTTTGGCGCTATTGTGATTGACCAGCTAAGAATGCAGCAAGAGCCAAACAGCCCTCTCTGTGGATTATTTCTGCACAGGGTATTCGTGAGTTTGTGCTTATGGAATTTCTGCCTGATCCTTCCATTGGGAAGATGGGATTTGCTCTCCACGTGGATTGGGAGGAAAGTTCAACCGCCCAAACCTTCAGTTCCTGGCAAACTTGTGTACAGTCGGAGCCATCTATGCAGCCTGTCTGATACTGGGGGAAAAGCACATTTTTAAATGCACAATAGCTAATGTGAAATTCCATGTGTATGAGTGAGAAAGGTACATTTTAAATACTCAATAGTCAGCAGGTTTTGAAGTCCTGGAAGTGTATTTTACTTTTAGCGCATTTTAAAGATTGAGGTGGAAGTGTTTTGTCTATGCAAAAATTTCTATTGGGTGTTGGTTAAATACATCTATAATTAAACATATTCTATTTTTAAACTTAACTTTCTGCATGCAAAACTAAAGTAAAATGCATAAGGGAAAAGTTAAAGTCAAAAAACTTTCTCGTCCCACCCATTCAGAACCATACGATAGCTGTTCTGCTGCTCTGGCTGCTGCAGCCTATGAAACCTGCCAGGATACGTTTGATAAGAAAAGCTCAGAAACCATTCACAGTGATACTAAACTCATCCTACATGCTTTTCTGTATCTGGAAGCTTTCACTTCTCCAAGGCCTGTGGAAACTCTAAGTAACCAAAAAGCTCCCTGGAAATCTCTGCCTCATGTGGCTTTTAGACAACTCTCCTGCAGAAAGAAAGGAGAAATAGTACCCAAGAAATCATTCTAACTTGAGTGAGAAAGGGGAGCAGTGAGACAAGAGCAGCATTAACCTTTGCTATCTACAGTTCTTCCTGCCCACAGGATGGGGAGAGCAGAACTGTGCCTCACTCTCTGCACAAATCCTCTTCATTTCCTTTCACTTGTGGACAACTCTTCCCACTTGTCCATTGTTTATCTGATGCTCTGAATAATCTCTTCTACCATTACATAAATTTCAGTCAATTTCTTCCCTAGAGATGATGAAACAATATTTTTACAACCAGCAAATTTTGGTTTGATAACCTCTGAAATTCTAACCTACAGCCTGAAGAGGATCCAAGCTACTGAGTTGAAAATGTAAACTACTCCTCAATGGTTTTCACTGTGTGGAAACAGGGTGCTCCAGACCTAAACCCACCGCTGAATTTCCCAGCAATAACACCTGAAAGGGGAACTGTCAGTAGATCTCTCCAGCTCATCTCTCCAGCCCACCTATCCCCACCACTCTTTTCTGGCATCAGCAGCTCTGTGCAGCTCTTCAGCTCCCTTGGAGTCAGGTGGTGCTACTGTACCTGGCCATCACGTAGGTCATAACATCTCTCTTTTACCTAATGGGGTCATGCATGGGAGGCTGAAAGCATCATTGGATCAGATACTAAAACCTTCCTTGTGAGTGGCTCAGGGCAGCTAGGGTAGCTCTTCTTTTTGTGTTCCGCCAGGAGAACTGCTCTAAATTCAGTTTTAGAGGAACAGAAGGAATACCTTGAGTGCTGGAGACGTGCCGCAGCTGGTCACAGACAATGAGCCTCCTTCCTGCAAGACGTGACTGGAGGTGCAGCCACTTTGGGATCAAAATGCCAAACTCCTTGTGATGACATGAACTTTTCTGACAGGTTTGAGGCACATGGCATTTCCACTCTCTCACATGCAGAGTGAAAAAGGAACAGAAACAACAAGGGAGTTCTTTGTTGAAAATGAAAGAGGATAGGAAGGAGAGGAAACATGAGATCCATTTTAAATCATTGGAAGCATTCAGATTTGACATCTGTACAGGGGAAGATGCTGTACAAGGACCATGTAAAACAAACATTATTATCCTAGTTAAAAAACCTCACTTAATCCTTCTTATTACTGATGAACCTCAACAGCACAGTTCCTACATGCTTTTAGTATAACAATTGTATAAAACTTGTTTAAAGATTAAAACCACAAGTTTTTTAGGAAAAGTACTGCTTGAGTCCAGGTACATATTCCTGGACACGTATATCCCAGAGCAGAGAGTGGAAGTGGCATGAACTGACAGTGGCAGGTTTCCTAACCTCCCCAGCAAGTTCTCAAAGAAGTGGGTCTGAAGCATCATCTGACATCAGCACATCTCTAGGATCCCCAGTTTTAATATGCTGTTTATATGTATTTATTACTCCAGTTGGAAGTCGGAAGCACTATCATTTAAGTGCTGTTTGTCTTCCTATTTCTTTATTACTGCAATCAGTAAGATTGTTCGTAATTAAAAGTCTAAAGTTCAATGATAGTTTAAAAAGGGGTACCTATAGCTTTGATGGCCTCTTGAAATGGCTACCTGGATTTTGTTTAAAAAATGAGAATGCTGTAGGTTCTGTTTTATTTTGCTTATTAAGTTCTGTTTCCATGCCTGGCTTTAAGAGTTATCTTCTTAGTGAAAACAGCTGTGCATGTCTCTGATAAGCTAAAGCTGTACTAAAGTCCCAAGTGTATTCTCCTTGGACCCTGTAATGCGTTACAATTCAACACCTAATAACAATGGTCATTTTTAACAGTACCTGACAACATGAAATCAAACTAGTACTTTTTTAAGTTTACAACTGTATTGTATGATTATGGATTTATGTAGGATTTTAATGTAGCTTAATGCAGCAAAAAAATGAGCACAAGGTGTTAAGCACAACAGTAAATATAACAAAGTTCTTCTTTCGAGACATGTCTCCATTTTAATTTGCTCATAACAGATACAAATTTATTTAGTATTTATTTCCTTCACATTTCCCATTTCCAATATTTATGTCATATACCCAGTGAACTAAAGAAAACGCAGTAGAGATATCAACCTTACAATGGCTAGATTCAGGCCATTATATGAATGGCCTGTCCTCCTCTCAGAAATAAACCATTTTACAATAAAGATTAAATGTAATGGAATTCCATAGTATAGGTCAGGAAGCTATATTTGTGCACATTTTCCCATAGCTTTCCACCTTCGCAAAAACCACCAGAGGCAAATTAGAATTTGGTCACATGTGGTCAAGATCTGAATCCCAGCAACAAAGGATGACCCATTAGCGCTAACCATAAATAGTTCTTTTGTGCAGATTACGCTTGCAATGGCAACACAGACCCCAAGAAGGCAGGAAACCCAGGTCCTCACGGCTCTTCCAGTCTACTGCCTCATTTTGTGGTGGAGAACCACCTAACCTGTCTGGTCTGTTGAAATATTGGTATCTTTAAACAGTCTGGAGAGGCTCATCTTTGTTCAGCCTCATGGCAACCCTTCTTAGCTTTTGTGTCTAACAGAATTTTACTTCTGTTTATAATGGTACAGGCCTCAACATTTTCTGTTGTATTTTTGGGATGTAAAAAATATTTTCATTATTAATTAAGCTAACAGTTCTTTTGTAATTTGAATTTCAAGAAACATTTAGTTTTTCTGTCTTATTCAAGGTGTCAGAATGAAAGCAAAATGTAAATTAGCAACTTATTTGTACATTTGTTACATTTTTCCTTTAAGTGATAATGTGGGTAAAACATCTCATTCTGCACCAGGCTTTCATTTTCCTTTCTATGTTTTTCAGTCATTTTATGTTTGACTGAAGTCAGCTACAAGTGAAAAAGCTGTATCGTGCATTTAGGAGGATCTATGCCCATTTTGAGCTATATACACCCTTTGGGAAACAATTTCTGTAGTACTAACAGAAAGGACAGTGTATTTACTCTCGTTTGGGGATTTTATACACTTTTTCTATGGTGTCACAACCTCTGTTGCTGATACTTGAATAATTTATGTACAAATCAAGATATGCATGATACCTCTATTAGGCACAGCATAATTCTGTGTCATGAAGTAAGGATTTGTCTGGGTCACATGTTCAAAGCCAAGATGCACAAAGCTTTCATGGTAAGGGAATATTGAGCCCAAAATATCAGTAAAATGTTTATGAGCAGATATTCTGTTTACTCTAATTGAACACTGATGCAATGGTTTGGTGTTCTTCTTTCCTGTTGAAATATAACTGAATATTCAAAATGCATTTTCTGGCATTTCAGGGCTGCAAATCAAGAGAAAATTACTGCAAAACACAATGCCATCCACTTGAAGCTCTCAGGAACTTTAGCATTGAAATAAGAGATACTTCTATAAAACTAGAGGTATACACTTACTGATTGTTTAACGAAATAAATAGATTAGAAATGCAACCCAACCAGAAGGGGGTTCAACCATTCATTCAATAATAACAAATGTCTGCATATTGTGTGATGCTAGAAATCAACAAGAAAGATCTTCTAGAATGAATGTAATACATAGTAAGTAAAATGGAAATGTCCTGTTCCTCAGTAGGTCTATTTAATCTGAGATACAAACATGCCTATGGCTTCCATAGTTGAACCAGCCAAACAATCACATCAGGGATATGTTTTCTCAAGGAATTGTACCAAAGAGCATAATGTGCATTCTATATACATAGATCATATTCCAAACCGTGTAACCTCATGCAAGAAGGTCCCAGTGGGCATCAGCAAGGTGGGCAGCCTTCTCTCTCTGATGGTATAGGAAGCGAGAGGAGAAAGGACAAGAGAAAAAAAGGTAGAGACCAAAAATTCCCAACCCTCCAGTCCCAGCTTTACCCTCATTGCTTCCAGAAGAGCCACTTATTGGTGCTGCTCATACGGGCTGCGGGGAAGTGATTCCTGATTCTGGTGCCTAAGGGCTGTGGTGAGCAGTGAGCTTTGCAGGCAGCAGCCCCAGGATGCCTGCTTGGGGCTCTGCCCAGCAAAGGTCAGCCTCTAACTCGAGTCCTTTTTCCAATTTCACTTACCCTACCATACCTGTTGTATCACAGGGCAGTATCACTAGTGCTGTGGCAAGTATGTTTTGGTATCTGTAGTAGACGCTGCTGTATGTTTTCCCAGTAACAGGCAAGTAGGGACAAAGGTTCATCAGTGAGTAATGAATCAAATGCTAAGGTGGAGACAAGATTTAATTGTTTAAACATAGTCATTGCAGGCATGTATCAGCCTTCTCTTTGAAATGTACTGAGCTACAGACGATGGGCAAGAAAATTTTGGATTTTTTCAATTTAAAGCTTGATCATATCGGCTGTTCCCAGTCTGAGCAGTTACAGGTTCTTTATTTTACTAATTATAAGAGTAATTATGCCATTAGTTCTCAGAAAGTAATTTTAATAATTAGGTCAAACACAAAACGACTCCAATCTCATGACATACTAATTTAAATTGTTTGGATATTGTAATTTAGTAGGAGGAGTCAGCGCTAGAGTCATTTTGGGGATTGTAAGAAGGAAAATACAGCTGGAGAAATAACAGAAGATGAATTCTCTGTCAGAGACGTTAGTTAAGTTGTTTCTTGAATGATGTTAAGTGAATAACATTAAAGCTATTTGATAGTGATGACAGATAAAATTATCATGTATTGAAAAATATATTAAAGATTTGGTTCAGAGGCCATAATTTTGAATGAGTGTACCAACCCCTTTCTCTATTACTGTAGCAGAAGAAGAAAACATTTTCAATTCACCCATCTAATTTTCTTGAGAAATGAATCCGTTCATATCTCTGCATGATATACGCTATTCTCAAATGCAGTTTCTAATCTTAGTTGCAACCTCATAAATCTTGAACAAAATTTACAGGCATCAGGGGACTTAGGCCACCAAAGTCAATTACATTGATGTAAAATCTATGTACGTGAGATATTTGGGACAAAAGAAGAAGAGAAAGAAAAGGGAGTGACTGTTCAGCCCAGGACAGGAAATTAAAGCAATGTCAAAAACCACTCCAGATCTGGCTTCTAGCAGCCTGCCTTTATTGATACCTCTATCTATTCACATCCAGACTTTTCTCTTAGATAGAAATTTTATTCTAGCATATTTTGATAAGACTGCTTTTTCAACAGAGTGTTTTTTCAGGGAAAGTTAAGTATGAATGAGTAAGGTCTTTAGTACTGCACAGCTCTGGATTTTTTTGACTAGAAGTTAGAAACATGCCTGCAAAAGTCCAAGAATGAAGGAAAGTTATTTTCAGAAAACCATGCCTAACGTGACCTGAGAGCCATCTGGTCGTGTGCCTTTGGCAGGGTGAATAGCCCAGTAGACGCCTCACTTCCCAGTAAATCCCATATAAATCCAATCAGTAACACATTAAACCTTTCCAATCACGATGAAGCAGAAAGTCACATTTGAAAACTCTCTACCCTATCAAATTATTCAAGAATACTTCTCTCTGAAATCCTTAAAAGACAGAGAACAGCAACACAGAGATTACAGGTCAAGCAGTTCTTAAAGTCATGATATCACTGTCTGCATCTACTAAAAAACGGAACACAACAGCTATCTCCTTTAAAGCTTTGCTGACATCCAAAGTTTTCTTGATTTATTTACCCCTACTTGAGGGTGCAGTGGAATGGAAAAGCAGGCATACAGGCTTTTTGATTCACATGCAAGGAATAGAGAAGATGAAACTTTGAAATTCCGTTCTGTGAAATGCTTTTGCATTATTTCATTCAAGCAGTAAACATTGTGGTATAAAAATAATCTTTACATGGAAAACATATTCTTCCCAGCCCACAATATCCTCTTAATTCGACATTCTAAGTTAAAAATGAATGGGACTGGTTGCTTGGTCAAGGAACCTTCTGACAGAACAGAAGGTTACTGGCAAGTTTCATTACATTTGTTACAATTATGATTGTCTTTAAAAGCATTCCAGTAAACAGTTTGATTTTAGAAATTAGAAGAAGCAGTCCTGTGTAAGTATGAGAAATTTCTGCATTTCCAATTTGTTAAATAAAGCAAGTAACTTTACTCATTATTAATCACTACAAGACACTGTTGGGAGCTTGGCTAGCATTTCCCAAAAATTCTGATTCTTTAAAATCTGATCAGAAAGATTAAAATAAATGTTACTCGTGAATCAGATTGAAAGTTTTCAAATTCTCACAAAATACTGTTTCACATTTTTTGGTGGACTATTTTTCAGAAATATTTGAAATTCAAGAAAGTTTTTGAGTGATTAGTTAGAGAAGTTTATAAATTTATTTCTGCAAAAATGTTCCTAGAAACAGTTTTTTTTACAGCCTGTACAAAGCACTGAATTTTAAACTAACACTGATGAGACAACTGTGGTTGGAATTGTTTGGGATTTTTACTGTCTAGAAGGAATGTTAGTAGTGGTGAATTTTTAAGCATGTCTACACGTAACAGTTATTCCATTTGCAAATCATATGCAAAAGAAACCCATTTGCATGCAGTATGGAACGTGAGATTTAGACCAACTATGAATCCCACAAAAATCTCATGTCACATTCCACAAAAATAAAGATGTTTAGCCACTGCTTTCATTGAATTAATTACTTATGTTCACGGAAACACTGACCATACTTTCAAAACCTAGTGAAAAGATCCTTCTAACTAGGTCAGTATATCTCCTCTAAAATAGCTTTGCAGAACTGCTCCCATAACTACCTCAAAGGCTGCTGTATTTTTGGAACAAGTGTTGTGGTCTTTATACAACAGAATCCAGATTTGCTATATATGTACAAGGACATGTAAAACAGGACCTTCCAGCCCATTTCATGAGCAGAAATCTCCCAGGGGAAAGCGGGTGTTGTTGACATCATGGCAATTTTAGTTTCCACTCAGGGATTTGATAGGAATTTTGCTGAAGTAATTTTTTTTCCCCTCGAAGTGTGCACCTCACTTCTTGGAAACCTTGATCACACTTGTGTAGTATTTGTTCCTCTCTCTTTCCTCAAAAAAAGAAAAGACAGCTTGCTATAACCATTTACTAATGCTGCAGACTTCTCTTTTTGTCTCTTTCATCTCCTGCAGTTTAGACTGGATCAGCAGCTAGAATAAATTCCAGCCTGAATCCATCTTGTGTCTTCTTCTGGGGTCCTGTTTACAGAGGCTATGTTGGTGACCAAGATATGAGTATTCCGAGATTCAACTTATCACATGTCTTATGGCAAATTGTAACTTCAAAATGGTCTATTTCTCTCTCATAGTTGGAGATAAATGAACATGGATTCAAGACTTCCGATTGGCAACAGACAGCAACAGGAAAAAGTTGGAGGAACAGGGATTTCTATTAACTTTAGAGATCATTTAGCCATGAAACTCTTTACCACAAAGTGTATAAGGAACCAATCAGTTACAGTCAAGCAGTTCAGAGGTCTTCCTAAAAGAATCTGGAATTGGAATAGAAAAAGATATTCAAAACCCTCAAGTGTATTTTGGATAGAGACAGAAGGCATGAAAGTTATTTTGCTTTTTTGCTGTAATTAATAGCTACTGAATTTTGCAAATATATTTGTGACAGACCTTTTTCACAGATCATCATACCTACCTTGCAAGACTTAAGACAGATACTCCCTAAAGTCAGGATTTTGAGTGACTAGCTCTAGCAGGAGCATCGTGCACGCTCCAGAATGCCCTCCCAGTTTGGCTGGCCACAAATTCCTTCCTGACAGCAATTGATGGTGGAGATCTCAAGAGGTTACTGTATCCAGCTCTCTTGTACTGCATCTCCTAATTCAGTTTGAGTCACCTTCACCTGTTCAGCACAGATCCTGAAGCTTCTGTCATCACATCCTTCTCTTGTGTCTTCTGGCTTCTGGGCCAACATTTAAACTAATGCCTGTTCAGTACTTTTTGCTGTGTTTCTCCTCAGTGGTCAGTGGCGGTGACATATACAGGCAGTGTGTCCTGTGGCAGGTTCTTTCTCAGTGCATCAGTTTGCTCTCTCCATCACCTCTGTCTTTCTTCTGTGATGGTTCACGGTTCCAACAGCAGGGAAGAAAATTGTTCACTTCCTTCACCTATTTTGCTCTCCTTTCTCATTATTTTAGTTGTGGTGAGGAACTGACTCCAAGACCTTTCCAAAAGAGCCTTCAACTTAAGCTCCCATGATTTTCCTAGAGATCCTTAGCCCTGTTTCATGCCTCTCAAGAAGAGCCATGACTGGCTTAGTTTCAGGTCCAATATACTTTTGATCTCAAGAAGAACATCTTTTGGTCTATTCTAATGTCTACGTTAACCTCAAAGTAAGGTAGGCAAGTAAGGTCTTGAGCATGATAGTGTATGCATAACAGGCCCGATGCTGAGTTTCCAGGTTTATCTGCATTGCACAAAACCAAATAGTTGCACACCAAAACTTATCTGGCCAAATCGACTGACTCCTCCACATTGGTGAGATAGATCAAAGTGTTGCTTGCTGCTACACTTTTAAGCAAGGTCTTCTTGGACTGCCAGCCCGCATACTCTGAAATCTTACAAATAACTTGACAGATATTTCAGGTACCCTACTCTTGAGAATTTCTGTGTTAACAAACACATTTAGAATTCTGGGGGCAGGGGGAGGAGAGTGAGGGGGAGGGGGTGGAAATCAGTTCATTTTTATCATCTGATAATTTCCTCTAGACCAGAAGAAATAAAGTCATTCTTTTTTTTTTTTTTGTGCAACCTTAAAATACAACAGTTCCAAGTGTCAGAGATGCAGTCAGTATCCAATTACTCCACCATTCAATGCAGCTGGCCCTGGCCTTGAGGCTGCAGACAGTCCTGGCCTCACTGAAATAAAGGTCTGCTTGCTCTGACAGTTTGGGTGGGTTGATTGCAATTTCACAGTTTTGCAACAGTTTTGTTAAAGGCTATTGTCTGCATTGGGCAAAGAGGAAGTTCAAGAGAGAGATAATCAGGATCTCTGCTGGGCTGGAGATGCTTCCTGCAGAACTTCTCCTTTTGTGGGATACAACATATTTAACTCTGCCATAAATGGTTCATGATCTATTAGAAGCAGGCAAATGTCATTCCCTTTACAATGCAAAAATTACTTTTGTACTCTTGTAATATTCATCACCACTTTTCATTCATGGGGTCTCTTAGCAACTAAAATACAGATAGAGAAAGGCAGGTTCCGTGCCCCAAGGAGCTCATGATCCAGCCTTGCAAACAGTATGCTGAAGGTAATAATGTCCCAGAGAGAATGCAGAAGAGACATCAACAAAATGAAGCAGTCATACACTGGGACTAAGTTCATATCCCAGCAAAAAGACCAGGTAGAACAGCTTATGCTGCTTTTTACATTTTGGGAATGACAGAAACTAAAGGTTTGGTAACTAACGTCTCATAGGGTTTCACAGAAGCATATTTTTTAATTAGGACCTTGATGTCCCAGGATCAATAGAGTGAAGGTCATCCAAACCCTTACGATCACCACCATGAGAAGAATGTTCTTCTCAGGTGCTGTTCTGGTAATATTCACACTATTGTATCTCTATTGCCCCTACTTTGTCCTGGTACAAAGGAGAATGAAGTTTACTCTTTTAATGTGGGTATTGTTGTACAAAGGGCCAGAGCAATGTTGCATGAACTATTTTCATGCTCTTTGCCAGACAGTTTTACAGATGCTGGCAATAGCACAGCAACAACTTGAATCTATTTCTTTGGGAATGAATTAATTAAAGTTCATTCGCATCGTATTTTGAGCAATGGAGGGACTGTTGTGCAAATTTTTAAAAGTACTTAAGAAGTGCCTCAAGTCAGCATAAAAAATAGTATGAAGAGTTAATTCCTAGATTCTCCCGTATTCTGATCTGTAAGAACAATAGGCCAAACTAAAAACTGAAAGCATTTTTTAGCTTAAATGGAGTTAATCTTAGCAATGAATTTTGTTTTACCGTGCCAAACTGTTGTTTGGATTTTGGGGTAAAGTTTTCTTTTGCTTAACTAATTATTCCCTGGTTATCCTTCAGAAAAACTGGACATTTTCCATTACTCTGAACTAGGCACGATATGTTAAAATAAGGGTCCATCTCAGCATCTTGTCTAGCTATGTGGGATTTATTCCTCCAAATAGATGAAATGGAGATCACTGTATGCGTCTGTTTTGTTGTTATCTGTTATTGCATCTTATTTAAGAATGTGAAACCAAGTTGCTATGAGTCCTCATTCTTTTTTGCAGCTTTATGGGTCATACAAAGCTCTCCAAATCACAATCTCCAAGTTCTGCGCTTCAAAGAAAGCCCCAAACCACTCTATCTTTCTAAAAATGAGAACAAGCTTTTCTTATATAAAAAAAGACTACATCTACCTGCTGGCTCTGTGACTGATAGGATATCACATCCTGTATCACATGATGTATTATATACATATTAAGTGTAAATCCTTAGCCCAATCTCTTTCACATAATAGGATTCAATAAAGGACATTTCAGAGCAGAGGGGGACTTCAGCTGAATGGATGGCTCCCTGAGAAAATCACAGCAGGACGTCTATAGCAACAGATTTTGGTGATAAAGGAAAGGTTTCTTCAAGATAGTACCTCATTTAAGGGCCACAAATACTTACAGCAGACTCTGCAATTGAATGGGGCTATCAAAGAAAATATCAGAATGACACAGGTAATCACAGCGACTTCTATCCAAGAATCCACTTAATTTACCCCATTTATTCTGGCACTGTTCATTCTATTCTGCGTTAGTTTTTATGGCAACTTCACCACCATAACGACTGCCAGTCTTAATGGTGGTGATGAAGAAAATAGTGGAAATCCCATAAATACTAATGTATTAAACACCGTTTACTGCTAATAAGCAAAAGTGAAGGTGGTGGTTTTTAAGGTGAGGCAGCTGCAGAACACTGGCATTAAGTCTATTACAGAGCTCCCCCTAATGGTATTTCTATATAGTCAGTCATACGTTGATGGAGGTTCCCAGGTGCTGCTCTTCCTATTTCTGCAGTAACCAAGACTATTCAGACAGGCTCTGTTTGTAAGTGCCTCGCACTGCATCCCCCCGCCCCAAAACAGCTTATAGATGCTACAGAGCAAGGCCCATATTTTTGTCATTAGACTTCAGAGATCTCTCTCATCGCTGAAGATAAATAGGCTAGTTCTGGTGGTGGTACTGAACCATGGCATTGTTGAAGGCCTCATAGAGAGGAGACAACGGAATAAATATTAAGAGCATTTGTTGGGTTGTTGTTGTTGTTGCATTTTCTCTCACTAATCGCTTTGCCATGTAGAATAAACTAGCTCATGATTTTTGAATCCTTGAGCTTGGCAATGCTGTTAACATGTTACAGAATTTGTATCTGATGATCTTCCAAAATAAACTAATTGTATGTGAAGTGACAAGGGAACTTGGTCATCAGATGCAAATTCTCCACTGCAGGCTAACAGTAATGCCAAGGCCAAGTACTGAAAAATCATGAGTTGGATCCGCTAAAATCACAAAATTCTCTTTAAAATCATGACTGTTACATAAACAAGCACATTTTGGTTTTGATTGTTTTTTACATTGTCTAGTGGTCCTTGGAGCCTTCAGGCTACATATGAGTGATGCTTTTTCTTTCCAGATCTTTCCCACAGTATATGGCCTTGAAACATTTTTCTTTAATATATGAATACTGACATTTTAACAAAAATCATATGATATCTCAAACTAGGCCTTTAATGAAGACACCAAGACCCTTGCAATAAAATTGAGCTAGGGAGAATTGCATGGTCTGAACACAGGGCAACTAAATAAAAACTTTAACTTAAAATCCTGTCTGAGACAAAAATCTTTACCTCAGTTCCCAGACAGAAATCTTTACCTAAGTTCCCAGACAAAAATTTTTGCCTCTAGTTCAACTTCTGTATCTGTGCAACAGGATTAATAGGGCTTTATCCCAGGGCTTAATGCATATGGTGATTTTACCATTTATCTTACTCAAATATTTTGAATGTAAAAAGGCTTTGTAAATTCTATATACTATTATTCCATATTGGTTTATCCTCTAACAAAAAAAACCACAGTTGTAGCGTACATTCAGGTTTTTAATTTTCCTAACCAACTTGCCCAGGAAAAGCTTATTTTCATACAGCTGAGACTGTGGGAAATGACAGTTGGGGGGTGCTGAACCCAGGGTCGGTGGGATGCCTGCACCTGGTTCTGCAGTGACCCTGGCCAGTGGAGCTCCAGGGCTGGCTGGCTGGCATGGCGCAGCTCTGCCCGCCAGTGCTAGTGGAATATTCCATTATACATTAAACAATGTTTTCCAAAACAGATGAGTTATTTCTTACTGAAAGCAACAACAACAACAACTGAAAACAACAACAACAACCCAATCCCCTGGAAGAAAACTTAAATCGTTTGTATGACCCAAACAGCAGGACACAGACTATCAATGCAGTTTCATTCATGGTCCTATTGCCAGAGCCACACCTAATGACCTCCTGAGATGATAGTCGTGCCCTACCATGGTCCCATAAGCATAGGCACTAATTTAGCATGACTAGCTAAAATAATGTGGTGAGATACTTCTGAGCCTGTGTCAGAACAAGAGGCTAGCCAATAAACACCGGCTATCGTACTTTGCATTTAGATTGCTCCCTCCATCCAAGGCACGTTATAAATATCAGAGGTTTTTTGCCTCACCCGTGACAGACAGATAAAACATCGTTTAAGAAGCTCCACAGGGAGTGAAGTCAGGATCTGTATTTGCTATTAACAGATCAAGCGAGTGGTTCAGGGTCCAGTGATTCTGTCACCCATGTTTCCCCGAATAACTAAGCGCTGCAATATTGCTTCAGTTTAAGCACCCAATTTAGAAACTGCAGTCAGAGTCACTTGTGCAAGATCATTAGCAAATGACTCCTTTATTCTGCTAATGTCCCAGTTTCATATCCTAACCACTAACTCCTATAGGAAATGTATTACTCGTTATCATAGAAGTCAAGTACATGTTTCACACTTTCTGGAATATTTCATTTTATTCCTGAACAACTTAACTTTCATTTTTGAGATTTTCTGATGTGAAACAATATAAATCACTCCTTAGAGCTGGGGACACATTTTAGGGAGGAAATTTACCCTTTATTTTGACTTGCACTTCTCCCAGGGGCATTTCTGAAGGAAGTTACTGTACACATGGTGGATGTGGGATTTAGTAAATAGGACAGACATGAAATTTAAGTGATTTTTGGCAGTTATCCCTTTGTAAATGTTAGGTTTTTTTCCCTGCAAAGGGTGTGTAACCCTTAGTGAATCAGCCTTTTAGTGTTTTATTTGGTAACAGACTTAATAGTATGTTGTACAGTGTCTAAAGGCTTAAGATTAAAATGATACGTATCCGGTAAAAGGACTAAGCTAATCCCCACCAGCTGGAATACAGTGCTGAGGGGCCCTGCTTTCTGGATGGATTTTGCATTGGAATTAAGACCTCTTCTTAAAACAAACGAAAGAAAGTTTGCAGAAGTGAAGACATACAGTAGTACAGCAAAATGAAGTTGCAGCAATAAAGCTACAGAAACCCGTCTTTTGACTGGCTCCAATCTTCCAGACTAGCTCAGACAGAACACCCGTCCCTGCTTGCCGCAGCACTGGGGCAGACAACCCTCTCTCTGCTGTGTGCAGGCATCAGTCTAATAAAAAAGCCTTCTTCCCGATTTGGAAGACGTATTACTTTTGGATTCAAACACTTCCAAAAATATACGAGATGTAGAAAACACTCCTCATTTGCCAGAAACACATTGGAGTTTTGCTTACATTACATTCTTTCCTCGTATATGTTTGAAAAAAAGAAAAAGAGAAAAAAAAAAAAAAAGACAAAAAAAGAAGACCATAATACACTGAACTAAAAACTTTCATCACAATGATAAGATATAACGTTGGGTAAAGAGACTGGGAGACAGCTCAGTCAATACTGTCTTGAAATCTTCTTTTACACCTCTTTCCGAAGTATAAATATGGACCTCATCCAGTTTTCCCAATCTGAACGACTTTGGCTGGGGGAGGTTGGTATGGAAGTCATTTCCCTTTTAGGTGCAGTAGCTGCTTTCCACAGACTCAACAAAGACATGAAATATCATTAACATCTGATTCTGAAAGGCTGACAACCACTTCTTTGTTTTACACAGCCGTCCGGGGAAAGCTGCTGTGTATTACCATATCGCTAGCAAAATTATACCTATTAAGGTCTGATAGGAGCTCTGGAATATTTCTCTCATTTGTTCTGGGATACAGTGATTGAATATGTCTATTGTTTTCACAATAGGCATTTCATAATTTAAACAGATATTATGTGTAAACATCACTTCAGTTAAGGGTGAGCATTGCTGGGCCAGACTTCTAAGCCTGGCTGACCTGTTCAGGACACAGTTTCAAGGACAAGGGCGAAAAAAAAGTATTAAATAGCCAAAAAAGGGTGAGAAAGTTTGTCCAATGAGTGCTGAATCATAGCAGATAATAGTCTTCTCTGTCTTCAAATAAACTGGAGGGCTCTGCAGGCCTCAGCAATGCTTCTCTGCTCCGTGATGGAAGGAAGCAAGTTGAAAGTCTTGCCTGGGGGATTTCTCAGCTCCAGAACTCATTGGAAGAGAAATAGGGAAATGCCACTTTTTATGTGTGCTTATTTCTAAAAAACAATCAAAGCATTCCTCTAAGTTATTTTAAAAGGTGCAAAAAGCATCTTTGTTTTCCTCTAATTCTCTCTAACAGCCCATCAGAATCATGCTATTAATGTTAAAATGTTCTCTCAGAAATTAAACTTTTTGGTCATATACAAGTAGAAGAAATGTTACTTTATTTTTTTTTATTTTTTTTTTGTTGGTTGTCTGTAATAACAGAAAATAGAATTTTCAAGTAATGGAGTTAGCTAATTATTTGCAGAACTGAGCAAATCAGTGCAAGCACTGGTTATTTTTTAAAATACACATAACTAGTAAAAAATAAACTACCATAATACACTGAACTAAAAACTTTCATCACAATGATAAGATATAACGTTGGGTAAAGAGACTGGGAGACAGCTCAGTCAATACTGTCTTGAAATCTTCTTTTACACCTCTTTCCGAAGTATAAATATGGACCTCATCCAGTTTTCCCAATCTGAACGACTTTGGCTGGGGGAGGTTGGTATGGAAGTCATTTCCCTTTTAGGTGCAGTAGCTGCTTTCCACAGACTCAACAAAGACATGAAATATCATTAACATCTGATTCTGAAAGGCTGACAACCACTTCTTTGTTTTACACAGCCGTCCGGGGAAAGCTGCTGTGTATTACCATATCGCTAGCAAAATTATACCTATTAAGGTCTGATAGGAGCTCTGGAATATTTCTCTCATTTGTTCTGGGATACAGTGATTGAATATGTCTATTGTTTTCACAATAGGCATTTCATAATTTAAACAGATATTATGTGTAAACATCACTTCAGTTAAGGGTGAGCATTGCTGGGCCAGACTTCTAAGCCTGGCTGACCTGTTCAGGACACAGTTTCAAGGACAAGGGCGAAAAAAAAGTATTAAATAGCCAAAAAAGGGTGAGAAAGTTTGTCCAATGAGTGCTGAATCATAGCAGATAATAGTCTTCTCTGTCTTCAAATAAACTGGAGGGCTCTGCAGGCCTCAGCAATGCTTCTCTGCTCCGTGATGGAAGGAAGCAAGTTGAAAGTCTTGCCTGGGGGATTTCTCAGCTCCAGAACTCATTGGAAGAGAAATAGGGAAATGCCACTTTTTATGTGTGCTTATTTCTAAAAAACAATCAAAGCATTCCTCTAAGTTATTTTAAAAGGTGCAAAAAGCATCTTTGTTTTCCTCTAATTCTCTCTAACAGCCCATCAGAATCATGCTATTAATGTTAAAATGTTCTCTCAGAAATTAAACTTTTTGGTCATATACAAGTAGAAGAAATGTTACTTTATTTTTTTTTATTTTTTTTTTGTTGGTTGTCTGTAATAACAGAAAATAGAATTTTCAAGTAATGGAGTTAGCTAATTATTTGCAGAACTGAGCAAATCAGTGCAAGCACTGGTTATTTTTTAAAATACACATAACTAGTAAAAAATAAACTTAATACTATAAATGAAATGTTTTATTTGAAGGAATGATTTAAATCTGCAGGATCAAACTGATCCAATTTTAATCTCTCTCAGGTTCTGAAAGCTTGTAGCAAGTATAAATAAAAACTTCCCAGTTCCTCTGTCAGGAAGAGCAGTTAAGCACTGTTATCACCCCCATTTTACAGAGAAACTGGTCTGAGAGTAGGGAAACGTTTTGGTGCAAGGTCAAAAAGAGTATTTGCGCCAGATCTGGGAACAGAACTGTTATCTGCTGCCTTCTAAGCATTTGTTTTAACCACATCCTTCCTTCCAATACACAGCAACTTTTTCACTCTCAAAACCAAATATTCTTTGCTGCTTATTTTTCCCTAAAGGGCACCTGAAATATAAACTGGAAAAAAAGAACACAAAAACTCTGCACAGGGCATTTGTGTCCCTCTTTCGTTCATTTTTCTTTAATGTGCTGGAGAAAACTTTTCCTGGAAATTCACAGTAATGATGCATACTGAAATACTGCACAAAGATACCTGCCACTACTATCACCAAGTGGCATGTTCTTTTAGGAATACAAGCAAATATTCTGTACTAATATTGTTATGCTTTGCTATTTAAAATTCACTCCTTGGTGATATTTACAGGGAAGGCAAATGAAAGCAGTGGGGGATACTCTGGCAAAGACTCGGCTCTTAAAACATCTTCTGCTCACGCAAATAGGTAGCCCTGGAAGAGGCATTTGCCCTCGTACAGCGTAGCTTCCTCTCTCCCAGAACTACGGTGTGTATGTAAATAAGATAAATTACATTTGGAATGTAATGCTCCTGAGCCACTATTTTCTCCGTTTACTGGAAGCTGTCCTTCAAAGGGCTGGTTTTCCCTTGGAAGGGATGCAAGCCTATGGCCGGAGCATGTCAGGAGAAGATGTTAGTTAAAATTCATACTCATGCTGCCTTCACCTGAAATATAATTCCAAGATCAAATATGATGTATTTGATCATATTTGGCACATTTCAATGAAAAATAACCAAAGCTGTATTTTGAACTTTCTGTTAATTTATCTTAATGAACTGTCTCTGCTTATTTTGATAGATATGTTTATGTCTTTCTCATTCAAGGAAAAAAAATAGTAAGAAGTGCTTTTCATACTCTCACTCCACCCCTGGTTTTGCTCACCTCACTAAACAGACCATTTGCAATCAATTTATTAGCCTCCCTGCTGCCATGATATTCCAAAAGCCCTTCCACTCCAGTGTCTGTGTTTTCCTGGTGTCAGGCAACTGGCTGCAACATCTCCAACGTCTCAGAAATTGCTGCTAGTAACTCAGTTCTCAGTGTGTTAGGCTGAAGTAAAATGTGCACAGATGCAGTGCCATTGGGGTTTTCTACCTGCTAAGAGTGGCTTTTAATTTGCTGCATTACTTTAATAGCTAATTCAATAGGGATATTAATGCAAGGGGTTTTCATGTGGAGTTTCTCGCTTGCATGACAAATTATACTGAGTTTTGTGTACAAATATGGTGATTCTCCCCCAGCTTGGTAGCATGAAATCTAAAATACAGGTTAGGTTTTTGAGAAATTTCGCTGCTTAATTTGTGACATAAAAAATTCCATGGAAAATTTCTGCATTTTGCACTAGATTTAAAGCAAAAAAACCCTAAACAGCACAGTTTACTTTTTTAATACCATGTTTCACACGTCCAAATATGCCGATAACAGACTCTCTGTTAGGACTTTTAACTTTAATTGCACTGATAGGGTGAAGCACTATGTGATGGTGGAAATAATAAAAGCTTTTCCCTTATTTTCAGATCTCTGACTTCATATGACTTAGCAATTTGGTCTGTTAATATTTTTAAAAAAAAAAAATCTTTAAATCTTTTTTAAAGTTGCTGCCACTTGTACTTTTTTCAATTCAATTAGCTTCTCTGAAAAGTCTATCTAAATTCCATTAATGCTTAGCCTATCTCATCAGTTTAAGTTCTTCTCCATTTAACTCAAACAACCCTGGAGTTTTTACCTTTTACTGACATGTATTTTCCTTTGTGAAATCTCCTTCCTGGTCACAGCTGTGCATTTGTGTTAGTGGTACCTGAGAAGAGAAGAACAATATGGGAAGGAGGATTGATGTGACCAGACAATCAAAGCATCCAACAAACAGTTCAGCACCTAAATGCTTCTGCAGATGTGGGTGCAACTTCAAACTAGACAGCCTAACTTAATCCCATAAATATTAAGGACTTTGTTAGGCTAAAAGCTTGAGGATGTAAGACCAGGTTTTCTGGACAGGATCTCTGCCATATTGCACATTGCTTGGTTTCAGGACAGAAGTTCCTTGCAGTTAAGAGATCAACCTCGTCTGTCACTGCCAGCACAAGGGAAGGCAGTGACACAAGCAGCTCAGTCGTATCTCCATTATTTTTCGGTAGATCAGACCTCACTCCTTCATAGGGCTGAAAGTAAAGCCCAGGTGCACGACGTCGTTCTCTTTGGCTAAATATTTTCTCTTCTCCAGCAGGTTGTGGTGCAAAGGAGCCAACAGGCATCCTCGAGCAAGCAAGGGGAAAAGTGAGATTTGTTTTGTTCTGGAATACCAGCTCTCCAACAACAGCAATAAGAAGAAAGGTGGTGTGCTGGTTCAGATGACGCTATTTTGCTGGAAACACGTTCCTAACATGTTCTGGTCAGTAAAGCTTTGAGAGGTGCCTGAATCCCTTCATACATAAGTAGGTTAGAGCACCGCAGTTTCACAACACAGTATAAAGCTTGTGAAAGTGGTAGGTAAGATGGGAAATTGCCACGAAATTAAAATTTTACCTCTTTCATCCTTTCATCCTCAAAACTTCTCAATGCTGCCAGTGGAAATGAATTGACAGAAGACAATGTATAAACACACAGGATCAGAAATAACTGATGTTAAACATTTACCAAGCTTTCACAACAGAAGCAGCACTTATCAATACTTAACAGGAAAATATACTTTAAAACTATTTTTTAACAAGCAGCTCCAGGGAGTAAAATATTTTGTGTATGTTAGGAGTAATTTACAATGTAGGTGAATCTGATAGGGCTTCCTTTAGCTGGAATCAGGTAGGACCTATATATCAGAAAGGAAGCTATAACAGAAGGTCCCGTCATGTGGACGAAGCATACATCAAGTGTTCTTTTTTTCAGACTGAATATCCAATTCCCAATGTGAAACAATAATGAATGACATCTTACTGACTGCCCAGACGTATCTTACATTGCACTTTTAGATAGGATGTGGTAATTCAATATCAGTGCTCATAAAATCTAATGTTCTTGGAAGCCAAAGGAAAAGAAACTGCTTTGCCCAAGTTGCGTTTCAAGTTAACAAGATAAATGCTTAATTTTTTCAAGTCATGATTTGTATTTTAATTATTTTTGGATATATATCATTTTATTTATGATGTGTTGTGTTTTCACATTTATATTTTTGTTTCAATACACTTGGACAAAGTACCATATAGTTTGATTCATTTTAAACCCTTAGGTTACTGCTCGTGTGAGAGGCAAAAACCACATAGGCCTTGATTTTCAGAGCCTGGATAGGGAAACAGTTGTAGTTGCACAAACACTATTAGTCTGCTAGACATATGCTCTAGCATTTTGTCTCCTAAATCTAGACATTAATCTTAATATTAATATTGATCAAAAAAGGAGGACTCTGCCCAGGAAAATATTTTGAAAAAAAATTAATAGTTTTTCAAAAAGTTTTTCATAGGGTTATTTTTCCTTGATTCTGACAAAAAGTCAATGTTTTCATGGAAAGGAAACATGACTGATTAAAAAAAATGTTTCCTTGCAAAAACACCAAACTAATTTTATTTCATGAAGCAGACCATCAGACTGTCCAAACCATACTTTTGGACAAGTGAACGTGTACTCTGAATACCAGCCTACTGGGAAATGTCCTTACTCTGTAGTCTGCAGGTACGTAGATAGGTTCATCATATGAAAGATATAAGGCCTGGTAGCAAAAAGAGAACTAATATTTATTTAGATTATAAAATGTCCACTACTGGGAACCAAACCAAGCCTCAAAGTAGCTTCAAAGGAATTAGAATGACCACTTTGATTTCCTACTACTGAATAAATGGGTCATATCATTATAACAGTCTGACCACCGTCACAATAAAAGCAACTTACACATCTCCAAATAACTATAGAAATTCCTAAACTTACCCAAGACATTAAGAACTGTAAAATCCATGGGCAGGTACAGGTCTACTGCTAGCTGTTGTTAGTAAAACTGTAAACGATGTGAAAAAGGCAAATGCTTTCAACAGAGTTTCCACCTGTAAAGAAGCTGTAAAGCATATCAATGTCATGTAATATTATTTTGGAACAGAAAATTACTGTCTATAATGCTGAAGATACTGGACTGCCCAGAAAAATTAATTTTTTCCAAGATGAAGACCTTAATGATTCACATCTAAGAGTCTTCAAAGAGTTAGTTAATTGATTTGTGGAAGTATTTAGGCAAGGGAATTAATACGGTGATTTTAACTTCTGAAAATGCTCCATCCAGAACTTGAGCTTGCAGAAAATAAAAGTGAAGCTTCCAAGCAATGAAGATAAACAAATTGTTGATCAGCTTATTAGAATAAGAACTCGATATTTTAAAAACCTAATTATAAATATTTTTCTAAAACAAACTAAACTAATTTATTTTCAGGTTAGATGACTGCATTTCTCTTCCCTGGGCTTGGGGATCCCTGTATATCCCTTTCAGTTATGGGTCATGGTAAGAACATTCTCCTCTCTGAATGTTTATTACTTTATATTTTATGTCTCTCTCCGTTTACAGTGAAGAAGGGAAAGAAATTCAAGCTGTGGTGAATCCAAAGACTTATATGTACAATCTATACGTAGAACCAAACAAAACTTATGCATTAATGGATGATAAAAGAAACTGAAGATGAAACCTCCATCTTATTATAATGTTGTCTCACATAATATTAGTAATACTTGGCACTCACTTCGTGTTCAAAGCAATTCAGAAACATTAAGTAATTAACCTACATACGATTTAATGCCTTCTGCCAAGATTGCTATACACAAATAAGTAACTAGAAGAAAAAAGAACTAAAACCAGATTTAATCTGTGAAAACGAATAACAGTTATAATAATCTTTCCTTTCATTTTTCATCTAGAGTTTTTTCTTACACATTTACACTTTTTTTCATGAACAGCAGACCAAAATTTTTCTGATTCTTAATTGTTCAGGAGTCATAACTGAACTCGAGCAGAGCTATAAAGCCTGACTACCCATGACTGACGACTGGGAGCCTGGACAGGCCGGATTAGGTATTGTATATAGCATTTACCCTCTAGAATTCTGTCACCCACTGCCAGCTCTTCAACAGCACAAAAAATTGTAACACACAGTATAAATGAAGCACATAAAGCCACATACAGGAAGTTTTTACTATTTAAGGAAGCACAAAGGACTAAGGAAGGCTCTCTTGCTGCCACACACTCATTGTTCTGAGTAAAAATCAGAACTTCTGAGTAAAACAGACCCAGTCTGGGGTCGTGGGGTTTTGGCTTTGATTTCCTCATTTATTTATTTTTTTTCACTATTATTTTCTGAATTAACCACAGCCTCTGCCTCCATGGTGGAAAGACATTTCTTCTGCTCCCTCTGTGTGGCAAATAATTAGCTCTTTCTTCTGTATCTTATCATGTTTATTCTCTTTTTCACACCTCACCTTCTGTCAAGAAGGTGGACAACAAGCTGAAAAGTCTTATGAAAAAGAGCTAGTGACTCATTTAGCTCAGCAGCAGATCACAAGTAACTGTAAAAAGCAAGCAGCCACAGCAGCAGCGGAGAGCCCCTGGTCCTGCATGTTTGCACAACCCCTGAACAACTTGCAGAAGCTGCTGTAGAGTTTCATTCTACTCCTTAAGCCCAGCAACTATGGGTACATTTTTATCCCTGATGTAGATACCTACCCATATCCAAACCAAACAAAAAATCATTTTTAATATTATTGTCTCCAGCTTGAGACTTGAGGTCTTTGGAGAGCATAGGCTGGTGGAGGTTGGGATGACAGGTGAATGCTTATGGAGTTATAAGAGAGAAGACAAAGATGGAGTTGGACCAGCCAGTAGGCAAGTGGTGTCAAGATGCCTTCAATACAGGTTGGATAAAAAAATGTAATGATAAGAACGAAGTCTGAAACCATCTGGAGAAAACCAAACAAAGGCAATGGGACAAGGTGGCAGAAAACAAGCTAGAGAGTGAGGTCAGGAAGATGAATTATGAAATACAAGTCTTGGAAATAAAGTTACCTTCTATATTTTTTGTTGGACAAGTGTCAGAAAAAGGGAGCTTGGCAATAAGTGCAGGTGAGGAGGAGATACTAAAGATCACTTGAAGTGACAGCAAGAAGAAGATGGGCATAGACTAATAGAATCATGCTGCAGAAGTGCAGATCCCTTAGATGCAGTCACATCACTTCAGATGCCAAAACCAGGCTCAACCAACTGGCAGAGACCTGCCAACACCACCCCTGTGAAGAGCTCCAAGGGCAAAGTTGGCTCCTGCGGTTCAGTCTCCCACCTGCTGGAAGGGGCTGGAAGGATCCCAGAGGTGGAAGGAGGATGGTCCCTCCATCCTCTCCTTCCCCCTCTTCCTCCCCGGCACTGCTGGCACTATTCCTCTCTCTCTGCGTTCACTCTTTCCATGAAACAGGGCAGGGGGGAGGGACAAGGAGAAGGGCGAAGGGGAGGTGGAGGATGCTGGTGGGCTGTGGTGTCTCGGGGAGCTGCAGGAGCCATGAGGAGCCACGCTGCTCGCACGTCCATCAGCACCGCTCTGCGCTCGCGGGGCGGGGAGGGGAATATTGGGTATCGCTTTGGTCAGGGCTGAATCTATAATTGAGAAGATGAGAGTTCATTACAGATTTTGGCCTTGGAGTGCTTGTCTTGGCAGAAGGCTTGGCTGAGTGTTAAAATCATTACTGAGTGGCCTAAATCTAAACAAACACCCACCTTTTCCATTTATTACCAGGATGAAATGACTTGCCTTGTAGAGCTGAAATACCTATAGTTGTCAGCTTCTCATTTCCCGGTGGTGCATAAAATTCCCTCTCTTATGCCTGGCTTTCCCTCTGGTCTAGCTTCCCCTTATGTTATTCTACTGACAAGAATTATGTATTAAATTACAAGTTATCTGTCGCAGAATGAGAATTTCACTTCACACCAGACAGAGGTCTGTTGTACAGCACTAAGGGTTCCTGTTTCTCCAGTGCAGTGTTGTAAAGCAAGGCAAAGGTTGAATAAAATAAAATGAAATAAAATAAAATAAAATAAGACAGTATGATTCTAACATGATGGTAGATGAAAATTCAGGCATATACAGCAAGGGAGCCATTTTTCATCGTTACAAATAGGTAGCTGAACAGAACCAGACAATTCATACAACTGTATTTTTGTCAGTGCAAGTAAACCAACTGGTGGGATTGTATGTGTGGAGGAGCTACTGTAGTTCTTTCAGAGGTTTTTTCCCCATTTTTTGCTGAAGAAGTCTGTCTATATTGTTCCAATCCCAATGAGTGCTTCAGGAACTGTGACCCATTTCACAATTCATTCGCACAGAGTACAGCCATTAACATGCAGAAACCACAGCACTGCCTAAGAGAACAACTGTTTATTATTATAAAGGAGATAAAAATGATGTATTATATATTATATTCCATCACTGAAGACCATAATACATGAAATATCCTTCTCTCTCTACCTGCCCATTTAAAGACAGACTGAACAGTGGAGAAATAGAGCTACTGATTGGGAGACTTTCCCCCGGTTTTACTTGTGTGTGCAGAAAATACTCATGAAGAAACATGTAAAGCAAGTCACTCAAAAGAGTGATTGGAAACAAATTTAAATGAGTAGTGTTTAAATAATTAACACCTGCCAAAGTAGGAACAGAGGCCTTATTGCTGATATTAAATCATATCCTTTAACGTCTGAAACAGATGACAGTAAGTAATTCCAAAACAGTCAAGACAGGAAACCAATTTTTAGTTCTTGGAAAGTTGAATTAGTTTCAATAAAGTTGATAAAAAGCCTATTTTGATTCTGTTAATTCTACTATGGAAAGCTGGTTTTACATTAAACTTTTTTTTCTAATTTAATATACTGTAACTGAGCATTTTTGAATCATGATTTAAAGTATATTCATTATTCAGTAAACTAATGATGTATGTTCCACCTGGTTGCTGCAGAGCCCAGTAAGTAAAAACTGTGGGTAGTATCTTGTTACTAAGAACAAATACCGGGCTTGCCAAGTTTCCAGTCAGTAAATATAATTCACAATAGCTACGCCAGATAGGCAAATACGGATGTTCCTTAACAGAAGAAAAACCAAAAAAGAGATACTGTGTAGCGGTTCAGTGTTAAAATTTAAGTTCCATAAAAGCACCCATCGCAGAAATTGGCGATTGTGCCCCAGTGAAGACTGTGGCGTAACAGCTTGGAGCAATGCCTAGATTTTTTTCTTCAGAAAGAGTCAGTTAGGGAATGTGTGTGTGTGTGTTAAAATAACATTAATGTTGAAACACATATGAGTAAAAGCAAAGCTATTCTGGTTGTCATTTCACTCCTAATTCACCTCTCTGTCTCTTGGTACTTCATCAAACTTGTGCTGCAAGTTTAGATCACAGGTTGCTTCTATTTGGAGATTCCCTTCAAGTAAAAACTATGTCTGTCCCTCTTAAACATTATTTTGCAGTATCTGAACCTCCCAGGGTCCTTAATGGATGCTTCTAGAGCAGCATCACCTTGAGGTGGTCCTGGGCATGTAATGGGCTGAGCCCAGCAGGTCTGAATGACGGTCTATACCTCAAAGATGGAAAGCAGAGTCAAGACCTTCACTCTTCTGGTGCAAGGCAGTTCTCTGATAGAAGGACAACAGGTCACTTTCTGGAAGGGAGGACTTTCTAGGGACAGAAATGGTGAATTCATTCCACCAATAAAATAAAGACCATGACAAATCTAAACACCTCCTGTTTCAAACATAAGCCTCAGTTCTTTGCCCTGCCTTCTCCAATGTAAATATAAAGAGATGTCTATCTGAAACAAGACACATCTTAAAAACCTGACTAAACCCAGGTGACAGTGCCATCTCCAAACATAACCCAGCTGCCCAGAGCAAGAGCTGCTTCACTCTGCAGATCCCTCTGAGCACACCTGGCAGTGCTGACAGCAATAGCAAGACCAAAATCAGCCAGACTAACTGGGAACTGTCAAATGGCAGCCCCAAGCCCCCAAACTGTGCGCACATGTTCTCCTATAAGAAAAGGATGAAAGAACCAACATCATTTGAATGATGCATAGTCATATAGCTTAATGTGCGATTGGCAGACAGTCAGCTCCAGTAGCAATAGCTGTGGTATAAAAGTTAATATAAAAGAGCACTTTACAGATGAGGTAACCAAGTTACAGACAGATCAAGTTGTCACTTGTTCCTGTAGGATTTGAGCTTACCTTCTCAGTTAAAACATCCTTTTTCTGTATGCCTCATTTCCAAAGCACAGCAAAGCACACTTGAGTGGCTACGGCATTCCTGAATGAGAGCTACAGAGAGGCGAAAAGTCTGGGAGGAGAGGGAATATTTCACCCCTTTGGTGGCCGCAACTGGAATAAACCCAAAATACTGAACGTACTGAAATCATACTCGGCATCCATTTGATTTTATGGTGAGCAGAATTGAGGCCCTTCTTTGTATTTACAAACATCTGCATAAGCTTTCTTTACAAACAACTGCATTTTTTTCTGGGGAAAAAAAATATTAATAATAAAAATATATATATATTTGACTTCTTACAGCCTTTCCCCCATCTCTTTTCCCCTTTCTTTAGAAACATCTTTTAACAACAGATGAAGGGAGAAGAAATCTCCAAAACTCCTTTATCTGTATTTGAAGCAAATAGACACAGAAACAGGACTTGTTTTGAAGTGGATGAAATAAAAGTGGGCTCGGTTGCTTTTGCTTTTCACCTACAGTGAGAAAGTGCATTGTGCATCCAGTTCTTCCCTCCCAGAAGTCCCTCATTTGTAGAGCACAGACTTGTGTTACAGAATAAATATTAAGCAACTTCAGAGACAAATTTAGAAGTAGATATCTTAAAAGCTGTATCTACTTTTGTAGCTATAGCAGGACCTTTTCTGTGTTAGAAACTAAGTATGGTAAAATCAACCAAGTCCACTTTATGTCCTTACATTTCTCACTTTATTTTTTTTTTAATTTTAATTAAGAAACCACTTCCCAGCTGCAAGCCAGCAAAATATTTGGAGTCTAAAATTAACAACTTGAAACCTTTTTCGTCTTTTTCATATAAAAAAAATGCATTTAGTTAAAATGTAAGAAGAGGTATTTCAGGTTGCCTGAACAGCCGTGTAGCTGGAGGGTCCCTGTGGCTGGGTGCACCTGGTGGAGCAGAGCTGTCCTACTGCAGCAAGCGTGGCTCCTTGAACCCCAAGAGAAGCAAGAGCTTTTCGGCAGCCAAGCCAGCAGCGCTGCCGTCACACTGCGCCCAGGCAAGAAGATGCATGCATTCCCTCCAGCTCTGTCAAGACACAGCAACACCAATATTTACGGATCTGCAGTGGGGTACTGTTTTAATTCTTCCTACCTTTTTGAAAATATCTGAGAAGCTAGAGTGCTTAAATAGTCCAATATATTCAAAGCCTAAGTGGAGTGCTGTTAGCAAGGAAATATACCGCAATCTTGACAGTGATGTTCTTTTAACAAATCCACTTTTAATGGAATACATGGATTAAAAATTAAGTCTATAAATTAACCTAGGAGCTGGATGTGACTAGGTTATTGCTGGAGAAGAGCACCACATTTAACAGTATTTGTACAAAGAGGAACTGACAAGGCTTTGCCAGCTCATATAATATTATTTTAATCAATTATGAGCTAATGACAAGAATAGGAATGAGAGACTTTTTAATGCAATGGTACTTCCCAACTTTCTTTGGTCAGGCACAGATTTTCCAAGTCATCTCTGTCCCCTGAATAGCTCTATCTCCCCCAGTAACAATGGTTCCTAATTCCTCTTCATATTGTCTCTGCAATTCCCCTTTGGGTCTCTTGTCCTTCCGTGTCTATATTTCCACTTTGAGTATCTACTTCTCTCTTCTTTCTCCTTTTTTTTTATTTTTTATTTTTTTACTTTTTTGGGAGCACGAAGAAAAAAATGTCAGTCTATCAATGAAGTGCCTTTAGCTTCCTATAGATCTTTACTTTCTGTTTTGCTGGCTCTCCTTTCTAACTCCCTTGTTTTGCTTTAAAAAATACATTTTTTGGACCCCAGTACAGTTCCTTCAGTGAAGCAAGCAAACAGAGCAGAGTCACAAAATGTGTTCATTGAGCCCATCAGAAATACAAGGGTAGGCACAGTGGTTTAGGCTCTATTTACAAGGTTTTGCTCTCCCTCTACTGATGTACAAACCAGATCATTCACTGTATGTTACTCACCAATCATAGTTTGTTGATCTATGCTTTGACAATGCTTTGCATGACTACAACCATTCAGTTAGTGAACAGCACCACACGATGTGGTGGTCCATTTAACACCAAAAATAATGGACAGTTAATATCCTAAATTAAAATCATCAGTAGCCACAAACTGCACACTGATCATCCACATGCTTCATTGCATACTTACCATTAACAAAAGCAGTTAATTCAGCTTAGTACACAGACTCTGGGAATGGAGAAAATGAAAGACATCATTGAGGTATTTGACTAGTTTTAGTAGTTTTCTTGCCTGAAGTAATAAATTCATCTTTCCTGCAGAATTCTCGTAGAGAATGCCTCTCACCTTTTTTAATCCAAGAAGCGTGTGACCTTTCTGAAGAAAGCTCATAGGCTGTCTTTTGTAAAAGACAAAATGGCACACAAAAGCAAATAAAAATTATACTAAGCTTTGATTGTTTGCTTACTACCCATGTAGACAATTTACAGATGGCCTTTATGTGGATTAAAATGGCCACAGGACTACAAGTTTAGAAAAATTCAGCAAGAACATTATGCTGAAAACAAAACAAAAAACCACTATCTTGTCCCCAGAATAGAGTCTGCTCTGTCATAACTTTTTACAGTGAAGGAGGAAAAATAATGGCCCAAGGCATGTTGCCCACTAACATGCTCTAAAGTCGGTGAATCTTCAGCCTTAGGTTCTTTTTCTGTTCTGTGGCTGCAAATGGAGAGCTATTAGCAAAGAGCTGACATTGGGAGAGCAGCACTTCCCACTGAACCCTGGAGGTCAAAGAGAGTCAATGCTATTATTATTGAGGCAAAAATATTTAAAGGACTGCCCTATATAGCAAATTATATGTTCTGGGAGTGCACATAAGATACTGTGCTTTAGTTCTGTGAAGAATCTAGACTTCAACATCATTAACTAATCTGATTTATAATGAAAATTAATTATTATGGTCATTAGACTAAATGGCTTCTGTCATCTGCAAAGACATAATTGGTACAGAAAATTGTTTCATAGCTAAGGAACAATCAATCAACACAGACTGAACACGCACATGTAATTTTTCCTCTCAGTTCTCTCCCACAATGAAAACCCAAACACAGAGTGGGGGACTGGGATGCAAGACAGCTCCTCCCATAGTGAGTGATGTGCTGAGGCAGACACATACCATGCTAAATGAGAAATTCTGAAATGGGATAGGAAGGAGAGATGGGTCTTATATGGCTATAACCATGTGACATACTCCTGCAGTGCGTACCACCTTGGTCAATGCCAGGAAGGGAGTGAAAACTCACATGCCTGAGCAAAAAGACGTCATTCAGAGGGACGTGGACAAGCTCAAGAAGTGGACCTGTGTGAACGTCATGAGGTTCAAGAAGGCCAAGTGCAGGGTCCTGCACCTTGAATTGGGCAATCCTCAATATCAATGCAGGCTGGGGGATGAAGGCATTGAGCGCAGCCCTGCCAAGAAGGGCTTGGGGGTACTGGTGGACAAAAAGCCAGCAATGTGAGCTTGCAGCCCAGAAAGCGAACTCTATCCTGGGCTACATCAAAAGAAGCATGGTCAACAGGTCGAGGGAGGTGATTCTGCCCCTCTACTCTGCTCTGGTGAGACCCCACCTGGAGTACTGCATCCAGCTCTTGAACCCTCAGTACAGGAAAGACATGGACCTGTTGGAGCAGGTCCAGAGGAGGGCCACAAAAATGATCAGAGGGATGGAGCACCTCTCCTACCAGGACAGGCTGAGACACTTGGGGTTGTTTAGCCCAGGGACGAGAAGGCTCTGCGGAGACCTTATTGTGGCCTTTCAGTACTTAAAGGGGGCCTAGGAGAAAGATGGGGACAAACTTTTAGTAGTACCTGTTGCAATAGGATAAGGGATAATGGTTTTAAAACAAAAGAGTGCAGATTTAGAGTAGATATAGGAAAGAAATTTTTTACCATGAGGGCGGTAGAACACTGAAACAGGTTGCCCAGAGAGATGGTAGATGCCTCATCCTTGGAAACATTCAAGGTTTGGGGCTCTGAGCAACCTGATCTAGTGGAAGATGTCCCTGCTCATTGCAGGGGGGTTGGGCTAGATGACCTTTAAAGGTCCCTTCCAACCCATACTATTTTATGATTCTGTGATAAATCTATATCAGATATGTACAACATAAGGTTTATACTTATCTCTTTGGGGCCGGCTTCATTGGTATGTAACGGAAGGAGAGAAAATATGATAGAGCTTAATCACAAAGAGATGTGTTCCTCCCTTCATTCCTCCCTTTGGAATGAAAATACTTGAAAGGACAATGACAGATGCAGCACTAAAAGCAATTTTTTTTCCTTCTAATCTCCAGCAGTCTCTCAGAAGCATGAAATTAACATTGTTAGTTATGCTGTTTGGTTGGTTGCTTCTGGTTCAAAAATACATCGTAAGCAAAGGTGGGAATTTTCCAAACCACATCTGACAATAAACCAAAGCTTGAATGAATCATTTGAAAAACTTATGATTAACCAGTTTTTCAATTAAATCTTCCAAGGATATAATGTCTTTATTCAGCTAAGTTTGCTGTAAAAATGCACTTTCCACATTTAAGATACTGTAAGAGGCAGAAACATAGAAAAGTAGCTTGCAAGAAGCATAAGAATATCCTGGATATTTTTGAAAAGCTTTTGTTAGTCTTATAAGAATTTTTATTTGACCTGTTTTAAAACTTGTCTACCTTAACATTTGAGCTGATTTATGCAAAAGCTAAGCCCACTATGCTATTTCATTTTAGACAATTTAGCAAAAAGTAGTACAAATTTCAAAGTAGGCACGCACACATTGTGCACTTAATTTCTTTTTTCTTCTGTTTTCTTACTAGGGAAAGCAAAACCAATCAAATTTTATATTGATATAAACTGTCCTTTGGACCAAGGTCTTCACAACAATATAGCTGTGTTAGTTTGAAAATAGTTAAACTGATGCAATTCTTTGTGTGTCGAATGGTTTTAGAAACAGAGAATGTTGTGAGGTTGCTCTGTGGGATAAGAGATTGCTTGTCTTAATCTGCTCCATTCCCCAATCTGTTCTTTAAACCCATTCCAGATGATCTGGAATATTCAGAACCATAAATGTATTGAGCCTGGAAATTTGGAAAGAGAAAGTATTGAAACCAGAAGATCTGATTTCCTTAAGGAAGAATACAAGAACATCTGAGCTCTTGCCAAAGGGCTTGTTCTGGGTTCTGTATTCAGCTTCCGGGAGGTCATTTGATATAAAAGCTGTTCTTTCCATCAGAAGATATGCTATTGTTCTTTGTATAGTCCCATACCAGAATGAACAATTAGCATTTTAAGGAAGGGATTGGCTCCGCAGAACACTGTATCATGGTCACAGCATTTTCATATCTGTGTGGATCTAGTTGCAGTTTGTCAATTAAGATAACCAAACCTAAATCTATCAAAGATGTTTCTTCTTGAACACTGGGACATATTTGCACAGTATTTACGGCAGCAATAATGAAATGTTGAATGTGAATATCTCCTTGAGAGGACTGCAGAAATATTTCAAAGATATGCAGGCAATAGCTGTTGTTCTTGCTTTGTCAATGGGACACATATTTTCAGAGAAGCAAGGCTGACTGGATAATTTTTTAAGAGAACAGACTGAAGGACAGTGAATAACACCACAAGGGGAAACTATAAAATATCCAAACCTGGTTTTGTTTTAGGTCAGTGTCATGCCCTGAAAATTAATCTTTGTCTCTTCTTTAAGGCCACAAAGTACCGTTTTTCTACACAGCTGAAAAGTCATGAGCCAGCCCAGCAGACAGGCAAAGTGATTCAGCCAATATCCCCTACCAGATACTTCCTCAGTGGCAAGAGCTGGAAGCTGGAATGATAGACACCTGACTTCCCAATTCATCTCTTTCTTCTGAGCTTATAAACACAAGTTCTTCATCCACAGTAATCAAATATCTAACTGGTATTGGTGTCCTTTACAATATGTAATGTTGAAATGGTTCAGTACTAAACAGCACTTATCTCAACTGCTGTGCCCTATGGAAACAAAGCTGCCTGCACTGAGGTTCAAACAATCATGAGCAACACTATGTTCTTTTTTTTTAAAATTATTTTTTACCACTATAGCAATGAGGTTTTGATTGAAAAATGTTTGTGATCTGCAGAAAATCCCAGGTTTGGCACTAGGTGATGTCAGGTTTTCAGTGAAATGCAATTTTAGTGAGGCAACTGTGCCTTGTAAGTTAATGCCAATCAAAAAAAAACAAAA